>NW_020838025.1:4481523-4539464 GCF_003676395.1 Aethalodelphis obliquidens | reverse complement strand
AGCCGCTCCACGGCATGTGGGATCTTCCCGGACCAGGGCACGAACCCATGTCCCCTGCATCGGCAGGCTGACTCTCAACCACTGCGCCACCAGGGAAGCCCCTAATGCGTGTAATTATAAGAAGTGTGTGTATGTACATGCACATACGTCATACCCCATATACATATGCAAATTGCAAATGGAGCCTGGATACTTATATGCATGGCATTTTAATAACCTTAGATATTGTTGGGGTTTTTTTCCATTCAAAGTAAACTTCTGCCTAGAGATGGAATCAAAATAATCATCATATAAATTTTCAACAGTCTCAGTGAATAATAAATGGACCGAAATATTCCCTCAAAGTTTTCAAGCTATAAATAAATTCTAAACTAAGCTTCTCTGAACTTATGTTTCAGAGTTAGTTTTAAATTAGCATTTCCTGCCATTTGTAATTTTAAAAAAGTGTCACATATAAACAAGAATGTGACAACATTTCTATTTTCAAGGGATTCTATCTAGACCATAAATACTCACTTCAGGATAAACACCTGGGGGAAAAAAAGTCCATTCGCAAAACAACTGTTTATTTTCTTCATATTCTAAAAAAATGGATGTGTACAAAAATAAGAAAGTAGGGGCTTCCCTGGTGGCGCAGTGGTTGAGAGTCCGCCTGCCGATGCAGGGGACACGGGTTCGTGCCCCGGTCCGGGAGGATCCCACATGCCGCGGAGAGGCTGGGCCCGTGAGCCATGGCCGCTGAGCCTGCGCGTCCGGAGCCTGTGCTCCGCAACAGGAGAGGCCACAACAGTGGGAGGCCCACGTACCGAAAAAAAGAAAGTATTATACATTCAGAAGGTTTATGCATTCTGTTATCAATTTTCTCATGATGCTAAAATGGAAATATAATTGCCTTCTTGAGCTACACTGGTAGCAAGTGAGAAATCAAAGAAACATTCTATGGTGAAAGAAAATGAAAAACATTGACCATATTGCCATAACATGCCACATTCACAGTCAAAATCTTGTATCTATTCAAGATTTACTTGTCTAGGCAGTTCTCTACTGATTGGAAGGATGCATCCCCAAAGCTGGGCATTTGGACACTGGAATATATATATATATATATATATATATATATATATATATATATATATACACAAACATACATATATACACACAATCTTGGGATCAATACTAAATTTGGTAGGTAGGTATACAAGATAGCCTCAGAAGCCTATATCTAACCTACAACAGAATAGGCTAGCCTTGGAAATTCACCATGATTTATAACATTGTTACCACAGGAAATGAATTCCAAAACACAGCTCAGGAAATCTTTTAACCATCCTCCCTCCCCACTTTCTTGCACTTTTGAACACAAGAAGAAAGGAGCATAGTGGCTGAGAATTGCTTCTGGCACCTCAGGGTTAGAGGTGGTCTATCTCTCTCTGTGTGCTGTTTATTTGTTTGTTTGTTTAGTAACTGTGTTTTGTTCTAATTATAAAAGAAATCTATGTCTGTTGCTATAAAAATTAACAATGTAGAATATAGAACTTAAGAAGTGAACATCTCCCATGATCCTATTCTTCAGCTATACCCACACTAAAAGTTTGGTGCACAGTTGTCTTGTGCTTTTTATGTAATTGTTTATGAGTGTTGGTATCTTACATTTTAAAAAATCTATCATATCATACATAGTATTCTGTCAATAGGCACGTGAAAAGGTATTCAGCAACATTAGCCATTAAGAAAATGCAAATCAAAATCACAGTGAAATACCACTTCACACTCAGAAGAGTGGCTATCACCAAAAGTAGTACGTACTATTATGGATGCAGAGAAGTTAGAACACTTATATGCTGCTGGTGGGAAGGTACAGTGGTACATCCACTGTAGAAAATAATCTAACACTTCCTTAAAGGGTTGAAGTAGAGTTGTCATATGACCCAGAAATTCCACCTCTAAGCTGTACTCAAGAGAAATCAAAACATATGTCCACACAAAACTTGTACACAAATACTCATAGCAGCATTATTCACAATAGCCAAAAGGTGGAAACAACCCAAATGTCCATCAACTGGACTGTCAAACTGATAAATGTTTAAATAAAATGTGGTATATCCATATAAAGGAATATTTTTTCACAATAAAAAGAAATGAAGTACTGATATATGCTATAACATGAATAGCTCTTGAAAATAATATGCGAAGAAGCCAGACACAAAAAGGCTGCATATTGTATGATCCCATTTATATGAAACATCCAGAACAGGCAAATCTATATGGAAAGAAAGTACAGATTGGCTGGAACGAGGAGGAATAAGGAGTGAAAGCTAATGTGTACAGGGTTTCTTTCTGGGGTGATGAAAAGGATCTAAAATTAGATAGTAGGAGTTTGTGACTCTGCAAATATACTAAAAACTACTGAATTGTGCACTTTAAAAAGGTGAATTTTATCCTTTGTGAATTATATATCAATAAAGTGTTATTAAACTATATATATTAGCTGTATGACCTTAGGTGATATAACCGCTGAGGTGGTTTTTTTTTTTAAATATTTATTTATTTATTTGGCTGCACCGGGTCTTAGTTGCAGCTTGTGGGATCTTTTAGTTGAGGCATGCGAACTCTTAGTTGTGGCATGTGGGATCTAGTTCCCTGACCAGGAATTGAACACAAGCCCCTGGCATTGGGAGCATGGAGTCTTAGCCACTAGACCAACAGGGAAGTCCTAATCTCTGAGTCTTAATTTCTTATCTCTGTAGGGTTCTGTGAGAGTTTATTAATATATATATGAGTTTAATAAATATTGATATATAATCACTCATAGTTATGCATACATATACATATATAATCACTATTTTAAGTGATATCTATATATATAAATGTATATATACATTTATATATATGCATATATTTATCTATACATCACTTAACACCATGCCAGGCATAGAGCAGGCACTCTGCTAATGATAGTTATTACGTTAAATTCTTTATGCTACATAAAACCTCCTTTTTAACATCATTTTTATGTATTTTCTTACGTAAATTAGCTAGCCGATCTCCATATAATTTCCTCAGCTTATATTTGAAAATTATAGTTATTAAGCTACTTCTCAGTTCACCTCTCTTCTTGATGAGTAAATCTAGCTTTACAACACTTACCTGACTGGTGAGTTTACATTTATCTGCTTGATTTCATTACTGTGTGTCTTGCACTAAACCATTCCAAGAAGGCAGGGTCCATGCCTGTTTTCATTCAACCCTGAATCATCAGTGCTAGCCCAGGGCCAGACACATGTTAGAGCTTAAGAAATAGTTGTTGAATGAATGAATGAATGAATGAATGCATGGATAGATATTATATCTGCCCAGTGAGTGGCCTTCCTGGAAGTGGGTGGTTCTCAGCAAGGGCTGGGGTGTGGAGAGAAGGCATGTTGTCATACAGGATACAGGTTGTCATATCTGAATCACCTGGGGTGATTTTTTTGAAGTTACCTGATACCTTCTCTCCAGAGCCTCTTCTCTATCAGAGCTTACAGTGTGCTATTTCAGGGGCAGGAAGGCCCACTCCACCCAAAATACACCTCATACAACCAGTCACTAGTGACAGAAATTTCTTTCATAGGATACAAAACCTTTCATTCATAATCAGGGATAAATGTTAAGGTACAAAACCTTTCATTGATAATCAGAGATAAATGTTAAGGTACAAATAACTTTGGTCACTGTGATATGATAGAAACACCATTGACTCACCAGGAGTCAACAAAGCTGGTCTTTAGACCTGCCTTGACTTTGGATATGGGTATATGACAGGAAGGGGAATAAGTACACAGGCTGCTGAGTGTCCGAAGAAGTTGTGGAGAAGCAGAGCACAAGCAGGGGACAAGCACACATGGGATAAAGTGTTTAAGGCTTCATCTTCTTCGTAGTTTTGTTGGAGTCAAGCCTACCTTCTCTTGGGCTCATCTGCTTTCTGCTCTCAAGGGGAAAAGCTCATGTGTCATAATGCCCAAGTTTAGGATCTGCCTTGGCAATTGGGGATCTGACCACTGGCCCACCCAGTGATGTTGCCACACATAAGCTGGAAAAATTTCTTGTCTACTTCACTCTTATTTTCCTACATGTGTTCATTTTTTTTAACAGAGCCCTAATTGCTAGTTCATGTTCACCTTTGATGCAGCCTGATTCCCAAGATCCTCTGCTGTACTCCAACTCTATTTTTACCTTTTTAAACTGTAAAATATAGCACAGTTTTTGCATAGAACACAAATGTACAGTTTAATGGGTTATTATAAAGTCAACATCTGCATAGGTAACATACGTTTTACATTATACATTACATACATATATATATACATTATGCATATGTAAAGTGTTACATTAATTTTATTAAATGTGAGTTAAACCTCAATAAGAATGATGTTTAAAGGAAAAACAAAATGAAATAATATATTGTAGACACCTCAGAAAGTCCCCACCCATAGTCCCTTTCTAATCACAACTCTTACATTCTTCCCTAAAGAAACCATTATTCTGGCTTTTATGGTATTCACTTTTCTTGCTTTTCTTAATGGATTTATCACTTAAATATGCATCTCTTAAAAGGAGTTTAATTTTATCTGCTTTTGAATGCTCCATAAAGAGAATCATATAATATATGTTACTTTGTGAGGGATCTCTTCCACTTGACATTGTTTTTAGGATTCATTCACATTATTGCCTGTAGCTATAGTTTTTGATTTTTATTTAAATGTAGTATTCTAGTGATTGAATGCTCCATAATTTGTTTATATATTCTACTGTGGATGGATACTTGGTTTGTTTCCAGTTTCAGGCTATTATGAGTAATACTGCTATGAACATTCATGTACGTGTCTTTCAGTGTCCATGTGCACCTATATCTGTTGCACATATGTCTTTATTAGGTAATATCAAACTACCTTCTGAAATGACTATCAATTTGCTTTCTGACCAAGAGTGTTTGACCTCTGAGCTTAGAAACTCTTGAATACTGACACAGCTTAGAAACTCTTGAATACTGACACCAGCTCCAGTCAATGCCCTTCGGATATTCAACATTGGATTACAAGTTACACCCCTTCAAGGGCCAGCCCTACTCCTACTGCTGGACCAGGTCTCCTGCTACAGAACTGGTTTCCTCTCTTTCCCACTGTACATGAGTTCGAAGGATACCTCATGGCCTACCTCACTCCAGTAATGACAGCTGGACCTTACAAAATGCAAAGAATTCCCAATGCCTGGTATTGTCAGACTTTAAAATTTTGGCTGATCTGGAGAGAAGTAGGTTCTCACCATCATTTTAATATGCATTCCTACCGCATTTGGGGGGTACATTTTCTTTCCTAGTATTTGCTCTTCCTTAGCATTTTCTGATGATTTCTTTCCTATCTACTAGCATGAATTCATTATCTGTTCCTGTGTAGCAAATTATACCCAAAATTAGTGGCTTAAAACAATAAACTTTATCTCGCACACTCACTTGTGTAGCTCAGGAATCCAGGAGTGCCTTAGCTGGGTGGCTCTGGCTTAGGGTCTCTCCTGTGGTGGCAGTCAAGGTGTCTACCAGGGCTGCAGTCATCTGAAGGCTTATCTGGGACTGGAGGATTCACTTCTAAGGTGCTCACTCATATTCCTTGCAAGTTATGAAGGCCATTAGCAGAGGACCTCAGTTCCTCTCCACATAGAGCCTCCATAGGGCTGCTCGAGTGTCTTCATAACATGGCAGCTCACTTCCCCCAAAGTGAGTGATCTGAGAGAGGAAGAGCAAAGAGGAAATCGCAATGCCTTTTATGAAATGGTCTTGAAGTCGCTTCTGCCATTTTATATTCATTAGAAGAGAGACACTAAGAATAGCCTATATAGAAGGAGAGGGGAAGCAGGCTCCATTTCGTAAAGGATGAAATACCAAAGAACTTGTGGACGTGTTTTAAAACCACCACACAACACAATTTAAAATCTCTTGACTTTCACCATTTGGCAAGTACCAAAGTAATTGTTATTTCAGGCATCAATGAATGTTAAAATAACCGAGTAAAAGTTTGATTTAAAAAACAAACAAGAGGGAGTTTTCTGGTGGTCAAGTGGTTTAGGATCCGGCGTTTTCACTGCCGTGACCAGGGTTCAATCCCTGGTTGGGGAACTGAGATACTGTAAGCCTTGATGTGCAGCAAAAAACAAACAAACAAACAAACAAGAAATGTGCGTAGTTTCAAAGTATCTTCTCACAAGACAACTTAATAATTACAAAGGAAATGATAATAACTTTACAGTGGAAAGACTTAGCAAACACGACCTTGACCAAGTTATCAACTTTAACATCATCAATAATGAGACATATCATGTGACTTCCAATATGATGCACTTTCAGTGGTATTCTTGCCAAAAATGCATAACTTAAATTTAATCATGAGGGAACATCAGATAAGCTAAACCCAAGTTGGCAAACATTCTACAAAAATAACTGGATAGTATTCTTCAATAGTATCAAGGTCATGAAACACAAAGAAGGGCTGAAAAACTGCCCCAGATTAAAGGAAACTAAGGAAACATAACAACAAAAAGCAAGGTGTGATTTTTGAACCAGAAAAGAAAAATACACTAATCAGACAATTGGTGAAATTTGAATAAAGTTGGTAGACTAGTGAAAAGTATTAGGTCAGTGTTAATGTCCTGATTTTAATAATTGTACTGTGGCTGTATAAAATGGTAACAATTGTGGAAGCTGGATGAAGAGTATATAAGAATTCCTTGTATTCATTTTGCAACTTTTTGGTAAATCTGAAATACTTTCAAAATGAAAACAAAAATAAAAACTTATTATAACAAATATATATATAATTAAAGGATCAGTGAAAAACAATATAAGTCATATTGTCCATCAGAAGCTCACTCATCTTTAACAGTAGTAGCTACTGAAAAGAACTAGTCATTTTCTATATGGCCTCTATCTCTCCCTGTTTCTAGTCTTACAATGCCCTCCTGATGAAATCCACAACAGCTGCCTTTCTAAAACACATATCCGATCATGTCAATTTTCTGCTTAAACCCTGTCAATGGCTTCTCATATCCTAGAATAAATCCATCTTTCCTAGCAGGGAATCCTCACACAAATCCTTGGCCATAACTATATGGAATTGAACACACTCCCTAAGACATGCCAAGGGTCTCCCACCTCCAGGTCTTTGCGTATGTTATTCCCTCTTCTTTGCCAGAAAAGTCCTGTTTTTTCTTGTATATTAATCTCCAAATATCTGTTTGGAAAGCTTTTTTGGACTCTTTTTCTCTCCAAATAGAGGTAAATGTTATATCTCCTGTCCCCTATGGCACTTTGTAAGGGATCTCCTTTGCAGCATGTCGCATTGTGTTGTAAGTAGATGTTTATGCATCTGTTGTTGCTATTGGCATTGCTGTGCTGTTTTTCTGAGTACTATTAGCTTCTAGAGGGCAAAAAATCTAAGCTATATTCATTCCCAGCACCTGGCACAGAAACAAACAAATGGTAGGCTTATTAGTTGTTTACTGCTATGTAAAAAATTACTCTAAAAATTAGCATCTTAAAGCAACAGTTTCATCATTATTATCGTACAGTTTCCAAGGGTCAGAAGCCCAAGAGCAGCTTAGGTGGGTGGGTTCAGGCTTAGGATCTCACAAGGCTAAAATCAGGGTGTCAGGCAGGGCTGCAGTCATCCAAAGACTTGACTGAAGCTGTTGAATCTGCTTCCAAGATAGCCTACTCACAAAACTGTTGACAAAAGGCCTCAATTCCTCATCACATGGGCCTCTCCACAGGCCACTTACTATCCTCATAACATGGCAGCAGGCTTCCTCCAGAGAAAGTAGCCCAAGAGAGAAAGGAAGGCCGATATCACAATATTTTTAATAATCTATCTCAGAAGTGACCTACCATCACTGTTGCTGCATTCTGTTGGTCACAGAGAACAACACTGGTAAATGTAGAAGAGTACTACGCATGGCATGCATACCAGGAGGCAGGGATCATTGGGTTCCCTCTTAGAGGCTGACAGCCGCAGTAGTACTTACTCAATCTAAGGAGATGAATGAATGAATGAAGTGACCTCCTCTGGACCATATCCCAAAGCACTTAGTAATCGAAGAAGCAAAATGAACTCATTTATCTTAAGGCAGTCTTGGCTATAATAAAGTCATCTCCAGATACTGACTAGGACCACAAACAGCACTTGAGAGAGGTTCCCATGTATAATTCACCCCCTCTCTGAATAGAAAGACCTTGTCATTTTTCAGGAAAATGAACTCAGACCAGGAAAGATGCGGTGATTGACCTGAGGTCACTGCGAAGGTCAGGCGACCCAGGAATAGACTCCCTGTCTACTAAGAATGACCAGCGTGAGTTTTAGATGATCACCCCTTCTGGGTGCTGTCCAGTTGTTTAGAATGATGAGTGTTCTCCTATTTTCAGTAAAAGGTGATTCATGGGTCCAAGAAATGGCCAACTCATAGCACATCAATATGTTAACATTTTTCCTTTTCTAATTTTGGTATAAGACACACTTTCCCACTAAATCCTAATCTCTGGTATAAAATCTGCCATCCCTGCAGATTTTTATAGAAGATTCTCACATTACTTAATAGCTGTGTACCCTAAAGAAGGATTCATGAACTTATACCTTCACCTTGTCTTTTTGTGTCACGCTAGCTCCCTATATGGACTGTCCTTTCTTTAACTTCTCATATCAACCTATTGTAATTCTACCGGTTCTAGTTCCAGCCAAGTTTCTGCTCCTTCAAGAAGTTTCCCTGATTATTCTCATCCAGAGAGTTCACTTCCTTATTGTACCAACCCTATCTCACAATTTGTTTCACTCTATGGCTGGCACTTGAGTTTGTTTTCTAAGTATTTAGGTACATGCAGGACACGTCATACATGCTTTTAATCTCTAGTTCCCCCACACATTATTATTTAAATAAATAAATAGATACATTTGATTTCCTTTAATAGAATAACATTTTTTAAAATCTCTTTACTCTTGAAAACTCTAAGGTAAATATTTTTGTAATATTCAAACTCTTTTTCAATCTTCTGTTGTTTTTTAGATTGTTTATTTTTGCTTTTTGTTGTGATTTCAGATTTTTTTGAAGTTATTAGACTCTTGAAGGCAGGACAGATTATACATGTGCAGTGTTGGTACGCTTCTCCTTTAACAAAATTAAACTCACTAATCACATTCATTTCTAAAGCCCTTTGAAAATATGTGTCATGCCTATGGGTGGCCGCATTCCAGAGAACTGAATATGTGCTGCAAAATGAAAGGAGGCTGGGGGTAGGGAGGAAACACTTACAAGGCAAGAGAACTGAGCATGTGCAAAGCTCTGCACTAAGGGAAAGAGGGCAGAGAAGTACAGTGTTGGAAATACCGGGGGTTGGGGGGGGGGATGGAAAGAGAAAGGGAATTTAAGGGAGAGAGGGGAGTTTGGCCACATTTGGGAGATTTCCCCCAGAACCCCCAAATGGAGAGAGTGCATTGAAGGAAGGGTACCTCTTACTCAGAGCACTGCTGACTTCCAGGCCCCTTCTGGCATCTCTTTACCAGCTCCCACCCTTTGAGGATGCTCAGACCAAGCTGTGGCTCCTCACACACAGTGACTCCTGAAATTCCAGCCCTTTCCCTGACATGTGATCTGTCACTCTGCATCAGACTTGTAGCTTTGGGTTTTTGAGGGGTAGTGTGGTATGATGGAGTCCGATGGACTTGAAAAACTCCTAGCTCTGCTACTTAGAAGCTGACAGGTTACCCAATCTCTTGAAGCCTCCATTTCCTCATCTATAAATTGGGAATAGTACTACCTACAATGCAGGTATCATTGTGGATCACAGATATCACAGGTATCACAGGATTGTTGTGAAACTTACACATTAGTAGGTACTCAATAAGTAACAGCTGTGAAAAGCAGTGTAGCCCAGTTGTTAAAAGCAAAGAGTCTGGATCTAGACCATCTGGGTTTGAATTCTTGTTTCATTACCTATTCTCAGTGTGATTTGTTTTCTCTGTGCCTCAGTTGCCAAATCTATCAAATGGGGATAATAATAGTATAGTTTCTATCTCACATAGTTGATGAAAGGAAATGATGGTTATAATATAGTGCCTATCACATAAAAAGCATTCCGTAGATGGAAGTAGTAGTGGTGGTTGTTTTTGTTGTTGTTATTATTATAAAAGATGCAGTGGTGGGCCACAGTTAAGACTGTGTACTCTAGTGCTGACCGACCTGGGTTCAGATCCTCATTCTACTCTCTACCAGCTGCATGATCCCAGAGTCTTCATTCCCTCATCTGTAAACTGGGAATAATAATAGTTCATAAGATGAAATAAATTCCTATATGCAAAGTACGTAGTGCTTGTGCCTAGTAAACAATAAACGTGAGCCATTATTAGCATAAATTCCAATCAGCCTTAGCTCCAGTTTTTATGCATGCCTGTGGGTAATTGCAAAGCTCGATATTTTGTACA
The DNA here is from genome assembly GCF_003676395.1 of Aethalodelphis obliquidens. Classification (NCBI taxonomy): domain Eukaryota; kingdom Metazoa; phylum Chordata; class Mammalia; order Artiodactyla; family Delphinidae; genus Aethalodelphis; species Aethalodelphis obliquidens. Next base: position 4,528,968 of record NW_020838025.1, on the reverse strand, counting down.
GTTAAATAAACTTAAAAGTTTATGTATTCTGCGGTGATTAACCTGAACTACTAGTTCCCTTGGAAATAAGCCAGGCTTTTAACCATAAAAGGTTTTCAGCTGGGTCCCAGCTGACCCATCTCTTCAGTGTCTATGCGTCTAGCAGATGGTGAGCTGCATTTTTTAAACTATTCCTTCCAAAGAGAAGACTGTAAAGTTCTCAGAAGAATTAAATGCCCCCATTACAAAAGAGTGCCACGGTCTCAGCTCTCTCACTGCACTCCGTCATGACTGGTACACATAAACGGACAAGACCCCAGAGTTAGCCTAGTTGGAGAATCTCCTCATGTGCTACAGACTGATTTTCAAAGACACACCAAAAGCCAGCCACTTCAACTCACATTTTTACTTCGCTCTCTGACTGTACTGCAGTCACAGTACAAGTTGTTCGTTCAGATACCGGAAAGGCTGACAGTCCAGGAAACTTTTATTTCGTTTCTTCAGCCAGTAATCTTGTAGGCCGGTGATGTCACTCAACAATTATGCAATATGACTTAACTGTTGGAGAGGTGACAGGAATTCCACTGACACCAAGATCACAATGAAACTGCTTAGCTACTAAATTAGTCATATTGTATATTACCGATAAGTCACTTTTAAACTGTGATTAACTGCCCGTTCAAACAGCACCATTGTTTAATGAGGGAAGTCAGGGCCCCATCACTCATAGTTTAAATGATCACATCCAGTTATTCCAGTGTCTGAATAATGCAAATGAGGTGGTTATCAAACTTCACAACATCAGAGGCCACTTAAAAAGGAACACAATGTAAAAAGGAAACACTTTCTATCCCCTATATTTAGGGGAAAATTTGTACAATATCTCCTTGACTGTATCCTAAATGAGTCATTTCAATCTCTTGATTTCCCCAATCCAAATAGGATGAGAATAGGATCTTGTTCCTCAATGATGACAGGAATTATTTAGTGTTGTTTTCTGTTCTAACACAAGTTGGCTTCTGTCCTACAATCCAGCTACGCTGTGAAAAGGGACTTTTTATTGACCGCAAGCCGCAAGGTAGGTATCACTTATTGCATAATTCAGTTGAAATTATTCACTTATTCATAATTCAGTTAAAATAATGCTTAAATTTTCCCATTCAAACAGTAATAGATGCGTGTTAGAAAAAGTTGAGGAAATACTGAAAAGTACAAAAAAAGAAGAAAAGGCCCCACAATCTCACCCTCCCCAAAACAACCATAACTAAAACTCTATACATTTCTTCCAGTCTCAATAAAGAATGAATACAACAGCCTAACAAACTCCTTGCCTGGCAGTGTGGTAGGTGCTGGGTGTAGAAAGATAAATAAGATTCAATCCCTCTCCCTTAAGAAGCACACAGCTTACTGTAATGGGGTACCTGAACACAAAAGAGACATTTAGTGTACGCTGGAGAGAACGGAATGTGGAGTGGGGGTGATGGAAGGGATTATCAGAGCAGATTAGAGAAACCCTAGAGCAGGGTGACTCAAAGTATGGTCCACAAAGTGACACCAGATCTTACAAGCTACCTACAGAAACTGAAAGATGGCATGTGAAACTTTTGGAGCAATTTGACAGTCATTGTATGCCTTTTAATCCAATAATAATTTTTTAAATTGGTCCTGTATTTTGCATGTGTTTTTTATTTCACTTTTGTTGTATTTATTTTTATTTTTTTTAAATCAGTCCACAATAGATTAGAAATTAAAAATGTAAATCTCCTCTGTCACTATAAATAGTTTGAAAACTACTGTCCCCAGGGACACAGTAGCTTAGCTAAGTATAGGGTAACCAACTGTCCTGGTTTGCACTAAACCTGGCAAAGTCCCAGGCAAACCAGGATGAATTGGCCACCTTACAAGTGTTTAATTCCAAGAAAAAGCTAGCTTCATGAGAGAATAGATTAGATGAAGGGGAAGCAATCAGCAAAGAAATAAGAGAAGAAAATTTCTCTAGGGTAAAAGAGGTTTTAGTCTTTAGGTCAAGAGGGTTCACTAATAGCCAGGTAAGATTATTGAAAAGAGAACCACACTTAGCTACATCCTGTTATTCTTTCTAAATTCCAAGGATCAGGAGAGAAAAATCCGATGAGACTACACACACACAGCAAATTGAAATGAACAAAATAAACAGGTAAGGTGGCAAAACACAATATTTATATTATATTCCTTTAACAAAAAGATATTTGCTTTAGCTCCCTGAGCTAAAGAGAGAAAAAAAATAAAGGATTGTCCTTTAAATACAAATATAACAATGAGGGTCATAAAATAGAAATAAAAAACAATACCACAAAAGAGGAAAATGCAAACATGTTGACATTATTAACATAATTATTTGATTTGGCATCAAATTTGGCTCTAAGCTTCCTGGTTAGTCATGGGGAGGTTAGGAATTACAATCATTCAAAGTGCTGTTATTATGAGGAAGGAAGAAGTATATGAGTTTCTCAGCAAGACATTTTTTCCTGGAGCTGAAATTTAAAACAAATTCTCTCAAGGAGTTTAATATTGGGGGCATCAAGTGGGGTGATAGACTGTACTCAATACTCAACAGCATTTCTACAGCAAATATAGGACTGGATTTCACATACAGGCTTCTTATAAGAATCCTCATTAAAGTCAGTGAAGGGTTTCAAGATATATAAACACATTATAGCCTAAAAACGTAATTGGATCCAAGGATAGAACTTTGAGTATCCTTAGAGAAGATGAATAGTATATTACTTAGTGTTCTCTGAATTTTATTTTTCTCAGCCAGACTCATGTAATAATATAATTTGAGGTCTCATAATGTCTGAAAAGAAGTTAACTCTGCTGTTCTTTATTGCTGATTGAGGGTACATAAAAATTCCAGTTTCAAAGGAAATACAGTTAGATTTTGTGTACCCAGAACTTTCAGCACTGTTATTAGCATTAGACATCAAATTTTTGTGAGATTAGGCTATTATGCTTCACATAATGAATGTCATTTTAGAGGATATAAATAGCGTTAACACTCATTCATTTTCCTTCTCCTCTGGCACTCTTAATAAATTTAATAAATGTAGCACTTTCATTAATGCAAATGGAATTGTTGATCAAAATATTGTTATAATAATCTGTCCTAAAAATTTTAAGGTAAAGAAACTTCTTTCATGTGCCATCCGTTGAAAGAGCAAAAATCAGGTTGCAAATCAAGTATGTACATTATGATCACCTTTTGTAAAATATATATTTGTATAAACATAATATTTATAAATTCAGTTGACTCTTGAACAGCACAAGTTTGAACTGTGCTGGCCCACTTATATGCAGAGTTTTTTCAATAGTAAATACTACAGTACTACACAGTCCCAAGTTGGTTGAATCCACAGATGCAGAACCTTCCCTATGGAGGGTGGACTATAAAGTTATAGGTGGATTTTCAACTGCTCAGAGGAACGGACCCCTAACCCCTGAGTTGTTCAAGGATCAACTGTACATAAGCATACAAACAAACATTAGAGAGATAAAATAAAAATATTAACCCTATTTATCTCTGGGTGGCAGGATTTTGGTGACTTTTATTTTCTTCTTTTTACTTGTCCATAGGTGTGAATAACTTGTATTATCTTTGCAAGTAGAAAAAAAACAAACAAAAAACTATTGTTGCTTTACTTAAGGGCATGTAGTGGGACAGCAAGGGATGTCTCTACTCATCCCTAAAGCACATCAGCCAGGACAACTTTCCTGTACCAACATCTACCTCTTGCATCATTAAAGTTACTCTTTAAGGAATTACATGATGATTTTAAGGATGAGATAGTTTAAGAAAGAGTGCAATTTGGGTTGGCGACAATCCTCAACTTTGCTTCATAAGCAGCTATGTGATTTGGGGCAAATTTTCACACTTTTGATTCTCTGGTTCCTCATCTTCAAAATGGAGAATGGACTGTTGTGAGCACGAAATGAAATCACTTGCACATAGTAAAGTGCCTGGAACAAAATAGGTGCTCAACAAATACTATATGCTAATTTGCTTGCCTCATCCCTCAGAGAATTTGTCCTGGGTCTACAGACACTAGTTCTCTTCTCTGCGGTGGTTTCACGTGAACCTGGTTTCACTTCAATAAAAGTGTTGGAAGAGTAAGGAAGTCTCTCTTTTACCGTGTTCGCTAGTTAAGAGCAGAGAAAAGGAGAAAAAGGAAGACTTACTGAGGATCTACTGAGTATCAGACACCGCGTTGTCTATGTTACTTTGCTTAAGGAATGCTCCGTATTTTCCTAAATGCTTAAACATCTGTGAAGTCTCAAGTTTCTACCTTATTATTAATGCATTTGCCGCTTGAGAACTATCATCCATTATATCATCATTCACCCTAAAATAGCCTCTTTATTCCTACTTTTATCTTCCAGACTTCTAGTTGTGACATAGAACTTTGGTTGGTCATGTCATTATCACAGGTCACATTTTCAGAACTTCATTCCGTAGCATTTAGGACCCTAGAAATGTAAGTTACATTTTTCCATCACTTCACCTACATGTCAAAATGTCTCCAATTTTTATTTTTTACATTAATCTGTTGTAATCAGTTCTTCGAATATATGTTAAGCATGACTTACTTAAATGAACCTGATTCTATATGGAGAAAATTAGACAGAGAGATAGTGAAATGGGTATCTCTAATCATCAGGCCTTAGTATTGAAAGTTTGACTAGCTTGACCCTTCTAAAAAGAACTGAATCTCATCAAATTTATAATGCAGAAAAGCATTCCAGAGTGTTTCTGGGTCTATGACAACTTGTTCTCTTTATAACTTTGCTTCAATATTTCAGACAGAGACAGTTAAGCAATTGTAGAGAGGCCTGCAAGACTTGGGAATGGGGCCTCCTTCCTAATGATCTATTGCAGTTGTATTACACAGTGCTTGCACAACAAAGGTTTCTATTTTCCTACTTTTTTTCTGTATCATGTGCCAATGAAGCCTTTTTTTTTTCTTTAATCCCTTAAAACCTCACCCTTTCTCATCTTTTACGCTTTTGTTTCCCTGACATGAAAACTCTAAGAAGGCAAATTGCTAATTGCATCCCTCAAAAACCCCAAATAAATGCAATTAGCCACACAAACATGACCTGCATCCTCTCTCCTGAAAGCTTTCCCAGCAATTTATCTCCTAAAGCTCGGATTTTCTCCAAACACATATCCTAGGAAATGTCCCCAGATGGCATGTGATCTTTCCATTTTAGACAAGCTGCCTTGATCAGGTGTCACCCAACTGACCTGCTTTTCTCCACCTTTATTCTCAACACAATGTTGTCTCAACAGACTATCCACTAAGTCCTGGTTTTTCTCCACTGAATTCCATTCTCACCTCTCTCCCTACACCACACCTGCCACATACACTGGTTGTTAATGTAGCTTGTGTTATTCCCTCATGATTTTCACAGGGCCTCTGAGTAACCTTGAAATTTCGTAGCCATTTCTCCAGTGTTCTCCTCCAATATTTTGCCTGTACGGAGCTTGGCTCATCTCCTCAATTCCATTTTTAGTTTCCAGTTCGTTGGGAAACTACCTCGTGCTCTCTACACCATGCTCACCTTGCAAGCTACCTATCCAGGTCATCTTTATTCATATTTCCCTCACTACTCAAAAGAGTAAATCCAACTCAAAACAGTAAAAGTGAGGAAAGGGGAAGAAATCCGTAGGGGGCCCGAGGATGCTCTTAGATCACAGATCATAGAGTTGAAGCGATTCTAGTTGCCATCTAGTGCAATTCTGCCATTTAACACATGATAGGGCTGGGATCTCAGAGTTTAAAATCACAGATCATTCAAATGAATCAGTACGAGAGCTGCCAGGAAGAGCATTTCCAAGTGTATAAAATTGTTGACTTTGGATATACAGACTGCCAACAAACACATGAAAGAATGCTCAACATCATTAACCATTAGAGAAATGCAAATCAAAACTACAATGAGGTATCATCTCACACCAGTCAGAATGGCCATCATCAAAAAGTCTAGAAACAATAAATGCTGGAGAGGGTGTGGAGAAAAGGGAACCCTCTTGCACTGCTGGTGGGAATGTGAATTGGTACAGCCACTATGGAGAACAGTATGGAGGTTCCTTAAAAAACTACAAATAGAACTACCATACGACCCAGCAATCCCACTACTGGGCATGTACCCTGAGAAAACCATAATTCAAAAAGAGTCATGTACCAAAATGTTCATTGCAGCTCTATTTACAATAGCCCGGAGATGGAACCAACCTAAGTGTCCATCATCAGATGAATGGATAAAGAAGATGTGGCACATATATACAATGGAATATTACTCAGCCCTAAAAAGAAACGAAATTGAGCTATTTGTAATGAGGTGGATGGACCTAGAGTCTGTCATACAGAGTGAAGTATGTCAGAAAGAGAAAGACAAATACCGTATGCTAACACATATATATGGAATTTAAGAAAAAAAAATGTCATGAAGAACCTGGGGTAAGACAAGAATAAAGACACAGACCTACTAGAGAATGGACTTGAGGATATGGGGAGGGGGAAGGGTAAGCTGTGACAAAGTGAGACAGTGGCATGGACATATATACACTACGAAACATAAAATAGATAGCTAGTGGGAAGCAGCCACATAGCACAGGGAGATCAGCTCGGTGCTATGTGACCGCTGGAGGGGTGGGATAGGGAGGGTGGGAGGGAGGGAGACGCAAGAGAGAAGAGATATGGGAACATATGTATGTGTATAACTGATTCACTTTGTTATAAAGCAGAAACTAACACACCATTGTAAAGCAATTATACTCCAATAAAGATGTAAAAAATAAATAAATAAATAAAACTCTTAAAAAAAAATTGTTGACTTTGGAATCATATGGATCTGGGTTCAAATCCCAAGCCGCGTGGCCTTGTACAATTAATTTAAACCCTCTAATCCATAGTATCCTTACTATTAACATGGGGATGATAACACTTGTTTTACTGGATTGTTGAGCTGGATATATGGTAGTTATTAATTATCAACTATAATCCTGCCCTATTGACTTTTAGTCCAATGCTCTTTACAAGATAATTATTATGTTTCTAGTGCCAAGATTCCATTTTTAATCTTGACTAATAGTGGTGTGACTTTGGACACCTTATTTACAAACTGTGTTTCAATTGATTAATCCATAATGTAAAGCTAATCATAATACCTAGTGTACAGGTAGTTGTGAGGATTAAATAGATAATCCTTATAAATATAGCATTTCACACACTATCTGGCATATAGGAAACAATGAAACATTGAATGGTTCTAGATAGTGCTGAATGCTCAGAACAAATGCATGAATGATCAGGATAATCTCCTGCCATGTGCCCTCAAAAACAAATGCAGGGCTATATATTTTGTTCTCTTTGGCCCACCATGCCCATATTCATTCGTTCAAGGTGGGCATTAAACAGAAGGTAGCATTAGAACATGAGAGATGAAAGAAAAGATGTTTTCCACCAAAGCAACAACTCTGAGCAAAGGAGGGAAAGGGTAAGGTCTCAAACACTAATTAATTCTATTTGGTTTCAAAGGCTTCAAACTGACCTCCCACCTATAGTTTCATGCCTTCCTATCCATCAACCTTGCTGCTGCCAGAAATAAAATACTAATTTGAACTTGATTATAATCCTTCCAATTTTACTGCTGTACATCAAATTCAGAATAAAGACCCAACTCCTTAGCCCAGCTTTCCAGTCCCGTCACCATCTCTTCCTGCCATCTTTGCCAGCCTCAATTCCTCCACTCTGCCAACTGCCTTCCCTCAATCACTTGCATTTATCTGAATCATCTGATTCACCTTCAGCCCTTTGCATGGGCTATTTCCTTGGCCCCAAACATTATATGTCCTACTCGGCCTTTAAGATTCAGTTCAGAGGTTGCCTGTAGGAAGTCTTCTATGACATCCTTTGCCCACCCTCACCACTGCTGTCCAAGAGCAGAGTTCCTTTCTGGAGATCCCAGAGCAGCCTATGTTTACGTCAAGCACAGCTGGTAGCACGTGGGATTTTATATTTGTTTTTCTTTCCCTTCAGAATGCACGTTCCCTGACCACAGAGGCTAGGCCCTTTGGAGAGCCCACTGTGTGTCAGGCACCATTGTAGGAACTGGAACTACAAAGAACAAGAGAGGGAAAGTTCCCAATATCTTGGGGTTCATAGTTCAGTGGGGTAAATCAGACAATTAACAAATACATAAGGAATTCTCTGGCGGTCCAGTGGTTAGGACTCCATACTTTCACTGCCAAGGACACAGGCTTGATCCCTGCTCAGGGAACTAAGATCCCACAAGCGGTGCAGCATGGCCAAGAAAAGAAAAAAATAATAAACCGCAAATACATAAATATTTTCAGATAGTGACAGGTGCTATGAAGATAATAAAATGGCATAATGTGCTACAGAGTGAGAAGGGAGGGGAAAGACAGCATAAGATAAAGTGGTCTAATCGTGGCATTTGAGCAAAAAACTAATGAGGAGCTAATCATCCCTGGGTATATTAAAGGAAAGATTGTTCCAGGCTGAGGGAAGAGTAAGAGCTTGTCAATGTTTGTAGAAGGAAAGAAGGGATTGGTTGAGATCAAGTTCAAGGATGTAAAGGGTACTCAAACTCCTCCCGTATAGAAACCAGGATATACTAACTTTTCAGTAGAGGAATAAAAGGCAGACAAAAACACCAAAATTATCAGATTCATCTTAGACTTGGGGTTTTTTGGGGGGTAAGGGAGGAGTGGTCAGGAGCTGGCTGAACTGGTGACCTTAGGGTGAAGTAGGTTTCTATAAACCAACATTTCCTGAAGAATATTCCAGAAACATTGGACTAGATCCTGGAGTCCCCCTAGAGTCACTCTGAAGTCTCAGTTTGGTAAGCACTTCTCTTACACTGCTTCTCCCCACCCCCTACGTCCCCACCACCTGGGCACTCACAATGTACGTTAGCATATTAAAGGCTCTGAATAACTCAACATTTGGAAAACCTGGTTAACTTTTATTTCTCAAATTGTTTTTGAGAAACAAAATTGTTTTGTTTTGTTTTAACACAATACTACCTAAATCCTGCAGACCATTATTTTGTAAAACACACTTTGGGAAGCTCTAGTCGAAATCACTCTCCACAACCCACAAGCCTTGCTGTGGTAATTTCTAGCTTCCAGTTCCATTTTGTGCAGTGGAAGCAGTAAATAAATAAGGGGATATGATTTTTGAAAAGATACAATAGTTTGTTTGCAAGTGTGAAAGTAAAGAATACGAGAGTCTCAGTAAATTTAAATTTCACTACATTTAGTCACCTTAAAATAATTTCAACAGAATTTAAAAATGGTTATTACTTGTAAGGATAAATATGTGTAATATATACTAATATATGTTCTAGGAAGATTAGGAAGTTTAATTACTAAATGTTAAAATCCAGTTTGAATGCTTTTTTATGCACTGCAGCTTAGTTAGACTTTTTAAATTAAAATTAATTTCTGCTCAGCCAAGTGCAAAACAAATTAAGTCGACTCATCACAAACCCTCTTGCTTATTTTGATTACAACCGTTTTAAATGGCAGAATTATTAAGCACTTTAAGATTAATTTTTAAAAATCAAATGCATTAGACTTCATAATAATATAGATACTTAATAGAGGGAAGAAATCGATGTCACAAGCTAATTAACAATGCTGACACTCTCCCAGTAGCTAAAAATAAGACTAAAAGCAAGTTCCTCCAATATCAGGCTGTATTATAATATATTTAAAGTCCATTTGGGAAACTGAATTTGTTTCATGATTAGATTTTTTTCTAGTAAATCTAATTGTGCAAAACGGTTGTTCCAAACATCTGAAAATGTTAAATTTCAATCATAAAGTTCACCTATATATCATCAGAATATACAGAACCCACTTCCTAACTATTATCACTATCTTTGTCAAATAGCTCTTCATAAGTTTCCATTTTCTAATACCTTTAAAATTATGAGTCATCTCAAATAAAAAGCCTCCATGTCAAAATAAGTCACTGAGGGAATGAATGCTAATAGTGTAATAACAATAAACATTAGTAGTATAATTTATTCTGAAACAAAGTTTCCTCTGGTAAATATCAAATAAGTTGTTGCATTCTCAAAACTGGTCTTCAAAATATAAAAGAGAAGCTTAATTATTCAGCTGATTAAAATACATTTAATCTAATAAGATCAGTACATTGTTAGCTAGAATTAACCCAAGGCCCCTGAAATATTGATTTATACAAGCTTCCAGTCAAAATTCACTTTTTAAAGTCTACCTTTTATTTGGTTGGTAATAGTCAATTCAGAATTAGAACTAAGAGGGTTTTTTTAAACCATATTTTAACAAATGCTTGGCTGTTTTCAGCATCTTGATATTTATTCTTTATAGAATAAAGTACTTTAGCACTTATTCCAGTAATTTTTTTTGGAAGTGACTCAGGCAAGGAAGAATATGTAAGAAAATGCTCAATTAAAATGCTCTCTCAACTGGTTAAATAGCATATCTACATATGGCCTGCATGAACCCATGTAAAACTCACATTGTTTAGGGAAGGAATGGTATCTTCAATAAATGACACTGGGTCGATTAGAAACATAGATAAAAAAATGAAAAAATAGTCTTGTTCCTCCACCTAAAACTACACATAAAAATCAACTTTAGATGTATTATAGATCTAAATGTGAAAGGTATAATAATACGACTTTTAGAAGAAAATATGAGAATATCTTCATGACCTTAAAATAGGCCAAGATTTCTCAAACAGAACACAGAAAGCACTAACCACAAAAGAAAATATTGATAAATTGGATTACATTAAAAATAAGAACTTCTATTCCATAAAAAGGCACCATTAAGAATGAAAAGGTAAGTCACAGAGAAGGAGAAGATATTTGCAGGACATATCCAACAAAGGACACTTCCAAAGATATAAGGAACTCCTACAAGTCAGTATGAAAAAACAGACAACTCAAGAGAAAAATAGGCAAAAGACTGGAACAATCATTTCATAAAACAGAATATTCAAATGGCTGGTAAACATATGAAATGAAAATTAAAACCACAATACGATATTACTATCCTCCCATCCAAGTGACCAAAATTTTCTTGGATTTATTTTAAGTGAACATATCGCCATTGTAATTAAAAAAAAAAAAAGATCCTTATTATGCATATGCTTCTGGAGAATTTATACAAAAAGAACAGATACATGGGCCTTATCTGTCTAGGTAAAAGAAGGGTCTCCAGAAATTACATTCAATGGCCTGGAATTTTTACATGAAAATACCAAGTATTAGCAAGGATATGAAACAAATGGACCTCTTAGACATTACTGGTGAGAGAGTAAAATTGGAAGAGCCACTTTGGAAAACTCTTGGCATTATCTAGTAAAGCTAAACATATGTCTCGCCTATAACCCGACGATCCATTTTTTGGAGAGAAAAGAGGCATATGTCAACCAACAGGTATGTACAAAGATGTTCAAAGCAGCACTATTTATAACAGCTTAGGAGGGGCAAATGACACAAATGCCTATCAAAAATTGAATGGTTCAATAAATTGTGGTATAGGCATACAATGGAATACTACACAACAATTCAAATGAGCAAACTACAGCCATACACAAAAATGAAATGAATCTCACAATCATAATGATGAGAAAAGCTAGATGAAAACAAAAAAAAACTACATACTGCAGTTTTCATAAATACCATATATTTTATAAATATACCATTTGTATAAAGTTCAAAACTGGGCTGGGGTGAGAGAGGAATCTATGGTTTAGAAGTCAGAATAGTGGTAACACCTGAGATGGAGCACAGTACTTGGAGGGGGGCAAGAGGGAGGCTTTGGGGTGCTGGTATGTTTTGTTTCTGGGGCGCCTGTTGTGTTTTCTTGGTTACATGGGTGTGTTCACTTCACGAACATTCATCAAGCTGCACACTTAGAATTTGTGCATTTTCTGGATGCTATACTGCAATAAAATGTATACTTTAAAAATCCTGTTGTGTACATAGGAATGGGTCCATGGCATAATGTTAAATAAAAAGAAGGGTGCAGAGTAGAATAACACTATGGTCCCTATTGGGGGCGAAAGAGAAAGGAAGAAAATGCATGCGTGGACAGTGGCTGATTGGATGGAGGAGCACCAAATATTAAGAGCAATTCTCTCTAAGCGTTGGTCCTCTTATTTTTATTTTTGGTACTTTTTCTGGATTTCCTTAAGTGAACATATCACCATTGCAATAAAAAAAAAATAAGTGTTCTCTATACACTCCTGCCAGGATTTATACAAAAAGAATAAGCCAAATTTATCAACACATAGGCTTTATCTATATAGACAAAAGCAGGAGTTTTAAGCAACTGCCATTAATGGCCTGGAAAATTGAGCCAAAACATCAACCTGATGGGAAATATGTATTATATGAAATATATTATTGAGAAGCTGGGAAGTAAACTTGGATAAACATGGTCAAGAAATGACTGTCTCTTCAACGTCAGGAACTTCTCTCTTTAGGAAGTATCTGAAAAATTGCCTCATTTTGCCCATAAAATCCTAGCACATCAATAACTCCCCTACCATCTGGGCATTTCAAATATCTCACCAGAGGTCCAGTGAAATGCATTTTTATTGCAAAAAGGCACAGGATAATCCAGCTGCCTTTTAACAGAAGAACTCGATGAAAAAGTAAATGTTTCCCCCTCCTCACGGTCTTCCTCCTCCCCCTCTGCTGTCTCTTCTCTCACGGCTCCCTCCCTCTCCTCTCATCCTCCTAGGACTGCTTTGCTCTGCCTGGTGCCTCCTCTGTTTCCTGCCTTGCCCAGTTTGGTCTCAGTCCTGTGGATGCAAATGGGACTGACAGGTCCTAAGCTTAGTTCTCCTAGTGTCCTTGAAACACCAGCTGAGTGAGAGATTTGCCTCTGTCGCTCTAAAATTGGAAGTGCAAAGAGATAAGAGAAAGTGAACAATTATCGGTTTCTTCCCCCTCTCCCAGCTCTGGCCCCTCCCCCTCAGTTCCCCAACCCAGGCCCTGCTATAGGGCGAGATGAATGCAGCTGCTAGCGCTGAGATGCTAGTTGTTCACACGGCCCAACACTTTTCACGTGGTAGGTCACAGAGCAGTAGGGGAAAGGGAAGTGGTGATGCAATATCTAATGGCCATGCTAGGGGTGGGGGTCTAGAAAGTTAAGAAGAAAACAAGATGCAGGCAGTGGGATGGAGCTTGTACCCAAGTGGTTGAGAGTGGCCCTTCCCACTATAGCAACAGAAGGTGCAAAAGCAGGTGCCCTGCACGTTACAAAAAGAAAAAAAGAAAAACAATAAATGCTTGTACAAGTGAGATTACATATATCTAAGTTATCTGAAAACCCTGAAATTCTCCAAATATCAGGGATTCATTACAATGATGAAGATAAATGCTTTAGGGACTTTCAGAGCAACTCATATATTTAAAAAGAGTGTAAAAACTCAGGAAAATAAATAGGCATCCCAGAAATTCCCCCAACAGAAACTCTGAAAGCTGCATCTAGACTTTTCATTTCACAGAGACAAGGAGGTACGGTGGTTTCCACTGCGCCTCAGAGAAAGGAACAGAAAGGTCGCCTCCTCTCAATCTGCAAATACCTGAAATCCCCCCACTCAGGATTGTGATATGAAGCTAGAAGACGCAGAGCACACAGGATGAGACTTCAGGCCAGAGCCAGGAAATCAAGAATCTGCTCACAAAAGAAGCAAGGGAAGCTGGCTTTTTGGCTCTGCTGGCACCCCAGCCCCCCAGAACAGAAACTCAGTAGACTAGGATTGTGCTGTGGCCAAGCATTTCATGTCCGAGGGGGTTTTGGTGTGAGGCAGAAAACAAAACAATTTGATAGGAAAACCATGGAGGCAGATGAAAATGACAAGGTGGAAGAGGGGATGCCAACTGCAGGGGGGTGACGGTCAACAGGTTGAGAGACAGACTTTGAGGGGTAAAGGAAAAGAGTGGAAGGATAGAGGGGAAGGAGGAAAACCTCCCCAGAAGGAACAGAATCCACTGCAGAACACAATCTGAGGTCCGTATCTGAAATTGTTCAGGTCCAAGAGCTGTGGTTTGAGATGCCCTTGTTATACTGGGCAGAGAGTTTTCTTTTTAAATAAATGAACCAGAAATGACCCAAAGGATTTTTGTAAACTTTTTATTATAGAAAATTGAACACGCGAAAAAAGCAAGCAGAATATAGTAATGACTTTCATGTACCCATTACTCTGAATCAATAATTACCAAATAAAAAAAAAATAATAATAATAATAATTACCAAATCCCGGCCAGTCGTGCCTCATCTGCTTCCAACCATTTTCCCCCTTCACATAGTTTTTTTTTAAATTATTGTGGTTAAATATACTGTCATATTAGTTTAAAGCACATTCCACAAATATTACATTATGTATCCCTAAAACACAAGGATTCCTTTTATTCTTTTAAAATAACCACAATATCAACATTATACCTTAAAAACAATTTCTTACTACCAGGAGATGTTTCCTTTTTCTCTTTTTTTTTTTAAATTTATTTTTGGCTGCATTGGGTCTTCATTGCTGTGCTCAGGCTTTCTCTACTTGCAGCATGCGGGGGCTACTCTTCGTTGTGGTGTGCGGACTTCTCATTGCGGTGTCTTCTCTTGTTGCAGAGCATGAGCTCTAGACGCGCGGGCTTCAGTAGTTGTGGCACACGGGCTTAGTTGCTCCATGGCATGTGGGATCTTCCCGGGCCAGGGCTGGAACCCATCCACATCACCTGCACTGGCAGGCGGATTATTAACCACTGCGCCACCAAGGAAGTCCCAATACCAGAAGATATTTCTAAGGCATTTCTACATTAAAGTCTTCTCTCCCGTTGCTGTACGCAAAAGCACTTGTGCATTTCAGAAGAGCTTAGAAGAGTGAGAACAAATTTTACCAAGAGAAGGGGCCAGGAGATGAAGCTGTAGCAGGAACCCTGGGAACAGCAAAGATCCAGCAAAAGAGACTGTATTTGATGGTTTTTCATATAATACTGCTCTTTCTGGGGCTGTGAAATGGGAGACAAACATGTTGCAGGACTTCACACATCGCTCTAGAAAACTCTGCAGCAAATCAGTAGAAATGAAAAGCCAACATCTGAGCTGTTTTGATGACCATAAAGAATCAAGAGACCGAAGTAATGGGAAAAAGGGTCTTTTCTGTTCTGCCTATCTCAAAGGTTGTGAAGATTTTGATGATGCATCCCCAACCTAAAAAAAAAAAAAGTCTATTGTATTAAAATAGCATGTGCACCATAAGATATTTTAAAAACAGATATCGTTAGAGGATGAGATTCAAAAATAAAGATAGATGTTCTCATATTTTTCCCATAGCCTAACAAGTCATCTTAGGCCTCTCCCTTTTAGACCACTGCACTTGGCTGTCAGTTTTCCCAAGAGCAGTCCTTGAGTGGGTGATAGGGAAGTCAAGGTTAGCAGATTGAAAATGACCCTGGGGATACCTGTGTAGAGAACAGTAGAGGTCAGTTGTCTCAGCCCTGCGGTACATTAGAGCGAGCCTGGGAGACTTTAAGAAAGGTGGACAACCAGGCCCAACCCCATACCAAGCAAATCAGTAATTCTGGAGTGCAGTCTGTGTTTTTTGTTTGTAGGTTGGTTTGCTTGGTTTTTTTCGTTTGTTTGTTTTGGGTTTTTTTGTTTTTTAAGTACTCCAGGTGATTCTAATGCATAGGCAGGGTTGGAAAAACCACTGCTATAGGTGTTTTAAAAAAAAAATGGTTGCTTAATGTGAGAATATTAGCTCTGATTTTAAAGCAATCTATTCACTACTTCCCATTTAAGAGTGGGGAAAATATTTTACTGTACATTAAAGAAAGGGTACAGGATAGTGGGAAGAAAAGAAATGCAGAGAAACTTTTAAGTAAAAAAGCATACCTAATAAAACAATAGTGAGGTTCTCTCAGAAAAGGGTGGTTTCCATTTCCATATCCCAGATTCTAATTTATTACATCTTAAACTGCTCCAATTTTGACAGACCTTATTTTCATTTAACCCAGAACACTCATCCTATTAGATTAATACAATTATCTGATGACTATTTCAAATTGCAATCATGGTTATTTCATATGTCAAAATAATTAATTCAGGCTACTTAAATCTTTTCTGTTTAATCAAATTTATCTCTCAATTGGGAAGGAAAAAAAAAAAAACCTGACCTTAAAAAAATAAAAAGACATTTTCTATCTCTGAGGAACTGACTTCATCAAATTATCCTGAAGTGAAAAGCAAGTACAAAAATGTGAACTACAGGCAGCTGGAAAGCAAAATTGTGTACAATGAATGACACACCAAATCCTGCAGGAAAATACGTCCCACAATACATTATTTCCTGTGGCTTCCTGCCTGAGGAACACTGAAGAACAGTAAAAATTCTTCCAGAAATTATTTCCTCAGCTGTCTCATTGATGGATTTAGCATAGATGTTTGGTCAAAATGTTAAATCATGGTCAAATCCAAACATGCCTATTTACCAATGTTTATATATCTAATCACAAGGGCCACTTGGTTCCTTAAAATGAAGCTTAAAAGAAACTTGAACTGGATTCCATTTTATCACAAGCCTGGAATGCTGAAATGCTGTGACAAAGCTATCAATTCATTCATCTGAGTGAAAAGCCTGCAAAATCACAGGCCTTAATTTTCACATCCTTAAATGTCACCATTTCACCAATTCCACAAAAGTTATGTAGACATGATTGTACACGCTAGAAGTAAAGTTAATTGTCGTCTGCAGGATACTTAAAATCAAATGGGCAATCTAAGTTTATCTTATGATGTTTAAAGAGACTAAAACGATCTGGTTCCACAAACTGCTGACACGATCAATTCTGGGGAGTCGCGAGAGGACCGTCTGATGGTAGCACATACCTACTGTAGATGGTATTGTGCATTAGACTGGCCACGGGGAATCTTCATTTAACTAGGGATAGCTTGTCACAACACACCCCAAGTTATGACAGATAATCATTCCAATAATTAACATCTTTATATAATATGATATAGTGCTTTACATTTTTAAATGACTTCTGATTCCTTACCATCCCCTCCTTGAAATGCTTATTGCCACAGTTAAAGAACTCCATAGCTCTCTCTTGGACTACTATCTATTCTCGCTCCTCACTCTAGCCCATTCTCATTGTCATCAGTGTTTTCTTGACAATCCATCTTGGAGCCTGTCAGTCATGTTACTTACCTATAGGATGTCCTACCTCTTGTTTCTTATCTCCACCACCCTCCCATTTTTACTCCTTACCCTAGCCACATGGAGCCTCATGCCATTCCCCGAACACACTTTGGTTCTTAACTCTATTCCTTTACCATATACCTTTCTTCTGTCATCCTTCACAAATGTCTTCAAGGTCCCCTTTGCCTGACTGGAAAACTCTCACAAGGCTTTCAAGACCAAGCCAAAGCTTCACCTCGTCTGTGGGAGCCTTTCTGAAGAGCCCCAGGGTTAGTCTTACTCGTTTTTGTGCTGTCTTAACCTTTGTACACTGTTTTATTGTCATCTTATCATCATTGTCTATTTCCAAATCTAGGTTCCTCTGCCTCCACCATCATCCCTAAATAGAAAATGAGATCCTCCAGGCCAGCTACCCTGTCACAGTCATCGAGTGTCCTCAGATTGCAGCAGGTTCTCAATTCAAGGAACCAATGAATCTAGTTGATAAATTATTGAAAGGATTTTTGTTCCTGTTTGAAGTAGAGACAAATGGAATAATACAAAGGAGAAACTCAATGCTCTTTCACCTAGCTCAAAGGTGAGAAACCTACTTTACTGTGAACCAATTCTGGAAAGATTAAAATGCTTACTGGCTGCTTTTTTTAAAATGTATATAAGATGAAAATATTTTTATTGACTGAAAGAATCACAGTGTGAAAATAGGCACTACTGTCATAATGAACTGTTAATACCTGTTAAGAGCATATTTGAGAGATGGTTGTTGTTATTGCTGTTGTTGTTGTTTAATCTTTCAACTGGAAATCCATTTCAGGCAGAATCACAAAGCTGAGGAAGCGGCAAGTGGCTCTTCATCAGCCAGGATCATTTATTCTTGGCATCTGGATTAGGAGGACCACAGGACCACGTGGTCCTTATTCCTTAGGAGGACTTTTCTTCAAAGGCTGACTTTTCTTTGCCATCCTCTCTCTATAAGGGGCTTCTTCAGCTTCTCTTCACAAGTGGGTTCTTCTCCACCATTCCACCCTGCTGCCCTTGCGAGGCAGGTGCTAGAGTTAATACTTAACAAGGCAAAAAAAAAAAGAAAGTTGCTCTTTACTGCCTCACATAAATAATACCCTCAGGGAAATACCTGTATCTATGAATGGTTGTTTATAAACTATGATTCACATGTTCTCCAGGGGTTACGTAGCAATTTGGGAGATTGGTTGGATGGGACAAGTTTTGACTATTCCATCACCTACAGGCCTTGAGCATTTCTGAAGTCTTCTCACGGTACCAGATCACATGTAACACATACACACTCAAGGTGTATCTACAAGACATCAAAATAGCTATATAATTTGAGCAAATCAGTTATTTTCAAAGCATATCCATGTAGAATGGGAGAACTGGTTGTTCTGCATCATTTTAAAGGTAAAACAAGCGTGTGTGTGTGTGTGTGTGTGTGCGTGTGTGTGTGTATACATGGGACTAATAATCTACATTCAACAGTCTGGCATGGCTTATATGCAGTGATGGAGTAAGGCCCGAGTTGCATTGCCCTGGCTCATCTTCTGGGTTCCTTATTGCTCTATGGGTCTCTGGGAGAGGTGCAGTATGAAGGGCAAAGCACTGGCTTTGTAGACACACAGACCTAAGGTCAACTCCAGCTCAATCATAGGCTACTTATGTGACCTCAGAAAAGTTACCTAACCTCTCTGAACTGTAATTTCTCATCTGTAAAATGGGGCTATGTGATACCCACCTCATAGCAGTACTGAGTGACTAAATGAAATTATGTTTGTGAAGCACTTGGCAGATACTCAAAACATGTCAGTTCCTTCCCCTCAGAGGTAGTAATCTCCTCACAGGTGCAGAGGAATAATAATTTGAATATTTGTGTGTATATATATATATATATATATATATATGTATATTTTTAAATTCTATACTTGATTGTAGTAGAGTTGAATAGGTGTCATCGTAATATGTTTCGAATTATTATTGCTCTGTCCTTCACACCACACCTCTGCCAGGGGCCCACAGAGTTCTAAGGAACCCAGAAGATGAGCCAGGGCAATGCAGCTCAGGCCTTACTCCATCACTGCATAGAAGCCATGCCAGACTGTTGAGTGTGGATCGTTAGTCCCACGCAGCTCCCGGAAAGGAAACACCTCGTTTGTTCAGAAGCTTCTTTAGATCAACCTTTACTAGAACACAGCATTAGCCAAAATCCTGACTTCACAAATACAACAAGCAGTTAGTTATCACTATTAAGAAAAGACAAATTTCCCCACGTATGGATATTATTAGGTGACCTCCTAACTATATTTTTATGTATTGATAGTTAATTTGATTTCTTTTTTGTTTGCTCCTTTTAATCAAAGTGATACATGCACATAGTTTGAACAATCCAATTTATACAGTTTGCTGCAACAAATAGCAGCCCCTTGTGCCTCCCATCAGCACCCTTCTCCCTACATCAAAGGCACCCATGTTCAGTGTTTTTAGCTATTTTATTTTATTCATTTGATTAGTTGGTTGGTTGCTGTTTTTGATGTTTACTCCCAGAACTTTAAGTATGCTATATTTGCCTATATTGCTAATTTGATTTTTTGAAGTACAGGCATATGCTAAGACTTCTCACTGTGGAATATAATACATAGCTTTCTTCCACCACCCTCTCCCTTCCCATCACACACTTCCCCCTCCTCGTCTCTTCATTATTCCATATCACCAGATCATAATTTTGGTTAGATTAATACTTACTGTTTATGTTAGAGTCGGTATATAAGGGTTATTTATTGGTAAGTTCTACCATTTATATATTATAATTCTTCTTCCTTTCTTTTTGGCTCCAACTTGTTTCCTTGCAGTTGGTTTTTGTTTGTTTTATCAAAAATTCTGTGTACTATCATAAACTGAACCTCAAACTCTCCATCAATTTGTTGAGCCTTTTTTCTGAAAATGTTCAACTGCATTAGAAATTTGATTTTCACCTTCTTAAAGAAGACTCTCCTTGAATCTTGTAACCTGCATCAGCGAGATGGATGGTCCTGGACCAGGTGCACACTGGCCACCCAGGTTGTCCCTTCCCTATCTCCTGGAACTCCCTTTGCCTGGATGCTGGATCCATTGTCTCATCCTATCTTGCTTCGTCCTCTCATTTTGGTGGAGCACATTTGGAGTAGCTTCGGAGAAAGGGTGTAAGAGTGGTAAACATTTTTTGGAACTTACATGACTAAAATTCAACTTGTTTTCTGTTTTTACATTCCCAAGTTTCTAACCTTTAATTATTTTCTAGATCCTCTGAATCTCATCCACTTTGTTAAAAATCTCTTCAACGGGTAGGCCCAAGACTGACAGGAGTATTCCAGTAACAGTCTGGAGAATGTAATGCAAGAATTACTCTCTGATTCCTGAATTTGTACTCTAAATTCCTTTCTGCCACAGTTGCACATTGCAGTTATCATGCATTTGTCCTTCCTGCCTACATGTGTTCCTATTTAGGATTATCAACTCTCAATTTTGCCAAGGTCACTTTGAATTCCATTCTTATATTCTGAAGTGTTAATAACCCTGATACTTAGCATCAGCCATAAACTGAGCTTCATAAATACCATTCAAATTACTAATAAAGCACACACGGTACTCCTAGACCCTCAGACTTGCTGCCTTCTCTTCTAATGGCTAATTCCAGAAGATTCCAAACCATTAAACAATGGCAAAGCTTGATACATATGACATAATTGTTTCTTCATAAAGAAAAGAATACTTTGATGGTTGAGTTTGTTTTTTTTTTTTTTTTTTTTTTTTTGATGGTTGAGTTTTAAATCTGGGGGACTTATTCTGGTATTTTTGCAATGGTGTTCAGCTTCTGCTTTTCAAAGGCAATCTCTTCCCTTATTTAAAAAACTAGGTGGTACATAATTCTTTTTCCAGACCTGAAGCATTCATTCTGTTAATACTAAACAGATATAATGAAAGAGGCAGCAAGGCATAGTAAAAGAGCACTTACCTGAAGAGTGAGAGGACTAATGTTACTAGTGTTTTTTTATGATCCAATATTTGTTGGAGGTACTAATAATCCAATATCTATTAATCCATCAAATGTGTATTGAGCACCCATTAGGTTCAGGTACTGTGGTAGGCACTGGGGCTACAGAGTGAAAAGGACAGACATGATCCCAGCCTTTGCTAAATAGAACCACAGATACTGAGCAAATAATAACAAGTTGACCATTACAATAACTTAACCTCTATGAGGCTCAGTTTCCTCGTGAGTAAAATAAAGAAAATAATAGTACCACCTCATCAGTTCAAATGAGGTAATGCAATAGAAAAACTTTATTAGCTCTCTTTTTTTCCAGACAAACTACAAACATCTACTAGCTATGATTTCCTAGGGGCAGGGAGCATATCTTACTCATCTTTGTAACCTCAGCAAGTAGGCAGCGCTTGTCAAGTTAGCAGGAATTCAACACACGTACAGAGCAAACGACAACTCTGAAAGAAGATGAATCTATATTTTCACGCAATTACAGGTCTTTTCATTTTCTCACCAAGGTTATCCACCCGTTTGTGAACTAACGAACTTTATGTAGTTCAAAAGCACAATGTAATTTTATAGGAAAATGTTTCCACTTAGCATGTATTCATCATTAATGTATATATGTTTGAATAACTGAAATAACGTAACATTTAAATTTTCATCTATTCCATTTCATATAGCAAGCAATTTTTCCTAAAATAATTTCTGAGGGTGGAGTACAATTTCGGGGGTGTTTGACAAAATTATTTGAGATTTTAAAAGTACCTAAATAGAACACTCAAAACAAGTCAATTACTTTAAATTTCAAAATGAAATACTAAAAAATTTTTTTTAATTTGACTCTCAAGCAAAGTTTCAGCTTACAGAAAAAAATTTTAACTTCACTAAAACACATTCAAATAAGTGTATGGAAATGTCAACTGACCTGCTTCCCAGCAAGTCTTCAGGATCAATGGACTTTAAATCTTTGGATACTAAAATTTGTATAGCAGACAGAGAGTTTTACCATGGAAGGTAATTCCTTCCATATTGGCTTTATTCCCCCAAAAGGCCTAAGGGATAAACTGTGATTTCTGTTCTTCTCATGGAACCACACAGTGGAAGGGCTGGAAGGGGGTCTAGGAATTGTCCGGTTCAGCCTACTTATTTTTCAGAGGAGGAAAAACAGAGGCCCAGAGAGGTAAGATGATTTGCCAGTTGCACAACTGGGATTAGAACCAAAGTCTCCTCTTCTCTGGCACAGGAAGTAGCAGCAGCCTGCTGAAAACATTGCCTGGTATCCCGGGAATTTTCTTGTCTGCTGTGTGGAGATAGTTTGACACTGGAGAGTCTAATTCCAAGACAGTTACACATACATTCCAGCTAAAGATGCATCTTCATTTTAATTGAAATAGAATGACAGACCCAACACTTCCAGTTGTTTTGTTTAAGAATAGAAAAATAAAATTCTCTATCTCGTATCATAAACGCTCTACTCCTTAATATAAGCACACAGAAAGTCCTCCAGGGAGCCTTATTCAACCACAGCAGAGGTTCTCAACATATCGGCCTAATTGACTGGCGTAACCCAAAGCCTGCGCTGGTCCATTGCTTCTTTCACATGGCAAGGAACTACCTCCTGCCAGCTTTCTTCCCCACTCAAGAACCTCACTAACAGCAACCTTTCTCCTCAAATTCATTCATAACAGGTTTAACCCCTTTCTCTTGGCCTCTCCTTCCACTGTCATGAGATCTCAAAACAAAACAAAAACCCAGAAAGTAGTTACTCTTCACGAGTTTGGGAACATCTAATCTTGGTGGTTCATAAATTATCAGACGGAGTCATGGCGGGAACATGGACCTGGGGAGTACTCAGATCCAGTTCTAACATGGTTCTGATTCTAATCTCTTCAGGAAGTCCTCAGTCTCTCTCAGGTTCACTGTCTTCATCTCCAAACTAGAGGTGATTCAATGAAGACACATTTAAGCATCTACCACACTGCCTGGCACATGTTAAACACTCATTCTTTTCAATCTCTCTCTGTTGCTCACTTCTCCATTTTCAAGGAACCCCGCTGAATATGCAAGTATTGTCATTCGTTATACAATTCTTTCTACTTTTATGTATATCGGAATTTTCCATTATAAAAAAGTTTTTAATAACATAATTTAAAATGATCTTTTTTGGAGGTTAGCAATGTTAGTAAATACAAATACTCTTTCAGTCATGTACATTTGGGTAATAATACATTTTAAAAAGAACAATAATGTAGAAGCTAGAGAATATCATGTCATTCAAACTGAGACATCTTATAAAATATCCAATGTTCTTAAGGAGGTTTCATTCTAATATATAAGCTATATGGTAAGGCTATATTAGCCAACCAAGTTAACTATTACGTATGAATATTATTCTGATTATGTGTATACATATTTGGAAAATATTTTTATCAAAAATATTACCAGGGCTTCCCTGGTGGCGCAGTGGTTGAGAATCTGCCTGCCAATGCAGGGGACATGGGTTTGGGCCCTGGTCTGGGAAGATCCCACATGCCATGGAGCAGCTGGGCCCATGAGCCACAACTACTGGGCCTGCGCGTCTGGACCCTGTGCTCCGCAACAAGAGAGGCCGCGACAGTGAGAGGCCCGTGCACCGCGATGAAGAGTGGCCCCCACTCGCCACAACTAGAGAAAGCCCTCACACAGAAATGAAGACCCAACACACCCAAAAATAAATGAATTAATTAAAAAATATATATATTACCTATTTCTCCTTTCAGTTTATGTAATTCAGAATAATTATGGGATTAATTACCCCCAAATTGGGTATCTTTTCAAACAAATTGGTTTTGCCATTAGTTGTCATATGTATGTAGCCTGAATGTTGATCAATAACTGATAAAATCATATTCAGTTTGATACATTTAAATAAAATTAGTGGGTTCATGGTTCAGAAGAAATATTTGTTTTTATTTTTTGGAAAGTACTATTCTCCACTTAAGAGGCAATATTTTACCCTTTGTGATAAAAGCTCATGCTTTTTATCTAAGCTATAAAATATAAACATTTTAATCCATGGTTCTATGTGTTTCTTGGGAACAATGTGGTTAAATACTTAGGGCCAACTCACTTGTTCTCTCTAAATTTCAGTTTCCCAAGTTAGATAAATAATAATACCTTACATTTATAATAATACCTTTCTTTTAAAGAGTTCATAATGCATAGGACTACTCTATTTTTAATTCTGGAACATTCCTGTAGACTTAGTTAAGGGCATCTATTAAATGCAGTTTACCGAATAGGAACCATGGCCATGGGCTGAGTGACTTGTCCAGGGTCACACAGATATAGGGTTATAAGGGTCAAATGATATGACACATGGCAAGAGTTTGACAACCATAAAGTGTTACATGAATGCAAGTTATGATCAGAGATATGAACAGATTCATAATGAGTTCTTATAGTTATTGACTGCCATTCTCAATACTCTTTTCCCTTGATTTTCTAGCCAAAACTAAAATAATACCTGCCACCAAAAAATCTCTAAAACATAGTGAGGAATAAGGAGAAACAGGGAAGTATACAGAACTCCATGGAAATAGGGTGCCATGTTATTTTTGTGGATATTAATAGTGACCCTGCTATTGAAATAGCCTCCATGATTCATCTATTTATTTTTTAAGAATAAAACAATTAATATACTTCAATTTTTTAAAAAAAGAATAAAACAATTAAGTTTGGAATTCTGACCAAATTCTAACTTGGGGCTTGACTTTCAGTACTTCTGAATGTCTCTTGCTGCATCTACTCAATTTCCTAATTGATTAGAGAATTACTGAGAAATCTTGTAGTGCATTTTCAGTATTTGCTACACGATGCTCTCTACACAGCTTCAGAATATCAGCAGAACTTGTATATTATTCTCCCTTATTCTCAGAACTGTTTCAGAGTATAATGAGCTGCTTCAAAGGGGTCCGAAAACTTCTAATGAAAGGTGTTTAGGACATGCCAAATACCATGGTTGCTATGAAAATTATCAGCCAACTAGAAACATTAGCTATTTTATGCCAAAAACAGTGTTTTAACAATGATTCATTTTTAGTCATTAGATGATTATTCTGAATTCTTATCATCTTGAAACTACATTGGCACCAAGAAAAAAATATGTTTTCAAATTTGGCTTCTTTTATGTGATGGTCCCATCTCTCATGTACCAACCATAAATTCTTTGCCTCTGGGACTGCAAGTGCTTCAGGATGTAATGGAAAGTTGGTATCACATGGCAAGACATTTGTTCCCATTGCAGAGTGAGGCCAGCTCTGAAATTCAAACCCTAATGAGAACAAGTATGTAAATGAGAGCAGCCAAACCAAACATGAAGAAAACAAAGCCCAAGGAGTCTATAAAAGACATTTTTCAGCCTAGGTATTCATTAATCCATAGCACTTAGACTCTGTGAATTCAAAACAGAGCCTTTTTTCCAAAGTTTGTTACTATAGTGACATATTATAAGACCTACATTTAAAAAAAAACAAATGATAAGGACTTTTTAACCCCTAGAGTGGCTCTATTTATTAAATTTTCCTGTGTAAAGGAAGTGTTATTTAAACTAGACTATTATACAAAATATTAAAAATATTTCAATGTGCCTTGAATTAAATATGATTAAGAATGGCTAGTGTCAAAGAGTGTGTATTCTTAATCAAAATTTCAATCTTATGGTTTCTACAGAATGCTAAAGATACTGTATTTTCAAGGACTTCTGCATATGATCCAATATACATCTTGCATATTTTCTGAAATTTCTGCAAAAAATAAAATTGCTTCAATAAAAATGTTTTTAAAATCTTTGTCTAATAATTTAAGTATTTTCTTTTTCCTTTTTTTTTTTTTTTTTTTTTTTTGGTACGCGGGTCTCTCACTGCTGTGGCCTCTCCCGTTGTGGAGCACAGGCTCCGGATGCGCAGGCTCAGCAGCCATGGCTCACGGGCCCAGCCGCTCCGTGGCATGTGGGATCTTCCCGGACCGGGGCACGAACCCGTGTTCCCTGCATCGGCAGGCGGACTCCCAACCACTGCGCCACCAGGGAAGCCCCCTTTTTCCTTTTATAGATATATGTTTTTGCAGGGAATTTCCCACTGTTCCACGATTTTAGGCATATTTATTGTTTTTCTTTCATAATATTGAACGAAAATGTAAGATGTAAAAAATGGAAAATTCATTTATTTATACAATATCTATTGAGAATCTAATATGTCAGGCTCTATTACAGATCTTGGAAATACAAGAATGAACAAGACAGGTAAAAAGCCCTTGACCTCTTTGGAACAATCCATTTTAGTGTGGGAAGGTAGACAACAAATAAGAGAAGCAAATAGGGCTTCCCTGCTGGCGCAGTGGTTGAGAGTCCGCCTGCCGATGCAGGGGACACGGGTTCGTGCCTCGGTCCGGGAAGATCCCACATGCCGCGAAGCGGCTGGTCCCGTGAGCCATGGCCGCTGAGCCTGCGCATCCAGAGCCTGTGCTTGGCAACGGGAGAGGCCACAACAGTAAGAGGCCCGCATATCACAAGATAAATATATAAATAAATAGACAGATAAAAGAAGTAAAGACATAATATATTAAAAGGTAATAAGTGTGATAGAGAAAAACAAAGCAGGAAAGAGGGATGGGTGTGGGAGGAGCTTGTAGTTTTAAATAGTGTAGTCAGGGTAGTCACCTTGAAAAGGTGACATTTGAGCAAAGATTTGAAGGTGAGAGAATTAGGCATGCAAATATCTCAGGGAATGAGCAGCACGTACAGTAAGTGCAAAGGTCCTGAGGCAGGAGGGTTCCTCGGGGGAATCAGGCAACCACTAGCATATTTGAGTCTTACCAAAGCTAAAGCTAAAACGTTTTGTGGACCCATTTATATGTTGGCTGTTGCACACAAAACCAGGACTCCAATCTTGTCCTTTGGAAATCTAGATTTATAAAATCTTAAAACCTGGTGCAGGGAGATCCCACATGCCACGGAGCAACTAAGCCCACGAGCCACAACTACTGAGCCCACGTGCCTAGAGCCCGTGCTCTGCAACAAGAGAAACCACCGCAATGAGAAGCCTGTGCACCACAACGAAGAGTAGCCCCCGCTCAGCACAACTAGAGAAAGCCCGCACACAGCAAAGAAGACCCAATGCAGCCAAAAATAAATTAATTAAAATAATTAATTTAAAATTATTTTAATTTAATTAAAATATTTTATTTTAATTAAATTAAAATAATTAATAATTTTTTTTAAAACCCACCAAATTCTATATGAGATGATGGATGATCACAAAACTTATTGTGGTAATCATTTCATGATGTATGTAAGTCAAATCATTATGCTCTACACCTTAAATTTAAAAAACAAAACAAAACAAAAACTACCATCAAATAATAAACAATATATTTCAAAAGTATTGGATAAGGTAAGCAAACCTTTTCCTTTTTGTTTGGAACTTATACCAGTCCGTTCACATTTACATAAAGTCCTATGGTACAAAACATTTAGGTGTTTCTTCTCCCATGTTCAACTAGGAAGATAAATGAACTTTGTGTGCTCCAGAGAAAGTAGTAATGGCCTATGCGTCTATCTCTGCTGAAGCTATCAGACTTGATGGCCCTGCTTTGGAGTTTACCACGGTAAGAACTAATTTAACCTTCATATACAACGGCCTGGAATTGGGAGAAGATAAAGGAAGGGGTGAAGAAAGTGGCCAGGTCACCAGTGGCCAGTTGTCACTACCGGTCCACCAGGGTATAGCCTCAATTAAATAATGCTATCTTAGCATTCTCTTGCTAACAGAGAAATAGCCCATGAAACCGAGTAAAATTCCCTTAAAGGGAAATACGAAGTAGTAATCTCTAAAAGAAAGTTAACCCACCAATACCAAAATGTATGGCCTTGCCTCCTACCTCTCCCATAAAGGTTCCTCCTCTGTGGCTCTTTTACGACTCACTGAATGCTTCCAAGTGTCCCTAGATTTATCTATGTATATTTTTATCTCACTGAGAAAATGAGGCTCAGCTCTGAGCCTCCCTAAAATTAGCTCTACTTGTTAGAAGTTCTTCTTGTCAGGTGGTTCTATCACACTTATCTAATAATTGCATTTAAGCAAAACGGTTTCCTTTTTGCTCTTGTTCAGAGCTGTTTTTTCTCTTTCTTTTTCTTTTTAAATGGGGCATTTCACGTTCTTCTTGAGTAATCAAAATCACTGCCATTAACTTAGTTTAGGGTTTCATTGAGAAAAAGATTTCTCTCTTACAGGTATTAAGCTTTTGTTTTGCTATAAAGTTATTAAATGTCTATGTAAGAACTGTCATGTAGACTCTTAGATATTTCTACCACTTTGGTATGACAAAATTATAGCCCTATAAACTTATCTTTGACTATATAATGAGAAGTTTAGATCTGTCTAAACATAACACACAACATAGTCTAAACTATGAGAGACTAAGAAAACAAAAAGGGTTCTTTTTAAATGTAAATCAGATCATGTTAATCCTCTCCTTATAACCCTCCTGTGGCTTCCCATTATACTTAAAATAAAATACAGGTTTTTTCACTTGGCCCTGCTCCCTCCAGATGCCTCCAGCTCCCTCCCCACCACACATTGGTTTCTACCTCAGGGTCATTGTCTGCACCTGTCTCTCCTCCTTAAATGCTGGCTATTGACAACGAGCTTGCCCTTGGCTCAAAGAGGCTTTCCTAGGGCCCACCTGGCACACACCTAAGGTGCCCTGGCTCCCACCTTCCATGACTGCTTTGTTTCTTCTTAACACTTATGAATATGTGAAATTACAACTTTTTTATTTGGTGTCTGTTTCCCTACTAAAACATAAGACCTATTAGAACAAGGGTATAAGTGTTTTCCCCAAGTCTAGCAAAGAAGCCAACATATAGTGGGCTTCTAAATATGTTTTGAATGAAGGAACAAGTAGATATTTAAAGCTGTTTGTTCAAAATATAAGGCTGGTGCTACTAGGAGATTTTTTTCTTTCACCAAAATATAATATTTCAAATGAAATATTAAAAAGCAAAATTATTTTAAACACAGTAGTTAAGATGAAAGAAATTCAGTAGAGAATATTTGGATAATGTGAATGAATCATTACCACATAATTTCTTTCTTGAAAATATGCATTTCTGTGGAAAGGGTTGAATATTTTTTCCTTCGAGGGTAGAACCATTGTATTGATGGAGTACCTATACAGCAAGTAAGAATGAAATTTTTATAAACAAAAAATCTAGAATTAGATCAGTCAGTGAATAAACATTTGGAGTATGCAGAAAAAGAAAAATTAGTATCAAAATCCAGAAAAGACAGGGTGAAGATGGAGAAAATATTCTAAATATTTGAAGATGAAAATATATTTGTATCTAGTCAATTTAGGTTAAAAATAGGTATGTGCCACAAAATGGATGTCATAGTAATACTATTATGATTATTCATTAGGGATTTCACGGCAGCAACTGGAACGACCCTATGGTTGACATTTCACCTTGATTTTGCATTTTTCCTTTATTTCCCTTCTTTTCCAAAGATCCCAGGTAACAGATGGGGAAGGGAAGTGAGTATTAATTTGCAGAGAAGCAGCTCATTACACGGACATCTTAAGTAATACCCAAATCCTTGTGCAAACATGGATCATGAGTTGAGATTTTAATGAGAATGAATGCTGTCAAAGTAGGATTTCAAGTATTCTAAAGTTAAATGCTAAAAGTGTTTTGTTTCCAGTGATGAAAGAACTAGTTTTGAATTAAAATGTAACTTCAAATACCAAGTAGTCAAGATTCTATCTGTGCCTTTCAACCCTTTGTTCCTATGAATTAAAAGTAGTCCAATTAGCCAGGTTAGAATGACCAACAGATTATCAGTCAACAACACTTAGACCACCTTCGTGTCCATATAAAGCTTATACAAGTTTCTACACTCAAACACACTTTTTAAAAACTTTGTAAGATGATAATAGTAACATACATAGGGAACTATAACCCAGAAGTCTAGAAATTGGCAATATCCTTCAATGCTCTTCTGTGAGTGTTAAAGTTACAACTTAAAAGTAAAGGTATGTCATCACTTGAAATGATACATAATCACATCTGTGCATATACCAAATTCATATACACAAGGACAGAATAGATGGTGATGATTTCACATTACCAATGATAGGCCATTAAATGTCTGTAAATAACTAGTTCATCTATGACAGAATATGGCTTCTTCCTAAAATCATGTACACTTTGTAACTTTCTTTTTAATTAACAAATTGTATTGAAAACATTACTGCCAATAGCATCACATTGAGTTCTATCTTTCCAAAGATGCCAAAACACTGCCACATGTTATTTTTTTCCATCCATTCTTTCTCTGGGGTTGGTGGTTTAACGCCTCTTTACCAAAATGTTGCTTCTTTTTAGTAATGGGGAAACTGAGGGATTAATATAGACTTGTCACCAGTCAGAAAACAAGTCCATAGCAAAACTGGAGCTTACTCTTTTTTTTTTTTTTGTGGTACGCGGGCCTCTCACTGTTGTGGCCTCTCCCATTGTGGAGCACAGGCTCTGGACGCGCAGGCTCAGCAGCCATGGCTCACGGGCCCCGCCGCTCCGCGGCATGTGGGATCTTCGCGGACCAGGTCAGGAACCCGTGTCCCCTGCATCGGCAGGTGGACTCTCAACCACTGCGCCACCAGGGAAGCCCTGGAGCTTACTCTTGATCTCAAGTTCTCTCCAGTTAGGCAACACAGATTTCTTTTATCCCAAATGGTAACATATAATGTTAAAAAAAAAAAAAAAAAAGAATATAGTCATTAATAGATTTTCTATTGAAGTTGCCCTACACTGCAGCATTTAAGCTAGATTTCAAAACCATAGAACTAGTGTTTTAGATTCTAAGTTAAGTTCCATAATAAAAGAAAAAAAGCTTTAATAGGACATTGTATTTATTATTAGTTCAAAATTCACCCTTTTCTTCCACCAAATTGCTCTATTTTGCCTGAACTTCAAAGGTCTTTGGAACTCAAGGAAATCTTCACCATTAAAAAAAGACATCATTGTTTGATAGCATATTGAACTCTAGAAGAGTAGCTAATAGAATTTTTCATACATGTGAAAACTTTACACACTTCATTCTCAAAGTTTGTACATCTCAATCAGATTATGTTTTTCTTTATAAGAGTATTCATGGAATTTCATTAGCCTTTGTCCTCTTTTGTTACCTTTTTTTCCCCCTTTTTGGATAATATTACACAATGGCTTCACTGCAGGGGGTTATTAATAAGATATTGTTCCAGAAATGGAACCCCAGGTAAAACATAGTAATAAGTCCAGTACTACTTGTTCAGACAACTGATATTTATTTCCAGCAAATGCTTTTTGGAACCTGAAAACTAGTCCTCCACTTTGTATTTTTCTAACAATTTAGTGATAAAAATATAGAAAATAAACATGTTATTTCTAAATCCCAGAAAAATTTGTTGGCTGGGATACAAGCTATCCAATTCCTAATGCACACAAGGGAACGCTCAATAAATGTCACCGTCTGACTGACAGTACTAATTCTAAAGGTTACTTCTCTTAACCTAGACAGTTGCTTCATTTCTACTGAAAATATGATTTTCTTTACTCTATCCCAGAGTGTTTGGATTAATGTACCATTACTAATTTAAATATGATACACATTCATTGGAAAAATAAAAAGTCAGGTTTTCTTGAGTATTTCTGTAGTTTACATTCCAGGATGTTGTGACTATGAAACAGTTTTCCATCTGGTAACTGATATGGTTAGATGATAACCTAGCAGAATTTGGGGATAGGATTCTCTCAAATGATGAAAAGATCTTGCTGCCATAGTTGTTTCTTGCTTTGTTTTGTTTTGTCTTTTTCCAATCAGCGGAAACAGTCCTTAGTTTCTAAGTCATTTTCCCCCCTGCATTGTTCTTCCTAAATATGCTTCTCATACATTGCTTCAAATTAAATCTTTGAGGGAAGAAGAAAGTGTAGAACAGTCAAGTTGGAGGTCCTTGAGCAGTAACCAAGGATTCCCACAGTTTCCACCTAAAGTTTCTGGGTGCAGACAGGAAGCCAGGATAGTTGCAGTAAGACCCCTAGTCTTGAGGTATGGAACTCCAGGGATCTCCCCAGTTCCAGTGTGTTAGACTACAGAGCTACGAGTTACTTATTATGAACTCTCCACACACACATACTTGCATGTATATCCTGCTTTCTATCATTTTAATTAGTTACGTGACAGCTTTTAATTTTTTGTGGAACAACCAGAAATTACATAGCTTTTTGCAGTTATATGATTTTTTGCTCTCTATAAAATGATTTCACACTTATTTGCAACAACCAGAATTCTTATCATTTCTTAATAGAAGTTTTATGCAATAAGTTCCTTACATTTTTAAAGAGCAAATGTATAAAAGAAGCTAGGGCCTTTAAAGCTTTTGGAAAACTTACTTTCAAGAGAACTATTTTATTCGTTTAAACACACACAAATCCTTAAACAGATAAATAAAACATTTTAACTTTATAAATCTTATCTTTTTGCTAGATGTCTTTTAACATCTTTAACCCCGTCCTTACCAGAAATATAGCCCATTACTGATGTCTTCTAAATTATCTTTGTCATCATTTTCATTTCATAATAAATTCTTTACATGTTCTTTAAGGAGAAACGGTCTTACAGATTACTTTAAGATGATTCCTTTAAATGTGCGACTTAAGAGTATCATAACAAGTAATCAAGAGGTTGATGTTATAAAATAATGTAATGGGACAAGCAGGCATACAATACTTATTTTTCCAAAAGCCGCACAGTCAACATCACCCAATGGTCACCCCTTTTAACAATCTGGGAAATTAATCCAAAATGAAATTAAGTTTTTATAAATTCATATTGGATGTAACCAGTTGATCTACCTTACTGATGGAAAACTGTCTCTAACAATTACTGAAATTACAGATTTAGAACTGAAACATTCCATTAGCTATCTCTGCCACAATAGCAGCATAATGTTACACTTTGTTACTTTACTCTCTCCCACCCCCTTAAGAAACAGGGATGTTATTATGTGGTCTTATTTCACATCCTGACCTCAGTCACTTGGGTATGGAGGACATGGGTTCTACTAAAGTTAAACGACAAATCTCTGTATATTATTTACAACTAAGGACCTAAAAAATTCTCTGTAAATTTTAATTACCAAAACATCCTTTGGGATAAAAAGTATTTCTATTCTTCAAAGATTAGAGAACTGAGTACAGTGATTAACTGATTTATGTCACCCATTATGGTATGACTGCTAAAGCTGTAATAGATATGAAATTTTGAATTCCATCAAGACATTTTAGATTTTACCTAAATGATGTATTAGTATGTCAAAGTTCAAGAGCCGCCTTCCTCTTTTTTTTTTTTTAACTGTTTAAAAGAATGGCCTTACCATTTTCTTTCACCAGAAGGCAACTAAATGATAAATTCTCCAGTACTTTCATAGCTGCTTTCTGGACAGGAAAGGGTGCTTTCTAACTTGTTCTGATTGTTCATGGCCCAATCCAAAACATCTAACACTCTGGCTCCAACTAGGAGTTTTAGAATAAACAAAAGAAAGAGCTACAACTATTTAACGCAGTAGGTTCTACATTTATGGAGCCCATAAGCTGATTTCACGCTGAAAGTAAAAACAATCTCAAGATGTTTAAATGAACTCTTCGATGCTGGAATCACAACAAACTCAGGAAAATTAGGAATATGTTGGTAACCTCCAATCTTTTTTTAAACTGACCTCACCCTGGGCAAGAAACCATCTCCTGATGCCATTGTTGGAGACAGAATTTCTGGCTATAAGATCCTTTTTCTGACTCAATCTGGCTTGCTATTCTTGGTTAATCATCCCCATTTCTCTCAACGTTTCACTCCTCTGACTATAGTGGATAACATTTATTATCAGGAAAGACTTTTTTAAGTGATTCGGTTCCTCCAGCCGTCTCCCTCCTTATCCTAGCTAACCCCCCCCAACCCCCATTCCTATCGCCTTGTTTCACTAAGATTTTGCTAAACATTAGACACAGCAAGCACATGACCTCCAGTCTTCCAGTGTCTCGGAATAAACCGATATAAAAACATTCGATTGGCGCGGCTATAAGTTTTTCTAGGCTTGGAATTTAAGAGCCTTTAGTTCTTCAACTCTTAAAGACCTATAGCGCAAAATTTAAATTTAAAATATTTTTAAATTAAAAAAAAAACCGCTCCCCTTTTTTAACCTTTAGCCCCGCCCATCGCCCCCCCAGCCTCCACGCGAAAACTGCAGGAAACCGGAGGGGGCGGGACGGTGACGTCACGACGCCGGCGCGTCACGGAACGGCGGCGGCTGCGGCGCTGGCGACGGCTGCGGCAGCGGCGGCATTTTAGTCAGCAGCGGCGGCGGTAGCCGGACTGCTGCTCCTCCCAGCATCCCTGGCGCGGCCATTTCAGCCCCATCTTGGCTGAGGGGAGGGAGCTGCAGCCACCGCTTCAGCAGTTTGAATTTCAGTTTCTCCAGAGCCTGCAAACCGGCCGCACCGAGGAGGAGCCGAAGAAGCTACCGCCGCTACCTCACACAGCCAGAGCGCCGCCGCTTGCCGGCCTGCCGGCCGCCGCCCCTCATTCTCTCAAGAGCCGCGAGGGGAGGCCGAGACCGCCGCCGCCCGCCCGCCCGCGGGGGTGGCTCCCCCTGTAAGGGGAGGACCGAGCCGGCTTTCCCCTCCCCCGGAGCGGGTTTCCGCCAGAGACAGTCGACATGTCCCTGGGGCTGAGCTCCGGCTAGAGCCGGGGAGGGAGGGCCGCCCGGCCGCACCGAAGCTCCGCCGCCCGCCCGCGGCTCCTGGCTGAATCAGGAATCCCCGGCTCCGGACTCGCCACTCCTTCTTCCCTCTCGGCGTCCGAGAGCCCGGAGCTGACGCCGGCACTGGCTCGAGGAGCGGGACAGCACCGCCCCTCACGCCGCCGCCTCCTCCCCTTCGCCCTCCCACTCCCACCCCCAGCCTAGGCCTGCTGACCGCGCGGGGCGCCGAGCTGGACTGACCACGGCGGCCCGGAGACGCGAGGAGGAAGCAGCCGGCCCGCCCCTGGGATCGCGCTTTCGCCGCCACTGGGAGTATTGAATTGAGGCACCGCGACTGCGGGAGGCGAGAAGGAAGGAGGAGCCGGCGCGCGAGTGAGACGGGGGCAGAGCCGAAGAGACCGACACGGAGAAGGAAACGGGAGGAGGATGTCTCGCGGAGCGACCGACGCACGGATCAACCCGTGACTCTTACAGCGGCGGGCCTCAGACCCCAGCGCGGACGCGGACTTTGTCTTTGGGGGACCTGCTCTGCCTTTCCTGGTTTCCGGCAAGATCGCAGAGGAGGCGGCGTGCCTCTCTGCCCTCCAGCTTTCCTCACCATGTCCAAGATGCCGGCCAAGAAGAAGAGCTGCTTCCAGATCACCAGTGTCACCACAGCCCAGGTGGCCACTAGCATCACCGAGGACACCGAGAGCCTGGACGATCCGGACGAGTCACGCACAGAGGACGTCTCCTCCGAGATATTCGACGTTTCTCGGGCCACGGACTACGGCCCCGAGGAGGTCTGCGAGCGCAGCTCCTCCGAAGAGACGCTCAACAATGTTGGGGATGCGGAGACTCCCGGTACCGTCTCCCCCAACCTCGTCCTGGACGGGCAGCTGGCGGCCGCGGCGGCCACTCCCGCCAACGGAGGAGGAGCCGCTTCGGCCCGCAGCGTGTCTGGGGCGCTGGCCAGTACCCTAGCGGCGGCCGCCCCCTCGGCCCCCTCCTCAGGGGCCCCCGGAGCCCCCCCGGTCGCGGGCCCCTCCGCCGGGCCAGGGACTGCCGCCCCCTCGCAGCCCCCCACCACTTGTAGTTCCCGTTTCCGCGTGATCAAGCTGGACCACGGCAGCGGGGAGCCGTATAGACGCGGCCGATGGACGTGCATGGAATACTATGAGCGGGATTCCGACAGCAGCGTCCTGACCCGGTCCGGGGATTGCATTAGGCACAGCAATACTTTTGATCAGACTGCGGATCGGGACAGCGGCCTGGGCGCCACCGGAGGGTCCGTGGTGGTGGTGGTGGCCTCCATGCCGGGGGCGCACGGGCCCGACTCGGGAACTGACAGTTCCTTGACTGCTGTGTCACAGCTACCCCCGTCGGAGAAAATGAGCCAGCCCGCCCCGGCCCCGCCGCAGAGTTTTGGCGTTGGGCAGCCGCAGCCGCAGCCGCCGCCCGTAGGTGGGGCTGTGGCTCCGAGCTCGGCTCCGCTGCCGCCGTTCCCGGGAGCCGCGGCCGGGCCGCCGCAGATGATGGCAGCCCCGCCGCCCAGCCAGCCGCAGGGCGCCGCGCCTGGCTCCGTCCCCCCGGGGCCCAACGGACAGGGGCTGCCGCTGACGAATGTAACCCTGGCGCAGCCCGGCCTGGCCCTGCCTCCGCAGCCCGGCCCGGCCGTGGGCGCTTCTGCCGCGCCGCCGCCCCAGCAGTTCGCGTATCCCCAGGCTCAGATTCCGCCGGGCCATCTGCTGCCCGTCCAGCCCGCCGGCCAGAGTGAGTACCTGCAGCCGCACGTGGCCGGCCTGCAGCCGCCCAGCCCGGCGCAGCCCTCGTCCGCGGGCGCCGGAGCGGGCCCCGGCCAGAAAGCCTCCTCCACGGGCGCGCAGATGATGGGCGCGGCCTCCCTGCCTGGCGAAGCCGTGGCCCCGGGGCCGGGCCCCGCGCAGGGCGGACCGGCCGCGCCCGGTCAGCCGGCCGGAGTGCCCCCGGCTGCCGTGGGAGGCGCGGCGCCGTCGGGCCTGGTTCCCGCCGGGGCCGGGCAGCCTCAGCCCGCGCCTCCGCCGCAGATGGGTGGCAGCGGCGCGCCATCGGCAGTGCCCGGCGGCCCTCACGCCGTGGTGCCCGGAGTTCCGAACGTGCCTGCAGCCGCGCCCGCTCCCAGCGTGCCTAGTGTGTCTACCACTTCTGTTACTATGCCAAATGTACCCGCGCCCTTGGCCCAGGCGCAGCAGCTGGGCAGCCATCCTCCGGTCAGCAGGAGCGGCAGCATCATCCAGCACGTGGGGCTGCCCTTAGCGCCAGGCACGGCCAGTGCACCGACGAGTCTACCGCAGTCTGACCTAAGCCAGTTTCAGACTCAGACCCAGCCTTTAGTCGGGCAAGTTGACGATACTAGAAGAAAATCCGAACCCCTACCTCAACCACCACTTTCTCTCATTGCTGAAATTAAGCCTGTTGTGAAGCCTCCTGTTGCAGATGCCCTGGCAAACCCCCTTCAGTTAACACCTATGAACAGTCTCTCCACCTCTGTATTCAGCATAGCTATTCCTGTTGATGGTGATGAAGACAGGTATGGAAATCTTATTTGAAATATTTGATGGGAATGCTTGACCGCACATTGTAGTTTAGGATGCAACTGTGGGAGGTTCTTTTCTCAATTTGAGGCCCTTAATGTTTCTAAATATAAAAATTAGTTTGTGTTTAGTAAAATTGATTCATCGGTTCTTGAAAAGACATTAATTTTAAATTACTGATGCTAAAAAAGATGTGTAAGGAGAGAATTGGTGTCACAGTTGTTCAGAAGCGCTAAATTGGATAGGAATGCAACATTGTTCATTCAGAAGGGCGGATTTTAGTTTAATCCTCTCAGTTTAGAAGTGGTGGCTAGTAGGTTATGCCGTGTAGGTTTGTCCCTTTATTAGGTATCAATCACACTTGAACACTTAATGGCAGAGTGTTTTGTCAGTGTGAGTTTTGAGACAGAGATAAAATTAGTTAAACATTTCCCATTCTGGAAAAACAGAAAGCCCTCTAGTAGAGAAAGAGCCACGTAAGGTACCTCCTCCAGTGTATCTGGAAAGGCTGGAGAGATAATGGTGAAATGTCAAATCCGGCTTTGAAGATCATATCTTCTTCAGCCCTTTAATAAAAGAGGATAGAAGGTCTGGAGGCTTCCCAGTGACTTCTTTAAGATGCTTTTTTTTTTTTTTTTTAAACGCAAAAAGTGTATTGGAAACATGTTCTTATCTTCCATCAATCTTTTTACTACAGTTAAGGGAGGTGGGAGACTCTTGACAGTAGTGAAAGCTGTAGTTCTTGAAATTAGAGTAATTTTATAGTAAAAGTATAAACGTTAACAATTGGCTCCCTGTATTTAGGGGGGATGCTTTTAAATAGTTTAAGGGAAAATTGGTGTATTACTCTACCAATTCTACTACAATTGATGTTTGGTTATGGTTTAATGAGGATTTTAAGTGGTTTTGAGGAAATGTCACATGAAAATTTGATGTAGTGTGTATAATGCAAATGTTTAAAAACTGACTCATTACCAGATATTACATTTAAAAATTACAGAGAAAGTTTCAGGTACTTTACAGTTGGAAATTTATTTTCTGAGGTTTTTGTTTTGAGAGAGGTTAATTTTAGATGTGTTGAAAGAGCAGAACTATTTTTATAGATTTCTTGAATAATTGGTATGTAGACTACAATGAGAGCTGTTAAAGCTTTTTCTTCCTATTTTCTTCTGAGTTCCTTCACATTCTTTTCTTTTTCGTTTCGAATTAGCTTTGTATTTTTGTTATATACTTCTTTTCGTTTGAAAAATGCTCACTGAAATTCATCTTCTTTGCCTTTTATAATTCAAAGTTCATCTTTTTTTTGTAGGTGACTTGCTTGTGGGGAGTCTTTCTTCCATTTAAGAACTCTTAGAGAGTACCACGTGTCCATGAGTGAGCTCAGCTAGCTAGTCATGGAGAGATTTTATATGGATGGGACTACCAAGTAAAGACACTGATTCCACAAGCCACTCAAATACCCCTCTTTACATTTTCTGCCATGTTTCACTTTTCACACGTAGGGGCACACCTGAAATGCCACTTGAGTTTATTTGTTCACCTTTGGTAATAGTCAACAGGCATCTTCCCTTTTCTAGCTGCCAGAAGCCAGTTTTTTTGTGATGGGTTGGTAAATAACCATTTGCTTACTACCTCTCTGTTCCTGTTGTACACTGTATCTCTTAAAGAAATGATGACTGGTTTTCTCAACCCCTCACTACCCCAAAAACACATGCACACCTATGAATGAAAAATGTGTTTTCTCTCCTCTTCACACCTCTCAGTTTACAGCATTTGTAATTACATTCCCCAGAACTTTTTGGTGACGATATGGTATGAAGCAGAAAGATCTGTTGATAAATGGAAACTCTGGGATGTATTCTTTAGGGTATGACCACAAAGATGCATTTATTTCTTCTCTTACTTTATTAAAAAAGTTGAATTTCAAGAATCTCATTTCCAAACTTGTGACTATTTGAACTACAGATACGACTGTATTAGTGTTCTTATCAATTGTAACAGTTAATCCAGTGCAGGGGTTTTCATTTGTGTATAGTCCTATTTTAAATGTGGCGCTTCCCTCCCCCACCCAATCTTTTAAAATCTTCACTGCTTATCAAATGTGCATTTCTAATTTTTGTTATAGCCTTTTCATTGGTTTCTAATTTAACATGCCAGTTTCCAAGATGTAATCTTACACATTTGACTGTTTTTGTCACTGGACCAACACACCTGGTGAAGGAATAAATCCATTAAGTAGAAATAGTTTGGGGGTCTTTTTAAATTTGTTTTTTAATGGAAAGCCTTTGTAAAAGAGAGGGCATTTTTAAAGTTGTATCCTTGAAATTAAGTAACACAGTTTTTCCAGGCATATGTTTAAATTACTGAGATGACTACTTTTGAGGAGATAGTACTAACAAAATCGTGATTTTAATGTGATTTTCGGTTGCCTTCTTAAATTAAAATCTTCGTACAATTTTATTTGCAGTCATTCAGATGTAAAGTAAAACATATTGGAGTGAGAGGTCTTGAGTAATTATTAATAGGTTGACGAATTTCAGATCCTTAGAAAATATTTGTAAAAAAAGATGTTTGCCTTTTTAAAAACCATTAAGACGTTAGTAAACACAGTCTATTTCGTTGAGAAAAGGAAGGAAAATGGAAGATTAACAAAAAGATCAGGTGGTTTAAGTTGATATATTAAGCACTCTGTCTTGTGATTTTGTTTGCATTACTTAATACAAGGATCTGTATTGGCTCATTCTGAGACCATTTATTTTAAAGAATCAGACCTTATATACTATCATACCTTTAAAAGAGCTGATGGTTGTATATACAAAATAAGAAAAGTGTTAAATTTGTGAGTTAACATTGCCGATTGACCATATGATATTAATTAGCATGAAGTTTATATATCATTCTAGTTTATGGTCAGTTGTTGAGATTCTTTAAACTGGAGGATATAATAATGGTTGAAAATATAGTTCATAA
Organism: Aethalodelphis obliquidens; assembly: GCF_003676395.1. Taxonomy (NCBI): domain Eukaryota; kingdom Metazoa; phylum Chordata; class Mammalia; order Artiodactyla; family Delphinidae; genus Aethalodelphis; species Aethalodelphis obliquidens. Next base: position 4,488,334 of record NW_020838025.1, on the reverse strand, counting down.
AAAATGCATAAACGCTTTTACAGTGAACGTTACAAAATTTGTTTAAACTACCTACATGCTTAACAGACTCCTATTTGGTAAATAGGGGGAGGTGCAAAATATTACTGGCCCTTTTGGAAAAGGAACACGGTACAGATCATTTTCCATAGATAGCTGACCAATGTGAACTCTGTAGGCCACATGCCAGGAACTCTTATGAATGGCTGCAATTGTGAACTGTCAACTGCAACCAAAAGACTGTTGAAAACCTGATTGTAAGGATCCTCTAGTGGCAAATATCTTTATATCTTGTTAATAGTTTTGTGTAGTTTGCTAATGACTGATAAAATATTATAAATTCTGAGTGTTAAATAGTGTGTCCTGGTATGTGCTATAAATATAGATTTTGTTTGTACACTTCATATATATCTATATAGATGTATGTATGAGATATACATATATACACACTTCTTTTAATGGAGTTTTTTTTTTTTTTTTAACGTGACATTTAAGAGAGGATTATGTAAATGTATATGAGGAGGCAGAACTGTCACTCTTACTTTGTTTCAAAAATCTATAGGGAACTTTTTAGAACTCTGAAAAAGTCTTAGTGCATTTAGTCTTTAAAAATGAAAGCTCCTTAACTTGAATCTGTGTTTCTTTGGGAGCTTCTGGTTCTTTATCAGTATTGAAGTGTGGAGGTACTTTTGTCTTGCAGCTTTACAGTTGATGTTTAAATCACATGCCAGGTACCATCTTAGGCCTATCTAAGTAAGTAAGGATTTTGTAATCAAAGTGTAGTATCTCCTGTGTATGAGTGACATCATTATTTAGTAGAAAAATGATACTGATACATTCATCAGAGTGCCATGTTGATATGCTTTAGTCATAAACGTGGCTCTAAGTTAAGGAAATTATCATAGATTTCCAGAAAGGCTGATGATCCAAAAGTGCCTGAAATTCCTAAAACCAAGAGTTGTATAAGTGGGAGCATGGCCTTTTTTATTCACAGTGATACACCATTGTTTAAAATTTTGTGTGAACTAAATTGTATAGGCTGAACATTGGTTAACTTTTTAGAAAATATAAGGGTTTTTATGTGTGTGGAGAAGACACACTCCAAGTAACTAATTTATTAACAGTGTCTTTTTCTTGTAAGGGATGGGGAGGGTATCTTGAACTAAATTGCCTTTATGAGAAGTCATTTTTGTTTTTTCACAGTACTGGTAGTGGGATATATGCTTTCTCCTTTATGAGAATAAATGTAATACCAATCTATTTGTTCTTTGAGAATTCTGATAGCACTAATTTGGAAATGATAAAACATGATACTGGATTTATGGATCTGGTACTTGGTAATTTAGAATAGAGTTTAGTCTTTCTCAGCACCAAAAGAGGTTGGAAGCAGTCATGCTCTATAGAGTCCTCTAGTAACAAAGAGCAGCCCCACCAATCAGATGGTAAAGAAACCAGTGAATCTCTTCCCTGAGGAATGGTTGATAGGGGAGTATAAAAGGATCTTGACTTTTCTCTCCTGAAATGGTAGAAGCTGGGGCGTTGTGGAAGTAGGAAGTAATGGCAGGTAACCAACACAGAAGTAAAGGTAGTGAAATGACATGAAATATGGTCTCAGAAGGAATAGGAACACATGTTAATAGTGAGGAGTAGTGGTCTAATTCCTTCTTTTAATAATTGTTTTAGACCAGTATGTATTTCCTCTTCCAAACAGATACATTTATTTCTTAATTGCATTACTCTTGAAATACAAGAGAGGCTTTACAAAAACAGGTGTGTCTGGTTAAATGTAGCCTGAACCATGATGTTTCTAAGTAATTTTTTATTAATGGGAAGAGCAGATTTTTAATAAGAAATCTTAATTGATGACAATATTTAAGGGGTCTGTGTAGCAAATTTCCTGAATTGGAATAAATCCTTTAAGTTTGTTTTTTCTCTATACTAAACCAGTAGACTTGTGATTTGAACCTGTTCTTTTAAATGGTGTAATACGAATTACCGCATCACAAAGAATATGCATGCCTGAATCACTGGTATAATTTAGGCCTTTCCCACAGCAATTCTGTTGTTGTTTTTTTTGTTGTTTTTTTGTGTTTTTTTTTTTTTTGGCTGCATTGGGTCTTCGTTGCTGCTCTGGGGCCCTCTCCAGCTGCTTCGAGCAGAGGCCACTCCTCACCACAGTGCCCTGGCGCGGCCTCTCCCGTCAAGGAGCACGAGCTCCAGGTGCGCGGGCCTCAGCAGTTACGACACACAGACTCAGTAGCTGTGGCCTGAGGGCTCCAGAGCGCAGGCTCAGCAGCTGTGGCGCAGGAGCCCAGCTGCTCCGTGGCATGTGCAATCCTCCCAGACCAGGGCTCGAACCCACGTCCCCAGCATTGGCAGGCGGACTCCGAACCACTGCACCACCAGGGAAGCCCTCCCACAGCAATTCTTGAACATACCAGATTGAGATTACTCTATTTGTTATATTCTTTATCTGGCATTGCTTAGGGTAAAAATTGGGACTCCTCCGTAAAGATTTAGGAACAGTAACCAATTTGTATCATTCCTATACATCATTATGTGACTTTCATGATATAATTTATACACTTCAAATTTGGCTGGTAATATTAAAGGTATATTGATTATCTGCTTTACCTCTAAAAAGTATGTGCATAAGTTCTACTTTTAAATCAGGTAAATTAAATTTCATATATGCTACTCTGGATTGCTTATCTCTCAAATTTAAAGCCCCAAATCAGATAAAAGTATTTCGTTTTATATCTTTGTACTCAAGCTACCCTTTGTTAAAAAGAATGAACTCACATTCTTTAAGTTGTACATTTGTATATGACAGGTATGTGAAAATTCTGTAGATGATTGAGTTAATAATTTTAATAGTGTTTACCTCGGACATATACGATTAGTAAATGTCTTGATTATTTATACTCATCAGAGTAGGCAAGACAAATAAGTGAAGTCTGAATGTTAAATTACTTAAAGCCTCCTTTCCTATAAGCTCTCACTGTAATTTGACTAAAGAGTATTGACGTATAGAAGAGAAACTACGATTAATGTGTCAATTATTATAAATAATGCTGGTGTGTTTTAAATGTTCTTTGTAAAGGTTTAGGCTATCCATCTTCATTACTACACAAGTAAATTGTTTAATCTGTGCATGAAGGATACCCAAAACAAAGTTTAAGGCTGACTAATTTCTTAAGTAGAATTAGAATTCAGTTTTACTAACAGGTTTTGTAAGTTAAACCAAAACAAATCCATGTTATATGGTCTACCTAACTTTTGAAAACAAAACAAAAGCAAAAAAAGGAGAGGGGGCTCCTGATCAAATAAATCAATAGTGTGTTTAATTATGTACTATAGCGTATCATATGAGTAACCATTATAGCCAATGGAGTCAGGCATGCCTGGGCTGAAATTCAACTGTGCTGCATACTTGAGACATTTGACGTTGAGCTAATTATTTAGCCCTCTAAGCCTTGTTTTCCCATATGAAAAATGGGGATAATACCTACCTTGGAGAGTTTGAGAGGATTAAATGAGGTATGCAAGTGATTTGTGAACAATCATGCATAACCTAAAACAGTATGTGTGGCAAACATACATCACAGAAACATCAGTGTTTCAGTGTCTACACTGTTTTTCCAGATCAACTCTTGACATGCTACAAACCATACCAAGAATGTTTAGTTTTGATCCAAAAATGTAATTGGATGGCATGGATATAATCAGAGAAAAGGAGACATTGTTTCAGGCCAGAAAACTCATGATGTAGTTAAGTGGTACAGCAAATTGTGTTCTAATCCTGGCTCTTCCACCATTTAGCTGATTTCTTTGGTCAAGTCATTTAACTTTCTTGGTTTTCCTCATTGGTAAAATTAGAAATTGAGCCCTTGGTCAGATTTTAAGATTCCCTGAGTATGAGTCCATACATAGACATGTTTCATGAGAGAGCTGCCAACTTAAACCTTCCTCTTGGTCAAACCCTTTTCATGCCCCCAGACTATTATGTGACAAAAAATGAAGTTTGCAGATACTCGTTAAGTAGGTTGAATGCCCAGGAAAACATTTAAAGTGGCAATATGTGAATCATTCAACTTTTCTTTGTGGTTTCTGAGTAGTAAGTACTGGGATACAGAAATAAAACTATCCTGCCCTCCAAGATCTCAGGCTATGTGAAAATAATTACGATTTGAAGTTGCATACTTTGATATACGTTATAGGCTGTGATGGAGTAAATTTAAGTTATTAATGGGAACAATTTAGGACATCAAGTCAGATTTGTGTGGGGATGAAGTAGTTAGACTGATTTCTGTTTAAAATCAACTTATTCTCTGCATAGGCAATACATTTATACAGTTCAAAATTCAAAATATATGACTATAAATTGAAAGCCATTCTGCTACCTCTGTCTTCCAGCCACCCAATTTCTGTCCTCAGAAGCAACCCATTATTACTTTTGCTTTCTTCTGAAGCTAACTCTAGAGTTGAATCTTAAGAGTCATTCAGATTAGGTCACTGATGAGAGAAGCAGATGATTTTCCAAGTAGAAGGCAGTTTTGTGTAACAATATGGAAGAGTGAGAATATGTCAGATTTGGAACATGATGTGATTAATTTGACAGTAATCAGAGTGAAGGGTTTAAATGTCACGGAGAGAAATGGAAATTTTTATCGTTTAAGTCTATGGTTGCTGTTAAGGTGTTTCTTGAAGCTTTTATTGTTAAAGTAGTATGTATCTTGGAACCATTTCAATACGCTTTTTAGTGATTATTGTATTTTTAATTAAAATCTTGTGGTAAAGTTGTGTATAAGGAAATCCTGGGGGAGCTCTGAATCCTAGAGGTGGAATTCTCCAATGGAATGTACTAAATAGCTTGGTATACCTGGCTCTAAGTTTATGAATTCTGTTTGCCTTAAGTGTTCTGTTTGCCTCAGTAGTACCTTAATAATGATGAAATATTTGGTATATGTTAAGATACTGTACCAAAAGTTGATCTTTATTACAGCATATTTGGAAATCATAACCCTATGTTAAACATAGACCAGGCTTAATTGTTTCAGACCGTATGTATACATAATCTCATTTTATCTTTTCAGTAACTGTAATGAGTGTTTTTCTCCCCTTTTTTATGGATTACGGAAACTGAGTCACTGAGGATTTGAGTCACACAGCTATTAAGTCACACAAGGCATAAGGTCAGATTCAGGCCTTCTGACTCCAAAGCCAGTGCTCTTGGATATTCCCGGAGTTAGTTTTGTTTTATTACTTTACTGACTGTAAGATAGGATGAAGGAAAAGCTTCTGTTGCCCTGATCTGTTGTGTTGTAACCCTTTACCTAAAGGATATTTTTTAAATCATTTAAAATCCCTAGATGATAACGTTGGAGATGGCCCTTGTTCCTCGGCTTACTGTATTTCCCTGGTTTCTATTTAGAGATTTCTGAAGTTGAGCTTTGACATAAGAGAAGGAGAAGGTATTTGCTGAGGAGAGGGCTCATGTACCTCATTCCTTAAGCGTCAAGAGTTTTTTAGCTTAGTTTTGAGGTAGAATATATACGGATGTTTCTCCTCGCTATTATGTTAGTTACCCTACAAAGATAGTATCTTAGTTTAGCAGGTAGACATATGTCACATTTAAGTTACTTTCTCATGTACTACTTTATGTACTTGGTGATTATCATGACAGACTGTTCAGTATATAAAGTCAAGAAGTATTTTGTTCGTTGGTTTGGAAAATTTTCTACAAATAGGAAAACGGTGTTTTAGGTGAGTCTTCCTAAGAAGTGCTTGATTGGCTTTATATTGAGTTCAGTAGCTTACGTTGACATCAAATATGTTGTTAGAGAACTGTTTTCAAATTTTATTTCTTGAGCAGAAGAGAATTTGTGACCAAAGCTGCATAAAATTCAATATTTCTAACACATTTTTAATATCATTTGCCTCTTGGTGCCTTCAGATTTCATAGACTGTAAACTTGAAATGATCCCCATTAACAGTGTTTTCCATGAACTCTTAATTTCCTCAATTTTATGCCATTCCAAAACAGAAGTCTTTGATGATCAGGCCCTTCAGTACTTATAGATGGCTCTTTTGAAGTTCTTGATCAACTATGTTTCACAGACATGACTCCTTTAATCTGTGCTGCTAATCAATGTTTTGAGACTAATTGTTGCTATTTGCGAAAAATCAGTTTATGGATAACATCCCAGCTTAAGTATTCCAGAAACCAGAAATTTCATATTTTATAGTAAGACTAAATGTTTATCCGTGGAATCTCAAGTATTTAAAATTTTTTACACTACATAGATGGTATAACTCCATATGGCTTATTCATTTTGAATATATATGTAAAAAGGAATTGTTAACTGCCAGCTTTTGCAACCTAAGTGTATTTGTTGACATGTTCTAAAGACTTTTAAGTCCATTTATAGTGCTGTATTTTATTTCACAGTTATTTTTCTCGCCCCCAAGATACACGACTAACTGCAGATATGTTCTCTTTTCACTTCTATATTTGACCTATGAGAAACATTTCGTTATTAGTATCTATGCTGTAAAAATACTGGAATTTCATAACTAAAGTCATGTGACTTTATTTAAAACCAATTTATTTGGCATTTGAACTTGATTCAAATTAAATATATATGTATATATTTTTCCAAGATCAGGGGATCTGAAGTTCTTCTAAAGAATATCTCCCTTAAAAATATATTGTAGGGGGCTTCCCTGGTGGCGCAGTGGTTGAGAGTCCGCCTGCCGATGCAGGGGACACAGGTTCGTGCCCCGGTCTGGGAGGATCCCACATGCCGCGGAG
>NW_020838025.1:4229899-4476523 GCF_003676395.1 Aethalodelphis obliquidens | reverse complement strand
TAATGAATTTTGAATTCCAAACTTGCAGAATAACTTCCAAGTTTACTCTTTGTTATTTTCTTGTATTTACTACCTTCCTCTTTGTGTCACTCTGTTTATTTTAAACCCAAAGTCTCCAGACAGACCTGTGTGAATAGCAGACTTATTCCCATATGGTCTTGGGTGAGCTGGTAAAAAAGCCAAATTGAGTTTTCAGTTGGTTTAGTTGGCTTTCATTTAATTTGGCAGACTGATTTTCTAAGTACAGTGAAAAAAAGGGGCCTGGCAAATAGATCTTGAGAGGATACAAGCTGTTAAATAAACAGTAGTCAGCAACCTCTTAATTCTTTCTTGATATTAGTAGGTCCAATCAGTGCCTTTAATTGCCTTAGACCTAGTCAGGAGAAAAGTAGAGAAACAGTTAAAAGAACAGAAAGGAGTTGAAGTAGGGGAAGCAAAAAGAAGTACACACACTGGAGACTCCTAGTTAATCAAACAGTTGCTTTGGTGACACACTGGCATCTAGTGTCTATCTGCCTTTCCCAGATTTGGATCATCTAAAAGATACCCTACTGATTAAAATTTAAAATGCCTTCTAGAAAATTTTTTTTTTTTTTTACAATTCAGTAGATTAATATATGTCTTCTTAAAATTTTATTTATTTTTGGTTGCGTTGGGTCTTCATTGCTCCATACAGGCTTTCTCTAGTTGTGGCGAGCGGGGGCTACTCTTTGTTGCGGAGCATGGGCTCTAGGCACACAGGCTTCAGTAGTTATGGTGCACGGGCTTAGTTGCTCCATGGCATGTGGGATCTTCCCAGACCAGGGCTCGAACCCGTGTCCCCTGCATTGGCAGGCAGATTCTTAACCACTGCACCACCAGGGAAGTCCCCAGTATGTGTCTTTTAAGTTTTGTTTTGTTTGTTTGTTTATGTATTTATTTAGTTTTGGCTGTGTTGTGTCTTCATTCCTGTGGGCGGGCTTTGTGTGGTTGTGGAGAGCCAGGGCTACTCTTCATTGCAGTGCATGGCCTTATTGCAGTGTCTTCTCTTGTTGCTGAGCATGGTCTCTAGGCATGTGGGCTTCAGTAGTTGAACTCGGGCTCAGTAGTTGTGGCTCGTGGGCTCTAGAGCACAGGCTCAGTAGTTGTGGCGCACGGGCTTAGTTGCTCCGCGGCATGTGGGATCTTCCAGGACCAGGGCTCGAACCCGTGTCCCCTGCATTGGCAGGCGGATTCTGAAGCACTGTGCCACCAGGGAAGTCCTGATAATATATGTCTTTTTTTTTTTTTAACATCTTTATTGGGGTATAATTGCTTTACAACGGTGTGTAGTTTCTGCTTTATAACAAAGTGAATCAGTTATACATATACATATGTTCACATATCTCTTCCCTCTTGCCTCTCCCTCCCTCCCACCCTCCCTATCCCACCCCTCCAGGTGGTCACAAAGCACCGAGCCGATATCCCTGTGCCATGTGGCTGCTTCCCACTAGCTATCTACCTTACGTTTGTTAGTGTATATATGTGATAATATATGTCTTGATGTCCTGTGAGTTTTGAAGTCATGGAATTCTATTGAGTATTTTATTTGATGATCATTGATACTTGATTGCTATTCCAGTAGAAGTTGGAAATAGTTTTCTTATTGTACTAATAATACTGCAGATTCTCCTAAGGCACTAGTTAGGGTCTCAGAATTGCCATGTTGTATCTGAACCTCATTTTGACGATAAAGATAATAACTGTCATTTATTGAGCATTGACTAAATGCCAGGAGCACTAGTTACCTATTACCCTGCAAGGCTAGATGGTAATACCACCATTTAACTGATGGAGACAGACCTAGAGAGGTTAAAATTTAACTCTGTTATATGTTTAGCATAGTGGTTTAAGAGCATAAACCCTGGGACCAGATTGCCATTTAACTAGCTCTGTGACATTGGGCAAGTTACTTCTGTCTGACCCAGTTTCCTTATCTGTGAGATGGGAATAATAACAGCACCTAGCTCTTAGGGCTGTTGTAGTATTGAGTTAATAAATGTAAAGCACTTAGAATAGTGTCTGGTATACAGTATTCTTAGCTTGCTACTGTTATTCTGCTACAGCACCTGTCAGGAATTTTAGAAGTGATGTGGCAAGTTTTTGTTGGCTCCCTATTGTATGGGTTGGGAGTGGCGGAGACCATGGAAATATGCTGAGGTGGAGACAGAACTGTTAGAGAGCAGGTTTGTCAAAGGTTAGTCTCCTGAGAACTTCTGAGATGTGAGGTGAAACCAGCATGCTGAGAGCTTACCCCATTAAGATTCTATAGTTATAGCCCTAGGGAATGTGTCTCCAGGGAATAGTAGAAATGGATGGTGATAATGGTGTATAAGTTCTTACCCCTTAAAGGGGCACTGTACAAAGGCAGGAAGTTAGAAGGCTGCCCTCCAATTGCAGCACCATTTTTTGCCTTAACCCAGAGAAACCACCCATAAATAAATGAATTCTGAAGGTGGAAATTGTGTCAAGTCCAACCCAGAAAAGGACTCATTGGTCACCATCAAATCCTGTCAAATAGGTCCTGTGAAGAATTTTCATATCATGAAGCTATTGTTTAACTAATTTTACATGAATACTGTACCGGAGAACAGCTTTGTTAAACTGTTAAATGTGTAGGGATTTATAAAGGCATCTGATACAGAGTAGTTGTTGATTTTGGCTATGAACTGGTCACATTCATATGTATGTAAATATATACACACACAACTGGGTGCTAGTTAGTATTTCATTTTATCTGTATTATGCCTTTTTTTTTAGAACTGTGATCCTGAATTGTTAGGGTCTGCTGGATTTTGTCCAGTTTTAAAATTTCTAAAAAAAAAAAAAAAAAAATTTCTTTCGAAATGTTTTTAATCAAGCTTATGTGGGTTTTTCTTTTTATTAAAGCAGTTGCATGGTATTAGAAATCTAAAATCGTTTTTTTTAATTTTTTGGGAAATGAGTTTATTTTATTTTTTTAATTTCTATTGGAGTGTATTTGCTTTACAATGTTGTGTTAGTTTCTACTGTACAGCAAAGTGAATCAGCTATACATATACATATATCCCCTCTTTTGGATTTCCTTCCCGTTTAGGTCACCACAGAGCATTGAGTAGAGTTCCCTGTGCTATACAGTAGGTTCTCATTAGTTTTCCATCTTTTTTTGAAAAGTAAGTGATTTTACTGTACTTTCTCAACTTCATTTCCATTTGATTCTTGGATCTCACAGGAATCCTTCAACTGCTTTCTTCCAAGCGTTCCATTTGAACACGATTCAGGAATCAAAGAACCTCTGGGATAGGTATGAATACTTTCATATGGAATGCATACATGCAAAAGTGTATGCATGAACTGCTTTGTACTGTAATGGTTTCTCATCATTAAAACTGATGTTTATTATTTTAGGAGGGGGGAAAATCACATGGTATCTAGCATGGGACAAAGCAGCAAAATAAACCAAAAGGACAAACTATATTTTAAATAGAATATAGACATACTTTCCTTTTTACTGCACTTAAAAGTGTATTTTTTGAAGGGCTTTTTCTATTGGATTTTATTACATGAAATTTCCCCTTACCCATGTGTATTTAATGTAAAAACATATTTTATAAAATAAACTACCTACAGTTATTTTAATTTTGTGCCATTTTATATGATTTCTCTGTAAAAGCCTTAGTAACTCAAAGCAAAATGTTATTTCATATTAAGAAATTGGAGGAAGGAAAAGACTAAGGTATCAAAGTAGTAGTCATTGTTTAATTCTCGGCAAGAAAATTTAACCTTAAGCTTGTTTGCTAGAATTCACCAGATCTGCATTACTGTTTTATAAACCCCTAAAACAGTTTGTTTTCTCACAGAAATGTTGTATAAATTTTATTTTTAACTTTTTAAAATATAGACTGAAGTCTTGGAGTTCATGTATGGCAGTAGATACTTTGGTTTATCTTTCTGCTTAATACACATTTTAAGTAGTATATGCTCTGTTCACTTATTTTGCTGAATATTTATTAGCACTCCATCATTCTGTGTCTAATTAATAGAAGTTGAGTGCAAACAATGTTTTTAAAACTCACACAAAGCTTTGTTAGATTCTTTTAACTCTGCTTGGCAGTGCATTTGTGTCCTTTGGCATATTTTGGATAACACTCCTAGACTCAACTGCATCTCTTTCATTAGAATAGAGTATTGCTATGTGCATGTACATGTCATGTGAAGACATGGTCTACATTGCTCAGAAATGATAACAGTGTCTTAATTCTTAGGCTTGATTTACCGTATCACTCAAGAAATTTTCTAACAAACTGTCTTTTTGGTGATGTGTTCCTTACTTAACTTAAAAATGTTTTTAAATGGTTACTTGTAGAACAAGAAGTTTTAAAATGTATAGTGCTATGTTTATAAATTCAATTTTTAAATTGTATAGCTGTAGCAATATAAATTGAGACATAAATGTAAATTGTGGCATGAAACAAGCATGAAGTTTTAATCATTCAAATGGCTTACCAGATGTAGCCAGGGTGAGTACTTTGGGGCGTACTTTATACTTTTCCCTTAGAAAAAGGAAAAATAGTACTCTTTAGAAATGTTATAAAATAGTTTTTAGATATATGGTAATTTATTTCAAATAGCTAACTTTCATGAGCTACTGTGACATCAATATGAATAATACCTATTATTTTCATAAAAACAATGTAGAAAGTTTTGAGCTTTATCTTTTATAATTTGGATCTAATTAAAAGATTTCTTTTCATTATAAAGCAGCTGTAGAAGTTGCCTGCTCATCATTTGTTACAGCTAAATACTCCTTATCTGTTTTCTTTTTTAGATACCAGAAACATTTAAGGTATCAGAAATCAGGCAGGCTGCTTTATCTATAGTTTCTCATGGGTTGAAAATATTTTCTCTTCTTCTTGGAGCCTCTTGTCCAGAACCAAAGAATTTTAAGAGATACTTGGATACTTGTCTATAGTGTGTTAGTGCCAAAATATAATCAAAACTTATATTCTATATCAGCCATTGTTCACTGTAAGTTGGCATGTTGGTACCAAGGTGACAAGCCTAACGCAGTAGAAACTGACTCGTGGCTTCCTTTTAGCTTTTCAACTAGCTTAATTAATTTTCAGTTGAGAAGAGCAGTAGTGTCTGGCCTTATTAGTTCTAACCATCTACAACTTCAGTTGGCAGGTATCTGCAAACTTTTTAATAGGCTATGAGCTAATAAAGTATTGTGGGACTGTTTATTCGTTTTCTTCGCAGACAGGGGTTGAAGATTAATGTGTGTTAAGCTTTGAAAAATATCTCACCAAGCTGCCTTGTTCATTTTTGACTATTATAAATTTAAGACTTTTTAATATTATTAATAATTTGGCAATTATCAGTATTTTTCAAGGATGATTCTATTAAATAGAACCATTCAGAGATTTAAGGGACTATAAATTCCTTACATTATCTACTTAAGAGGTATAAATTTGCCTATCAATGTGGATATATACCATATTTCAGGCTCCTGTTTATGAAATCTTAGAAATCATTTTCAGTAGGGGCAGCTTTTAAGCTCTGTGCCAATTTTTATTAAACCTGCCCTAGATATGTGAAGATTCTTGGTTTTTGCCTTACTTGAAAGACTGGTATATTTTTTTCCCCAGAATTCTTTCAGCAGACTATCTTTTAATCAAAATATAAGTAACTAGTATACCTTCCTCACATTGACTTAGAGCTCTCTAATGGCCCGTTTGTTTTCTCCACTATTTAAATTAGAGTTAGCAAGTTGAGAAGCTTTCCCTCAGTCTGCTTCTGCCTATATTTAGATATTCTCTCTTTCCATTGATACCCAATGTTTTATTCAGTTATTATACTAAAGTCGAAGCTCCTGTCAAGCCTTCCTTGCCCTTTTCCTGTAGGTGCCATCATTTTCTGTCTTCTGCATTGTCATCAGGGAATCAGTAGGCTGAAATCATCACCATAGATACTGATAGCTAAAATAATACAGGGAGCCCAGATTATTTGCATTGACTGTTTATTAAAATGAATAATGTAGCTTTCTGGAGATTACCTTACTCTCCAGAAAGCTTTTAAGCCCTGTGCCAATTTTTAGTGATAGCCTAGCCTATTGGCATTTCAGAATAGTAACTTGAAAATTTGACTTCCTGTTTTTTCTTCTTTAAAAAACAGCTTCCCAGACTTAATCATTATTGGCATTACTTTGTTAAATCGACAGAATTAGTTTAGAAACCTACCCTGATGATCACTGGGGAGCAGGCTCTCGTTGGGAGTCCTTTGTCTGTAAAAGCTAAGGGTACGAATTTATAGCAAACAACTTTACCCTCTTGTAAATATCAGGTCAGTAAGGTAAAGGAGTACTAGAGGGAAGAAACTTTACCTCAGGTAGCCTAAAGGAAGAAATCAGGTAGCTCGTAAGGATTTACCCTTATTGATAAACACTTAAAAGTGTTTCTGCCTCAATGAAGAAAATACTTAAATGTAGTTAACAAATGAGAGTAACAGTTGCTAGGTGCACCATCTCCTTGAGTCAGCTTGTCCTTCCTCATGATAGCACCAATATTTAAAGAGAAATGAATAAGGAAAGTAGTATACATGAATTATTAACTTAAAATGGATGTCTGAGTAAGTTTATGTCTTTTTCTAGATACTTGATGATTTCAGTTAAATTAAGTCTTTATAGTGATTACTTACATCTATTTACATCTAGTTTCACAGTTGTTGCATTAAAACGTTCTTGTTAAATAACCTCAAGTATTTTGTGTTAGAAAAGGCATCCAATATTTCCTGTCATTGTGAGATTTCATTTTTGAAGTTAGGAGTAAATCAGAACTAAACTACTCCTATGACACGATTTGTTTTGTTTCGCTCATACTCCAGGAAGCTTGGATATATCATTAACATCCACTTGTTAACCCAAATTGTAAAAACTCAGGTTTCAGAATTTGGATAATCTAGTTGTTGAATGCTCGGTGCTAATGACTTTTTAAAAATCTTTTTATTGAAGTATATTTTGTATCAGAAAAGTCCACCATTCATAATTGTACAGCTCAAACTGAACACATCTGTGTGACTAGCACCCAGATCAAGATACAGTAGTATAAGCTCTTCATGACCCCTTCGTGCCCCCTTCCTATTATTTCCCTCCTCTATCTTAATTTGCAGTAAGTGGAATCATACACTATGTATTTTGTGTCTATCCTCTTTTATCCAGTATTATGTTTGAGGTTCATCTATATGTTTCTGCATAGTGGATCTGAACTACATAATTTTAAGAATCACCATGGTGGGTTACTTGTTAGAGATTTTTACTGGTTAAATGTTGTCTCCTAATAATTATACTCTAAGTACCTTGAGGATATAAGCCCAAACTGTTATGTAACCACACCAAATATATTTCCTAACAATTTGTACCTAGTACTTACATAATTTATTATCTGATTATATTTTGACCAATTTCAGTTAAGGGTATCTAGTAGAGGGTAATCAGAGATGCTAAAAATTAGAGGAAAAGTTTTTAATGGCCTGTCATCTTTTTAGGACTGGATCTCAGATTTAGATGAAAACCTAAGAACATGCTTATAAAATGTTCAGATGACGTTAAAGCAGGAAGTCATAGCTATTATTGGATGAAAGCATTTGTGAATTTAACAGTCTAAAGTATGTGCAGCAATTGAGAAAGTGAAAGAACGTGTATGTAAATTCAGGGAGGTTGAAACTTAAGTTGAATAGGTAGAGTAAAAAGTACCTAGATACTGGTTGGCTGCATTTTACAGTAATTGGTTAGCAAGTGACAAGCCTGCTACAAAAGCTAATGTAATTTGAGGCAATATTTATCTAACTAAAATGAATAGGAAAAGATGGTGACAGACCTATTGTACTCCATTTCTATAGGATAGTTACTCTAAATACAAAGCTAACTAGAAAATCTACTTTCTTTATATTCCACCTGGACAGCCAGGTGGGTGTTTCAAGAGGCAGGCTTGAGCTTACTTTCTGAAAGGAGATGGGCCCCCAGGGAAATAGTCTTGCCAATCACTAGAAATAATAAAGCTGTCATCCTATTAATCAGGAATGTTTGACTTTGAGGTTTAGAGCCAATTACTTTCAAAATCCCTATGTGTGGAGTTTTATTGCCCCACCACTTAATTCTAAAGGAAAAAAGAAAAGAGGTAAGAAAAGTTTTGAAATTGATCTACTTTACTTCTGTTTTGTCTTTGTTGCCCATGATTTTAAGAAAACCTCAAAGAGCTGTGAATTTGCTTAAGGAATGGAAGGCTAACAAACTATTCTCTATTAGGGAAGAATTCCCATGTCAGAGACAATTAAGCGGTGGCCACAAATTGGGAAACCAATGGTTGGGTAGAATTTGGTCGTGCAGAGTGAAAGGACCAAGGAAAAGGCACCTTCCAGTTAGAGGAAATAGTGTGAACTACTGTGGAAGTACAGGGCATATGTGATAAGGATGGTTAAATTTGATTGGTGCATAAAACATTTGAAGACAACAGAGAAGAAATGGTGGATTGGGTAGAGATCAAAGATATTAGAAGGGTAATGAAGGCCTGAATTAGGCAATGGAGATAAGGAAAGAATGGTTATCAGAAGGTTAGAATTAAAGAATTTTGCTACTGATTGGATATGATAGGGAAGCAGTCAAATTTGACTCCAACGTGTCAGACCTAATTGAGGGAATGGTGGTACCATTAGGAAGTATTAGTGAAATAGTTGGTTTGGGAAGGAGAAAATAGTGATGAGATTTTGTTTTGAGTCGAAGAGCCAGTGGAAAGTCAAGGTGGAAGTAAATACTCAGGGTACAGCTTTAGCTGCAGACTTGCAGCTTGGTAGAGAAGTTAAGGCTAGAAGAGATTGAAGAATCTTTTATTTATTTGTTTGTTTGTTTATATTATTTTATTTTAGAGTTCAAGCTTTAGGAAAGGCTAACATTTCCTAGGAACAGAGTAGGGAAAAAGGGTCAAGCCAGGACCTTGGGCAGCACTACCTACATTTAGAGAACAGCAGAAACTTTGAAGAAGATAAGTGGTCTTAGAGACTTGAAGATTCTAAGAATATTATTTCCTAACCAAAAAGAAGGGAAAATCTTTGAATCTCTGTTTTGAAAAAATTTTAAATTTTCAATAATCTTACCAAGTTCAACATTTGTTAACATTTAGTCATACTTGCTTTATCATCCTAACATTATTTAGGAACCATTTAAGAGTAACTTCAGATAGCATGTCTATTAACCCCAAAATACTTTAGCATATGTTTCCTATCACGTAAAAAGTAGTATAATTACCAAATTCAGATTTGTTAGACTATTATCTAATATGTAACATACAGTTCATATTCACATTTTTGCCAGTTGTCCCAATAATGTCATTCATGACCATTTTTTACCTGATCCAAGAGCCTAAACAAGATCACAGATTACATTTAATTATGAAACACCTATCTTTTTTCCTCCTGTCTTATATAAATAAATAAGTACTTCACTTCTATTAGCCTCCTGTAAGATTGTTTAAATATTCACCAATAAAGGAAGTGCTAATGTTCTGGATGAAATACTGGGGAAAAACGCATCTGCTTAACTAGTCTGTATTATAGGGGCTGGGGAGAAGAGAGAGGAAAGGAAGTACTGCCTAAAATCCAGCTAAAACAACTACTGGGATTAGAGAAGTTTTTAAGAGGAGTCTTTTATTTCTCAAAGTTTAGTAGGGGGGTGGCAAGAGAAGAACATGTGGATATTAATGTGGGTATATCCCTTAGAACAGAAATTGAGGTATATTCTTGTACTAGTTTTTTCTGTACTGTGATTTTTATACATATGTATTAAATTGGGATTTTAATTATCTTGAGTTGAGAAAAAGTAGTATAACTTAAAGACATTTTTACTCACCACTTGGGTTCACAAAGTATGTGACTGCTATCCTTTATGGTTTGTTGTATCCTCCTAGTTTTATTGTGATAGTTGCCTAAGGTGGATTGTCTGCTGCCAGATTTCTAACCATAGATCTGTATCTCATTGTTTGAAGTGGTGTTTCAGTGGATCCTAAGCATTTCTTCTCCTCTTAGCTTTTCTGTGGCTAGCTGAAATGGGACACCTGACATGCTGATATTATTTTCAGCACATGACTGGGCTTCAGAATTGGTGATGAGAAATTATTAACTGCTCATCCAGTTACATGCTTCTGTTCATGTGCTTACCACCTTCTTCTTTAGTTAGTAAATTTTCTCTACATAAGTCACCACAGCCTACCTACTCTGAGAGGTCTTGATAATTATTTTCAGGATGAAATTTGAGAAACAATTAAAAAACTCGGAAATAAGGTCTCTTTGTTATTGTTGTATTTTAACTTTTCACCAGATGGGTTTTAAGTAAACCAGGCCTTTGAACAGAACAGAAACGTGTGTGTATAATTTGCTAAACCCATCTTATTTTTTTCCTGAAGAATCTAGAACTCTAGCAAAGCTTTTTAAGAGAAGACTCTTACTGAACTTGTTCAGATGAGAAGGAAATTTAAATATAGCCTGAAATTATTGAACCAGAACAAACATATAACATCTGTTTGGGGTTTTTTTCCATTCTAGTTCTTCAACAATTTAAAAGTATGAACTCATACCTCTTCTATGTATTTAAACCTGCAGATAGTTTTGGCAGCCTATTGAGAAGAAAGAAATATTAAGTGGAATTATTTTAATATTTTGTCTTCATTAAGATTTGGGTTGATAGGTAGTTAGATGAGAGAAATGACTGACTGTATTCTAGCTGACATTCTTTGTGTGTGTGTGTGCACTTGTACTAATATTCTAAATCACGCAAATCAGGAAATGTGTTAGATTTTTGTGATGGATATAGAGCATTTAAATGCATTTGCTTACCAGAAATTAGCTTCTGTGTTTAGGCTTCACTTGACAACTTCTAAAATTTTTTCCACATTTGACAAGTAAATTTAAATAGGTGGTAATAATTTAGAATGTGTATTCATTGATAAATATCCTCAAGAAATAACGTTTTTATGCTGTTTTGTTTCCTGGTTATTGTCAAAGTTTGAAGATCCTCGGTGATAAATACTAAAAAATTTGGAAGCTGCTCATTGTATTTTTTTCGGGGTTTTTTTTTTTTTTTTTTTTTTTGCGGTATATGGGCCTCTCACTGTTGTGGCCTCTCCCGCTGCGGAGCACAGCCGCTCCCCTGCATGTGGGATCT
Organism: Aethalodelphis obliquidens; assembly: GCF_003676395.1. Classification (NCBI taxonomy): domain Eukaryota; kingdom Metazoa; phylum Chordata; class Mammalia; order Artiodactyla; family Delphinidae; genus Aethalodelphis; species Aethalodelphis obliquidens. The sequence continues at coordinate 4,465,317 of NW_020838025.1, read as the reverse complement.
TCCCGGACCAGGGCACGAACCCGTGTCCCCTGCATCGGCAGGCGGACTCTCAACCACTGCGCCACCAGGGAAGCCCTTTTTTCGGTTTTTAATTGTGATATTTGGCCCAGAAATAGTGGTGCTGTAACCTGTATCCTGGAAGCCAAAAACATCTTTCTATTAATACATGTCTACTAGTGGTAATATCAAGATAAAGAAGGTATTCTCTTTCTAGACTTACACACTATTAGAAGGAGAACAGGAAGGGAAAAAGAGTTGTTGTGTCTGACTAATCCCACTCATGTTCACAGTGACTATTAACCATTAATCTTCAGAAAATTTCTGTCTTTATTTACAGCAGCTGTTTCTTAGATATTGCTAACTTAGTCCAGAAAATGCTGCTAAATGTATGTCTGGGATGGTCATAGCGTAGTTTGTTTCAAGAAATTAGACGGTAACTCTTAGGCGTAACACGTGTTGATATTTAAAATTTTAAGAACAGTTACATTTCTTTTATGTTAACTGTTGTTATAACAAGAGCTCGAAGTCAAATATATAGCTCTGTGTTATTAACAAAGCCTGCAGGACCTTATTGCATATATTTGAGTAACACACAACTTGCTTCTGCTTACTTTGTTTTTCCATTTTTATCTTCTCCCACCCCCAATTTCAATTTCCTTTTTTTTTCTTCTTTTTTTTGGTCTCCTCTCTATAAGCTGTTTCTACTCCTTTTGAAAGAAAGAAGAGTATGAATCATTTGTGAATAAACATGATCTGTTAAAAAATATCTATCACTATCTTGTTAGAGCTCTTTTTCAAAGCTGCATTAATGAAATTCTTGCCTATCTTTCACCAGTAGGTGCATTTGATACAATACATAAAATGCTAAACATCTTTTTTTTTAAGTTTTTAACATAACTGATCATTGTCTTAAATTATATCTTGGCTCAACCACAGGTACAAGTTTCCTATAATTGTGTATGTCTTTTTATATGTGAGTTTCTTGGAACACTGTGTCAGTGTTCTTATTCTGTTAGGTACGTTTGGGCTAATTTTTTCCCATAAGTTTATCTTTGATATTTCTAGCCTCATTTCTCCAATACATATGGAAAGACTATATGTAATTATCAGGGGCATGCAGGGTTGCCCCATTTTCCCCTTTTCACCATTAAACAATAAGTTTTTCTGACTTTTACAGAAGCAAGCATTGATCTATATGATGTCTAAGAATTCTCAAAACAGTGTAGTAAACTTATTAAAGAAATGTGTTTTACGCTTTGAAAGTGAAATTTTGTACCAAAAGAAGCTAAGCACATTCATTCAAATAGCAAGTTCCTTTAGGAACTCTTAGGTATAGGTTTGTCTGATTTCACATATCTGTTTTCAAATAATGACTTGGAAATTGCAAGTCATCTACCTCTTTGCCCCTGTGCTCACTCTTTTGTTCTATTAATATAAGTTTGCCATAAAATAAGCTAAATAATGGTAAACTTAAGCCTAGTTATTGCTGGACTATACTATAAGAACTTTCAATAGCACATTCTCAGTTAAATGGGATTTTTTTTCCTCAGCAATTAAAGAAGAATGAAATGATATCTATAGGAAATGTTCAAGATTTGTTTTTGATAGCAATCTTGCCAGAGATTCAAGATTATGATTGATATATTAGAACAGCTTTCTACATAAATATTCATTTTTAGGAGAATTCTAATTTTAAGTTAAATTTTAAAGGATATCTAATTAATCTTAACTCTGTTACTCATCCACAAACACTTCAGTTACTCAGTTTTATTTCAGATTTTTAATAAGGATTTCCTACATGTTGGAATTTAGTGATTGAAACTCTTCAGTTGTGAGCCTTTTACTCGGTAACAGCTAATTTTGAAAATGCATGCTCGGGAAAAATTTGATACAGAAGTTTTACATACTTTCAGTGTATACAGCTCTTACGTCCTAAATTTCCTATACATTTGTATGGTGCACACACCCTTAAAATTATCTTTTTTATAAGCATCACAGTAAAATAACTAAGTCTGCTTTATATGGCTGGTTTAATTCTGTCTTCCAAAGATTTTTTTTTCCAGGCATTTATCATAACAGTGCTTGTTGTTGGCTGGTCCTTTAACAAAGGACCAAGTAGTCTGCCCTTTAAATGACTAGTTCATCAAAGCCTTACAGACAAGCAAATTACCAGCATTACTGATAGATATATCTCAGGAAGCATTTACTTTGCTAAATAAGTATTGTATCTTCTCATGAGACTTGTCCCTCAAAAGAGTAAATCATTAAAGTGTCTTCTTTTGTTTTTTAAATTATGGTAGTATTTTGGTTGATAGGAGACAAGAGTTGCATAAAAACTTTCTAAAAACATTTTGGTAATAATGTTGATGAAATCACCACAACCCTAAACTATTATTTATCCAAATAAATATGGATTTTTGCCTTCACCAGGTGATTATTGTCTTTTCATAGCCCAGCCTTATAATGTAGTTGTGTGGTTTTATTGAAGTCAAATGTGTTGTGAGATTACATTTGGAAAGATTATATTTGTAAATTGGAAAAATTCTAATAGATCTTCGGATTGTATAGAAGACTTTTAAATGACCGTGTGTGTTTAATAGAAAATTTCCATTAAAAGTTAAAATGTATAACAACGTAACTCCATCCCCCTGTATTTGGGTCAAATATCTCTGGAGAGATGGCTGCAGAGTTTCCTTTACAATGCTGTCTTTGAGTTTTCTATCGGTTTGCACATATTAGTCTTCTTGAATAAGGGCCTCCTCCTTTCCCCTTCCCCCTTACCCCATTATGCCATTTTATTTAGGGGGTTAATGTAGGTAAAAATATGCCCATAAATATGAGGGTTGCCTTTTCTGTGGATTACTGGCAACTAAAAATATAAATCAGCATTCTTATCAAACAGAAAATGTTATTAATATTACCTTCCAGCGATTAAAATAGGTGCCCAATTGAAAGCTTTGTAAAAAAATTTAATAAATGTAAGATTATATTCTTAAGGAAGTAAGTTTTACCATTATTAAATCCTCCTACCCCCAGTTTTCTTCCATGCCCATACGCAGATGAGCAGTAGGATTACTCCTGAATAGGATACATTGTTATATCTATTATATAAAACACATAATAAAATTTCATTCTTTCCATCATGTTCTCTGATTTTAAAATTGGGGATGATAGAGATAGACTAGGATTTAGGTGTAAAAATTGAATGCTGTCTTGAGCATTTAAATGAATGATATAGATTATTACTGATCCAGCCACCTGTGCTGTATAAGTCTAGAAATTCATATATGGATGTGGACCAAACAGAACTCAAGTGCCATTCTGCAGGACTACAAAGCTGTCTATACCAAGTTATGGTGTTAAATCATAATTTCTGGATCATGATCTTAAACCTTTGATTGGTTCCATTTCTACTTGACTCTTTACTAACAAGTATTCTGATGGCCTCAAAGTCCATGTTATTTAAAGTTTGAAGTATCCATATCAAATATGAAATTATTTTACATTAAAATACTTAAGTACAAAATATCAGTTGTGTAATCATGGTAAAACATACAACTTTGCTATAAAAGATTTCTAAAGGCTATTTGATTAAAACACTTATTTACTTAAACTCTTTGCTAGAATTTTTTTTAGAATTCAGCATCGGAGGAGGAATGTGACATAATAATGATCGAAAGCCGAAAGTTTAAAAGTTGTGATGCCCTCACATGGTTGGAGGGTTATTCTAGCTTCTAAGGACTGAATGTTGTCCACAAGAGTGTCTCATCAGGTCATAAATTGGTAAGACTTAATGGATTAGATTTTATGTATTATACCTGATGTTATTGTATTGAGATGAATATTTATGAGCAAACTGAGCACATTGTATAACTTAAGAGTATAGTATTAAATATATAAGTTAAAACTTGGAGTTTTAAATACTTGGAGTATGTAATTCTTTCAGAGTCTCATGAGGCTCAAGACCCTGTCTTTGCAGTGGTGTTTAATAATCAGTTTAAAAAATAAAGTGACATCCTATATTATAGTAAGATTATTTAAATATTGCTATTGCATCTGCTGTAGATGCTTACAGTATAGTTAGGGGCCCCATATACCTTCTAGTTAATATCCCAAGAGATATTTGAGAAATAATATATTAATCTTTTATTTTTATAAAAAAATTTTCATCCATTTTCTCCATGAAATATAATTTAAATAGTTTTATTACTTGTGGGATTTTATTTTTCTCAATAAAAGACATTTTTCCTGCTGTCTCTAAAAATAAAAGCCAAAGAAATTGTCTCAATTCCTAGTTGAGAACACCTAAGATGACAATATCAAATGAAAATGATATATTTGGAGTCAATATACATTTTTTGTGTGCCCTGAAAAAACATTTCCTTTCAGAACTGTATTCTGCTTAGAAAGCAAAAATTTTCAAATTTGTTTTGTATACCTTCTTATTTTGCTTTGTTTTACACAGCTGTATTTTGTAGGGGGACTCTCAAAATAATACAGTTTAGATTAGGATAAGACTGTTTAGATTAGGATATCATAATCTTCAACCTGATCATCATATTTTGTGTATGAAGAAAAAGAATCTGGGTTAAGTTATACTTCCAAGGTTACACAGAAAATATTAGAATTAATATTTTCATTAAAATATGGTGCACATATCCTACAAGTCTATCAAAGTTATTTGAAAGTATCATCTAAATAGGCTACAATATCTATTTCTGACCTTATTCTTAACCAGAGATATGTTATTCTCTTATACACACACATACCCGTTCTGTCTTTTGAATAATATTCTAAATTGTTTCAGATAATAGTATTCCATGACTTCGTGTTGATCATATTCTGTATATAAACTTAAGGTTCTTAAACCAGTAATAACAATCAATGGTATTTTGGAAGGAAATACAACAAAACTGTTGTCCCTTATTCTATATATATTTTTCATTTTTATTTTTTTATTTTGTACAATATATCCGTAAAACTTTGGTAGTTAGGAAAATACGTTCTGATTTCTTTAGTAGGATATCCATATTTAGTAGTCAGTGGGTGGCCTTCAGGGGATCCTGAAGCCTGTGGAATTTTGGATAGAACTTTATGTATGTTTTCAGTGGAAAGTTCAGAGTATTTGCCAGGTTTTCAAAAACAGTTGAGTAACATTGCTAGTGAATGTTTGTGTCTAAAGGACAAGCCTTGTTAGACACCCAAGTATGTGACTTATGAAGAAAGTTTTTAATGAATACACTGATCTGTTAACTCCTACTGATATTTTTCCAAGGCTAGTTTATTATAAGTGACCATTAGACTGATAGAACAAATCAGAGCCTAATTTCTTTTAGTTTAGAACTTGCATTCTGTCCGTCTCTGTGCTCAAGTGTTGATTGGATTTCTCCACAGAGTAGTTGCTTTTTTTTGCTACTTAGTGGTTACTGTGTGTCAGGGACTGCTAAGTAGAAATACTTAGCATGATACCATAGTAAGTATTTTTGACATGTTATCTCATTTAATGTTCACAGCAGTTGTATAGATACTATCAATAGCCTCAGTTTATAGAGAAGAAAATTGAAAGCCTGGAGAGATTAAGTAACTTTTTCGGGTCACATAGCCATTAAGTGGTAGAACTAGGATTCAAATCTAGCTTTCTAAGTGGAGCCTGGGCTCTCAATTGATATGCAGGTATAGAGAGTAACCCTGGAAAACTTGAAGGATAAGATAAGGGAAAATTTCATGTTGTATGAAGATGTGAATACATAAATTTGATTTCCTTTGAACTTAAGTATTAATAGCAATGGGTCATCCTCATTATAAAACCATCTTTTAAAGCACTTGCCAAAAAATAAATTTGGTAAGTTGCTTACTGTCTAAAATCATTTATTGTATTGTAAAATAACCCATTCAAATTTAATGCTTATAATTATAAGCAAGTATATATGTATTAGGAAAGTTTTAGTACTTACTAGAATAGTATTGTACTAACTGTAACCATTAAGGAATTCACCCTTTAATATTTAGGATTTATAAATAGCAAACACTGGAAGCAGTTTAAAAAGCTACTTCAAGCCGCGAATGTTTCTTGGGATAGGGACATGAATCACATGAAAAACCCCCTACTAAACCACATCACATTTGCCCTTAGTTGTGAATAATTCTATAAAGAAACCTCTTTTATGTCTACTTTTAAAACATTTTTGCAGCAAAATTTATTTGGGGGGGGGATGTATTTTATTGAGCACCTACTTTGTGCAAATCCTTTTCATTGGTTTAATTTTATCCTCAGATGAGCTCCAAACCTTATAACCTTTTCCCTGTTTTTAAGTGTTTATAATAAAGTTCCTGAGTCTAAATATGGCTTAAAGGTAAATCTACAATAAAAGTACTGCTTAAAACAAAAACAAGTAAAACTATAAGAATTTTTTTTCTTCAGTTAAATTGAAGTAGACTGCAGGTCAAGTATAAACTTGATTGAAAATATACAAACAACATAATAGGTCATCAGAATATGAGAATCCTGTATTAAAAGTCCCCCTTCAGATAACATATTTCTACCCCAGCTTTTTTAGTAGTAATATATGTACCCTTTCAAAATTAAGCTATGGAAGTTTGGGAAATAGAATAAGAACAGTTACACCTAATCCATGTTTTAGCACAATTGCTGTCTCAGTGTTTACATATTCCCTTCCAGATTTTGAGCACATATGCATGGATATTAATAGTTGCAATCATGGTTAAGTAGCTTTTAAATAGTTTTTAGTGTTCCAGATATTTGTCCATTTGTACAAAGCTTATACTGATATATATAAGTTTTGAATTTTGGACTGATATTTCGACAACTGTGAAACCGTCCTTTCCAGTTTTTCTTCCTATCTCTCTGGTTGTTTCTTCTCAGTCCCCTTGGCAGACTTTTCCTTTCTTTTTGTCCTTTCAAGTATTATTGGTGTACTCAGGATGGTGTCCAGACCCACTCTTCACATTCTTTATCATGCTAAGAGCATATAGATGGCTTTGGATGTCCTCTGTATGCTGTAGGAAGCCATGTATATGCACCTGGCACTCAAACTCATTACCTGTGCATCTGTCCTTACGTTCAAATTTCCCTGATTTTTCACAGCCAACTTTCATAGCTATCTGATCTTTCATAACCAGTTAATGACAAAGTGCTGCCATGTCTACCTCCTGAGTATTTCTTCAGCATATTCATCTCTCTCATCATCTATTCAGGGCACAGTCCTTTATTAATTGGAATTGCAACAAACTTCTAACTGGTGTTCATTATTTGAGTTTTCCTGCTGTTCTTTTTACTTGGAACATTTGTGTGTGTGTGTCCTTTTCTTCTCCACCCAACTGTGGCACTTCCTCTACTAAACATTTTTCCTTGACCCTAGATCTTGATTATATGCTCCCAAAACACCCTCTATAATCTTGCCCTGTCTGAGCATTTATCACATCTCTGACTTGTCTGTCTCTTTCATTAAATTGTAAACTCTGGGATTATGTTTATTTGATAGTGTATTCCTTAAAAAGCAAGAGTCAGCTGTAAAAAGTAAGTCACCTAACTCCTAAGTCAATATTCTTTGAGTATTTTATGACATTCAGATTTAGGCCGCTATACCTAACTAATACAGATTACATAGTTAACGTATTAAGTGCTTACCATGTGCCAGACATTCATGTGTTATCTCACTGAATCCTAGCATCTGGTCCTATTATTATCCTTTGAAGAGGCTAAATAACTTGTGTGAGGTCATATCGTAAAAATGATGGAGTTGGGATTCAAACCTGGGTATGACTCCAGAGCCAAAGCCCTTTTATTTGATACCACCTCCGAGTTTATCCTCTGAGTCTAGAATTATAAATCTGAGTTGGAGGGGAATTTAATGGTCATTTATTCCAACCACTTGTCTCATACTTGAATCATGTCTGCAACACACCTTCCAAGTTTTCATCTAGCCTTTGAACACCTCCAGTGATGTTTATCTTAGCATCCTGGTCTTCTTTCTTTTTCCATTTCATGTTTAAACCTTTTATAAACCCTTCCTGTACAGCAGAGAATCTAAAATGTGAAGCAGAAAAATATCTTGCCATCACTTAAAGATTTAGGAAAGAGATTAGGTTCATGTAAAAATGTAAGCTGCAGTACAGTCTATGGAAACACTGAACCGAGCATATTCTCTAGTTATTCTGTTAGTTTTCATATCTGCTATAATCAAGAATATGGGTTCTAGTTCATGGCCTTAAGTCATCGGTTTTAGTTCTAAAGCTCTTTTTCAAAATGGATAAGGAGACATTGCTTAACATCTTAGAGATCGCAAGGATGTTTCCCCTCTTCGAAATTATTGATTCTAGTGATGATGTAAGAGTTTCATGGGACTCCTTTATATGTGCTTTGATCCACCAGTGTAAAAAGAGTGAAGTACTTCTGAATTTCTTCAGAATCCTGGATCTAGTTCACTTAGAACTTTTACTTGTTCATGACACATACTCAAAGGCATGACAGTTTGAGTTGTCTTCTTTCTCTGACTTGACCAAACCGGCAAGTCTTTGGTCTCCTCTTTCCACTTTCAGGATAGCTGTTGGTTTCTTTTACTTTTTCCCTAGATTCAGTTCTGTCTGTCTATAGAGAATGATATTGGGGAATACCCCATAGATGGATATTTATGAAGTGTGATTATATAATTAAGCCTTCACTAGATTTACAAAAAGATTTTCCCCTGAATCCATGATTCTAATGTAAAAAGACGTTTGTCAAGATTTTTATCCAAAAGATCATTGAGTTTTTAAAGTCCGCTTTATTTTCCACAAAGTCTACTATGACTTTGTCATCACCATGTTCCATACATGGAACTGCTAAGTTTCAGTGGCATAATTTTGTCAGAAGTAACCTGAAAATCCATAGAGCTCTGACTTTTCTTTTCCTCAAACTTAGACAGTTTCTCTACTTACTTCAGTTGCCTATATTATATAAAAAAATGTTATACTTTCTTCCTTCTCAGTGAGAAACAGTCAATCAGATGCTTTCATCATAAAAAGGTTTATTGGCTTTTTATTTAAGCTGAGTTTGTCAGGGAGAGGAAAAAACCAAATTCTCAGGAGGTCTTCCCATTTTCACTGTGTTCCAGTGATACCCTTAATTAGTTTCTAATAGTTTAAGTAGCCGGTTAATTTCTGAACTCTTTTTCCTGGCACAGTAAGCTCAACTTGACATAAGTTCATGTTGAATTTACAAAATATAATTAGATAATATATTAAATACTGTATGTTTTATTCCATCTTTTTCTTCAATTAAATGTTCAGTATCAATTATATGCAGAGTGTTGCAATAAGTAGACCCTTGAGATGGACACAATTCCTGCCTTTAAGGTTTAATTCAAGGGAGAAGAACATTCAGTGAAAACAACAAAAACAGAATTATTTATGGAAGAGTCAGAGGGATGGGGCCTACCGGCAAGAAATGAAGAGAGCAAAGATTATGTTGGTAAAGCATCCCATTTCATTTCATTCTTATCTCTAGAATCTAAATTGATTTAACAAATTTCAAGTCATGATGTAAGTCTAGAAATCATCATAAATTTTTTACATAAATTGATGCCTACAAACTATTGTAAAGTTCTGCCATTAACCACGTCTATCTTACAGAATTGTTATTGCCTGGAATAATTCCAGGATGTGGATCTAGATTGAAATGAGAAGTAGTAGGGAATTCCTTGGTGGTCCGGTAGTTAGGACTTGGTGCTTTCACTGCCGGGGGGGCCGGGTTCAATCCCTGGTTAGGGAACTAAGATCCCTCAAGCCGAGCAGCCAAAAAAAAAAGAAAGAAGTAAGAAAAAGTAGTTAGCTGTTAAAAACTTTTTGCCACTGAAAATGTACATATCTGAGTATAGTTCTCCTTGAGTAAAAAAACCTTATAACCCTTTAGATTTTATAATAACTGCTACTTTATACTTTTCTTTATTGTCCTATACCAGAATTCCTTTTTGACTTAGGTAATTCTAAAGCAGTGATTCTCAACTAGAGTAAATGTGGTTTAGAAGCAAAACAACACTTTATCTCTCTCCTATGAGTTGTTTTTAGTAATATTTATTGTTGTAATGTCATGTAACACTAAAGAAAGGCATGAGATAGTTTTAGTTAAACAGTTTTTTGGAAGTTTTATGTTGAATTAAACCAATTCAGTTATATCTCAGTGGCCTTTGGAAAAATTTCCCCCAGTAGGTTAAGATTATTTATATTCTGAACAATGAAATTTTGAGATTCTATCGAGGATCAATAAGAATTTTACTAATGTTCAATCCACATAATGCTGTGCTTAATAAATATCGATGTAAGTTTAAATCTCAAGTCAATTTTTATTAGCATATATTTTGTGACTGCATTGAACCTTTAACATTTGATTGAGTACAAAGAAATCAAGTAAATTTAAAGCATAACTAGGATTATTTCTTTATTTGGGTGAGACATAAATACAAAGGTTGTTTCCTAATACTAATCATAATTTTTATTTGTACGTTACTGCTTCATTTGTAATCCAAGATACACTGGAATAGTAGACCTTACATAGTGTCAAAATCCAAATTGATCCAAACAATTGAAGGAACAAAAATTTTTTAAGTGTCTACTATTGTAAAAAGTCTCATATAATCCTCACAGTAATCCTTTAAGGTAGTACAACCATGACCCCATTTTACAGATGAGGAAACTGGTTTCAGTATGTTAACTTGGTAGGATCACCTCATTAGTAAGTAGTGGAGTTGGGATTTTAAAACCAGCTTGTCTAATTCTAAAGCCTGTATTCTTAAACCACTTTATTACTCTTTGAGAATTCAGCGTTTTGTTTCGGCAGCTGCTGAGAGGTAAGCTGTCTCACCCCCACAGTGAAGTGGAGAGCAAAAGAGAGTTAGGCCAAGTGGTAGTAAAGTGATAACCTAGACAGTTTTAACTCTTTAGGGCATTTCTTCACAGTACTTTTCTTGTATTTGTTGAAGATCAGCAATTTAATTCTTTGCTCAAACCCAAACCGACCTAAATTTTTAAAACATCGCAAATGCAAAACATTCATTGATTTATTAAAAGTAAAATAGACCAGACTTTTTCCCTGTTAGAATATTCTCTTCATTTTTTAAAAAATATTTTATTTATTTTTTATTTTTGGCTGCATAGGGTCTTAGTTGCGGCATGCAGGATCTTTCACTGTGGCATGTGGGCTTCTCTCTAGTTCTTCTCTCCAGTTGTGGCGTGCACGCAGGCCTAGTTGCCCCATGGCATGTGGGATCTTAGTTCCCTGACCAGGGATCGAACCCGAGTCCCCTACATTGGAAGGCGGATTCTTTACCACTGAACCACCAGGGAAGTCCCTATTCTCTTCATTTTATTGAAGGGTAATGACCGTGCTTTGGTGCTGTCCCTTAATGAAGCAACTATCTCTTTAAAAAACCTCATGATACTTTTATTCTTCTGGGTTTATCCCTATTTTGAAACAGTTCCTTGATAACCTCCATTTTCATTTATTACTATCCTTTGGGGGACTTTGGGGACAGATTAGGAAGGGACATAAGGTGGCAAAGAAAGATTAATTATTAACCTAGGAACAAAAGCTGGGTTTTAGTCAGATAACTCTAGTGGCTAATTTTGCTTTGTCAAATATATTGTCCATAGAATTATGTTTTTTCTGTAAAGCTATTTTAAATAATATCTCTGCATCTTCAAGAAATGGACATAAATGAAGAGATTAGCTATAACATGAGGAAAAATTATCTCTGTGCTCTTCACTGGTATTTGGCATTTAATATTCAAGGGGATAGTCTCATTTTGACTCATTTGGTTAGGCCTCATCGTGGAAATGGGATTGAGAGGATTTGTTCAAGAATACCTCCTGAGTTGGAAAAAAATAGTACGTGGAATGCTTGAGAAAGAAGAGGCAAATGTGAGGCCATTCAGCAAAAGAAATAATTAGCTTTCTCAAGAAGGGCAGTTTCTTCCCATCCCATCTTCTACAACTCTTTACCTGCTAGTCTCCTCCAGTGCTTTGGCCCTTATTTGTCTTCACTGTTTAACCAAACTCATCTCTCACAATTTGAGCTACCTACCACATTCTGATAACTCTCAAATCTAGACTCGTCACCAGAGATTACTCTAGAGTTCTAGATGCCTATTTCTAGCAACCTTTCCTTATTTCTCAACCTTCTTTCTTTATTTCTCCACCATGATCTATATCCCAGATGTCTCAAAATTCAAAAGTCCCAAATGTAACTTCAAATTTCTCATTTTCATCTCAGGTTTCTCTGCCACTCACTCCCCATCCCTCAAAAAAATCTAACCATCTTCCTGTGACACATTAACTATTTCCCCATTCCTTAGTTGCTCCATGCTAAAAATTGCAGTCATCCTTGGCATTTTCTTTGTTATAGATGAGTCTCTTTCATTTATCATCCCTCTGATTTCTCACAGACTCTCTGTGCTTCAGTTATAAAAAGTTTCATTTTCCCTTGCTTAATCCCTGTGACCAAGCATTTGGCAGTGTCCTGCTATCCCTTATTCCCCTTTGCTTGCTTAGGTAACTTTTTTAAGACCTGTCTTGAGTGTTACTATCCTTCCTTCTCACTAACCCTGCCCCACACACACACACATACACAAAACACCACATTTGGTTACAGTAAGTTTCATAAAAAGTCTCTAAAACTAATGATGAAAGAAAAAAAGCCCAATGAGAATAACTTACCTCCGGACACAGCAAATCTGAGGTGAGGCCAAGTTGCAATGTGTATTTGCTAATTCCACATCTAGTGATCTTCCCACTGGTGGACACTATCTAACTTCATGTTCTTCCACCCAGTATTTGTTGAGCATTGGGCATGTGCAGAGGCGACAGATTGGAACTTTTTTTTTTTAACAAAAGCGTCACCTAGAAAGGTAAATGTTACTGAGATTTGGCTATTAGGAAATAAGAAGCAAAAGTTTGTTTAGGATTTATGACCTGTTACCTCCAAAGGAATTTGGATTACCTCGGTATATGGATTAGATGTTAATATTAGGCAGCAAGAACATATGGCAAGTGTAGTTTCAGACTGAAAATGAAGAATGAGATTAAGGAATGTTTCCCCAATTATTTATTGAGTTTAGTTAAAATAATAGCATTACCCATGTTTATTAAATACCAAGGAGTGCTTGGAAAAAGTCAGTTTTGCCATTAAGTGTAGGAAGTGGCTTTGATCTAATACAGCTACTTCATGTTATAGCTAAAAAAAAAATTTTTTTTAAAAAGGGGCCCCAGAGTAGCGAGTGATATATTTAGGACTCAGATTCCAAGTATACAGTTTTTGAGTCCAAGTATCTGTGGCATTCTTTATTAAATGGCTGCCAGCCTCATGATAGATGTTTGTACGGCCAGTAGAGCTTTGTCTGGTAGGAGATAGATGCAACCGTTAAAACATAGCCTGTGTGGTTAGTGCCATAAGTGTAGTGTGGAACATGGCTTACTATACTACTTCTGGAAGGGTTAGAGAAGCCTTTACAGAAGAGAAAATATTTGAGCTGAAATCTATAAAAGAATGGTAGAGTTTCTACAGTACTTAGAGAGTGAGAAACAGTATGAACAAGGAGAGTAAAAGTAAACCATGGAGGGTCTTAAAGGAGTTTAGGCTATCCAGTTCAAAAGTTGAGCAGGCATTTGGAACTGGGAGGAAGTGGGGTGGGATAATGTAAAGGTTAGCATTAGAAATTTATACTAAACTAGTTCCTGATTTTTCCCCCCTTTGCCCCATTTGTATGTCATTGCTGAAGAATTCTGAGTTACTTTAAAAATGTTAGATGAATTTAGCTACGTAGGTTGTTTTTATAATAGGCCCACTGCCAAGTGAAAATTTATTCAGTGCTTGTTGGTCTCTGAAATGAAATGCAAATCTTAAGAGCTTTACGTTTTTGTTTTTATTTCCCTTGACATTCTTTTTTTTTCTTTTTGAATTTTATTTTACTTATTTTTTTATACAGCAGGTTCTTATTAGTCATCCATTTTATACACATCAGTGTATACATGTCAATCCCAGTCGCCCAATTCATCCCACCACCACCACCACCCCCTGCTGCTTTCCCCCCTTGGTGTCCTTTGACATTCTTTTTTATTATGTTCTTTCTCCAGTTTTGTTCATTTTCATATACTTACACCATGAACATTTCCTTAGGTGGGGAAAGTGCTGTGATTTCCTCATAGTCAAAGGGAAAGAATACTATATTGTTAACCTTTTAAAGGACAACTGATCTTAACTACAAAATGGCTGTTAAACATAGTTCTTTCCCTGGAAGGCTTTTTCTTAATCTTTATCCTTTTCCTAACACAGCTGGAGAAATTTGAACTCATGTGTTTTTAATGTCTTCATTCACATTAAGGATTTTCATTGAATTTTTCTCTTTTATTAAACTTTTGTACTTTGTAGGACAGATAGTCCTTAAAATCAGTATTGAAAACCATAGATCTTTTACTAAAGTATACAGTACTTTAATCACTAAATTCTGATGTTTTTATTTATTTATTTTTAATTTTATTTTATGGCTGTGCCACGTGGCATGTGAGTTCTCGCCCCCTGCATTGAAAGGGTGGAGTCTTAACCACTGTACAATCAGGGAGGTCCCATAAATTCTGATGTTTTTAGAAGTTGGTTAACCATCAGCTTCTATCCCAGCAGACTAAAGGAGTGGTTTTAGAATATCTAGAATGAATATATGAAACTATCAATACATCCACTATATTACTTTTCAGTATAACTATGTTATTTAGGTTTTCGTCAGTTATTCTGAACTAGACATCAGTTGGCAAAATTCCTTTCTAATCCCTCTCCTTTTTTTTTAATCTCAGGTACCAGTGTACATCTCAGTCTAGATAATTGTCAATCATAATACTGTTTTCCCAGTCTCCAGGAAGTAAATTAAAGTAGCCAAGACTATAGTGTCAAATTTTTAATTTGGACTTAAGCCCCTTGGTTATGTATCCTTCACTCCCCCATAATTATGATATCATCAAATTACCTGTTGCTGCTATGTAAACAGTAAAATGAAATCTCTTTCAAGAGAGTCTGCTCTAAATGTAAGCACTCCAACATTGGGGAAAATGCCACCCTCCTACCCCTTTCTCACACCGTTTTCTTTTGCAGTCTGACTCAGAAGAAGGAAATAACTTTCATTGTGTCAAACCTTGTCTAATGTTAGTCTAATAAGAAATAACTAACTAGTGTATAAGCTCATTTATCTTAAGTAGATATGATTCCATGTTCTTATTCCATTTAAGTATTTAACTTGAGATAATAGAGTATTAAACAAACTTCCTTAGTTTATTGGACTGTTTGGCCTGTAGTGGTAAAATTGCTGCTATTTTACTTTTGTATAAGTCTCCAGTCTTTCCAGACTAAATTTTTACATCTTCCATCTTGACTGTTTTAACAGAAAAAAATGTTTAGTTTGGCTAGTTTTTAAGTTGTTTCCTTGGAGTAGCTCTTCAAGAAAAAAAATAATAATAATTATATCAGAATTTTACTACCAAATACTAAAATAATTCTGCCAAAATATCATAACTTTGAAGTGTAAAGAGATCTGGAAGAAGAAGGTAAAGTTAGTATTAATCTTATCTGTACCTTCTTTGGAATTCATTTTTAATGCAACATTGTGTAAGGTTATGTAGCCTATTGTATCTTAGATATTTATTGGAGAGACTTTTACTATTTACTTACTAGCATCACTTTGAACAAAAATAACAATATACTGGGAGTTATAAACATTATTTATACTATATTTTTAAGTGATTTTAATTCACCCTAAGCCAAGGAAGTAAATTTTACAAATCAGAAATGTTATTTATATTGATTGTTTTTTTGTATGTTAAACATAGTACCTAATCTTTCAGAAGGAAATAGTTCCAAATACAAGTGGAGCTGTTGGTCCTCTTCCCTTTTTTCCTTTCTTGTTTCCTGTCTGCCATTTGTTCATGTCTTGAGTTCACACTGTACAGGGAAATAACTCCTTCATGAGTCATTTTCATTTTGGAATGTGTTTTTCAGTATTCTTCACAGTGTAGAGAAAGTAGTGTTCTATCCCTGTTCCCCTTCTGCCTGCCTTCCAGATAAGCACTTACCTAAACAGATAAGCACTTTCTTAGTGTGTGTGTGTCCTTCTAGTCTCTTTATTGTATACACAAGCAAATACAATGTGTATTATCTCCCTCTTCACACAAATGATAATATACACACATCTGTACCTTTACCTTTAAGGATCTTCAAGATACATTGCTTCCATCTCAGTACACAGAAAAGCATCCTTGTGTTTTTTTTTAATAAATGGCTAATATTAAATTGAATGGATGACTATACTGTGATTTATTTAACCCCTTCCCTATTGCTAATCAAAAGCCTGCTGTTATAAAGTATTGTAATGAGTAGTTTTGTAAATACATTATTTCCTATGTATGCAAAAATATAGGATAAATTACTATAGATATTCTTGCATACATAGGAAATGTATACATAGGAAACTGTATACATGTATTTTTGCATACATAGGAAACTTGTAGGATTGCTGGCTCAAAGAGTGTGTTGTGTATAAAATTTATTAGATATAACCAAATTGCTCTCTATACGAGTTATACCATTATACCACTTTGTACCAGCACTGTAAGAGAAGGCCCATTTTCCCACAGCCTCACTGACTGTGTATTATATTTTAGTATATTTGCCAGTCTGTTAGGGAAATAATATCACATTATAGTTTTAATCTCTATTTTTATTATGAATGAGATGCTGAGTATTTTTTCATGTCTTGTGAATGTTCGTGTGAATTCTACCCATGTTTCTATTTGGGCTTCTTGTCTTACAGATTCCTAGAAGTACTTTATATTTTAGGGAAATTATTAAAGAAGCTTTAAAAAAACTATATTTTGAGGCATATAGTTAGAAAGTCCTCTCCTACTCCTCTCCAAAATAGTAAAGAAATTCTTCCTAAATAGGCCTTTTTAAGGTCATTAATACAGATGTTATGGTTGACTCTGGACAAAGGGGGTCTGAGGTAGGAGGGGAACTTTGTATTGATGGTATACTTTTTTGTGTATACTCTCTGAATTTATTCTTTACCATGTATATGTATATTTTTAAAAACTTTTATTTTGAGTAATTATAGATTAATAAGTTGCAAAAAAAAAAAGTGCAGGGAGGTCTCAGGTACCCCTTTACCCAGTTCTCCCCCAGTGATAACATCTTGCATGGCTATAGTATAATACCTGAAGCCAGGAAATTGACATTGGTATAATCCACAGGTATAATCCTTTTTTCCTCTTTTTAAATATTCTTTTCTGGTCAGGATTTTGACCTGAAATTAATTAAATGAATGTGAAATATGCTGAGGGCATTGGTGAGCAAAGATTTTATAGATGATAAAAACAAATATCAATCTTCATATAAGTATTTAGCTCAGTTTTTTGTTTTTTGGGGTTTTTTTTGTTTGTTTTTGCGGTACGCGGGCCTCTCACTGTTGTGGCCTCTCCTGTTGCGGAGCACACGCTCCGGACGCGCAGGCTCAGCGGCCATGGCTCATGGGCCTAGCCGATCCGTGGCATGTGGGATCTTCCCGGACCAGGGCACGAACCCGTGTCCCCTGCATCGGCAGGCGGACTCTCAACCACTGCACCACCAGGGAAGCCCTTTAGCTCAGTTTTTAGTAGTTCCTTGGTAAAAGCTTTTTTTCACAGTAAGATTGGTTACTTGAGAAAATAATAACATTTAGTTTTGTGAGTAGCCATTTTCCCTGCTTGTTTAGCATGAATAATAGCTTTTATCATCCACAAAAATCACTTATTTTGTGTTACTGATAATAAAAATCTCCATGGGGCCTTTTTGTGAGTTTTTTAAATCATGAAATTAAACAGGTTGTTTTTACATTGGTAGAACTTATGGTTAATAATTAGAATATGTGCAGTTTTGAGTTCTTAGCTTAATTTACTGTTAACTTTGTCTAATAGTTTTTTTATTCTTAACCACAGAGGTTTGCATTTGGCCAGAGATTGTCTACATGAATTTTATCTATTTAGGCTCTTTTTTGGAAGGAGGATTGTTACTTGCCCTTAAATTGTGTTAGAGTGTAAATGTTCTTTAAATTCGTCTTACAGAAGGGTGATGGGGTTTTTTTCTTTTTAACCTTGATAGGCTTGCTGAGCTGTAGATTCATTAGATTTATTTTTTTTGCAATCAGTGACTTAACAGTTTCTTTCTAAAAAGCAAAACATACCTTTCTTAGAGAAGAGGCAAAATGTTGCCCAGATTAGAATTAAAGCATTTTTAGCACTAATGATGTTATAGAGCTTATTGCAGTGGGGCAAGGGGATTAAGGTTGTAGGTGATTTACTGGAAACAGTACCTGATTCCTGAGGACTGGCCTCCAAGAAAGATTGTAGCTTCAACTTGTAAGTTTAAGAAGAATTGATTTTACCTGGTTTGGGTAAGGGGGCTTTAACATAAGTACTGATATACGAGATTTGCCAACTCAAATAAGTTCTCATCACAAAACATTTTATTTTGTAATTTGGGGAATTCCTGTAGTGGATTTTTAATTGTATTGTGATTCAACAGAGAAAGTTAGGAGGGTCTTGGAGTAAAGCAAGGTAAATTTTTTTTATAATATTCTGCATATAGATCCATATAATCTTAAGATATCTTCATCTTTCTAACAAACCAAAAGAACGTTTTAGTCCTTAGCAAATAGGTGAACTATACTGGCTGTCTAAAGATCACTGAGCAAGTCCCTTTTCTAAGAAGTGACCTCCCTTGTTTTCAGAGCTGAACCTCTCCTAGGAATATGCTAGATAAGATAAATGGCATATTATGGACATAGTTTAATCTTTGGATCCACAGTTATGGTTTGACAACTAACGTGGTACTTGGTTAAAGCACTTTTCACAATGTACACAACGCTGGATTTCTTTTAGGTCATTATAGATAGTTGCTTTCTTCGTTTCACAATCTGACTGTTATGATAGGAAAAGCATATGTTTTGACATTAATTAGGTTAGGTTTTAATCCTCTCCCTAGGGTTGTGTCTGAATAACTTACTTGGCTTCAGTTTCATCAGCTGTAAAGTGAGAGTGTTGCTCAGGCTTGTAGTAAGGACTCACTTAAACAGCGTGTGCTGCCATGAAGTGGGCAGTCATTTGTGTTCTTTTCCTCTACCCTGTTGCTTTGTTAATAAGCATTTGTGGGATTTCCCTGGCGGTCCAGTGGTTAAGACTCAGTGCTTCCACTGCAGGGGGCACAGGTTGGATCCCTGGTCAGGGAACTAAGATCCCACATGCTGTGTGGTTGTGGCCAATAAATAAATTTTTTAAAAAAATTTTAAATAAGCATTTGTATTGAGAAAGGAGAAGAAAGACAGCGTAGCCAAAATGTAATAGAGAAGAAATTTGCACTATTTTTTTCTTAAACAGTAGCCATGATGTCTCTGTCCACATTAATAAAGAAAAAAGTTGATTTCTCATAAAAAAGTTTTCTTAAATGTGAGATCAAGTTAGCCTAACTGTGTCACTGGTTTTAATTTTTAGAGAGGCAAGACGGGATGATTTGCAGAGTCACTGAGCTGAGAGCATGGATGAAACAGTTAGCCTATTAAGAAGGATGCGGGCTTCCCTGGTGGCGCAGTGGTTGAGAGTCCGCCTGCCGATGCAGGGGACACGGGTTCGTGCCCTGGTCCGGGAAGATCCCACAGCCGCTCCGCGGCATGTGGCGTAAGCCCGTGCCGGTGAGCCTGCTCCTCCGAAGCCGGTGCTCCGCAACGGGAGAGGCCAAAACAGGGAGAGGCCGGCGTACTGCAAAAAAAAAAAAAAAAAAAAAAAAGAAGGCTGCAAATGTAAGAAACTTGTGATGCCGCAGCAGAGGTTCCTATCTGGCCTCTTGTCTTCTCAGTGAGGTTGCAAGTAATCTATTGTGATAAGAGCAAGCAGGCCTGGGAAGAAAAGCTGTGGTGGGGAGCCAGTTGGGATGAACTAAAAGATGAACAGCATGGAAATCAATCTAGCTTGGTGTGCCATTGATACTTTTAAGGTTTACTTTTCTTACGAATGTGATTGTAATTTACTTTATTTAAACACTAAATTCAAGCTCATTTGGTTCTTTTGGGAGCCGCAGTTCCGGTAAATGAAAATTCATTATATAAAAAGTCATTTAGTCATTCTTTTTTTCCCATAGTTCTGTATTTCTGTCCGTTCCCTCCATACCCACAGTTTTTTATTCATCTAGTAAATGCTAATCCAGTTACGATTTTATTCTAAAAGAGAGACCCATAGTAACAGAATTATCCCTTTTTATATAGCACTCTGTAGTTTAACAGAATAGTTACAAAGTCTTAGGAAGCCTTCCCTTAAGGAACTTAAGTTCAGAAACTGGTTATAGCGTGGTGAATACAATAATAAGAAAGAAAACAAGGCCTAATACTATAACATTAGGTCAGGGAAACAAATAAAAGGAAATTATTCATTCTGCTTCAGCTGATCATTCTCATTTTAAAAGAGCATAAAGCCCAAACCACTATGTTGACTTTGAACACAACGGAAAATTTGGTTCCCTCATTGAAACAATATTCTTAAACCATGTTCTGGGATCTTGAAATAGAATACACTCTTATTTGGTTATATTTAAAACTACCATATTGGTATCTTTATTAAAAATCAGGCTATTTAAGGCAGTGGTTCTCAAACTTTAGTTTCTTTCAAATCACCTGGAGGAGTTATTAAAATAGATTTCTTGGGTCCCACCTCAAAAGTATCTAATTCAGTAGGTCTGAGTGGACCTGAATATTTACATTTCTAACAGGTACCCAGATGATGCTGATGATGGCTCCTGGTCCAGGGACCACACATGGAGAGCTACTGATTTATTCAAACTCAGAAAAATGTAATGGCTTCCTAACATGAACCAGTAATTGTTTCTAATCCAATTACTATCATATTGACTCTTTCAGTATGCATTTGAGCTCCTATGTGCCAAGCACTGTTCACTTCTTCACAGAGGTGAAGAAGATAAGCCACCTCCCTCAAGGAGCTCAGTCTAATAGAGTTAACAGTGGTAGTAATATTTAGACTCACTTAATCCTCACAGGAGTTTTGTGGATTGGGGTATATAATCCTTATTTTAGGTTAAAAAAAATAAAATGAGGTCTAGAAAGGTAAAATAATTTCCTAGAATTCACAGTGATTACATGGAGGAGCCAGAATTTCCTGGTTATGCACTATAAAAAGTTTGTGATGATTTTAGTGGGCCACAAAAGGGATGGAATATTTGGTTCTACCTTAGGAAATCAGAAGGTGTTGCAGAAGAGGTGGCACTGAGCATCTTAAGGAACAAGTTAAAGATAGCCAGATGAATTGGAACTGTGAGCATTTCCAGCTGAGGGAACAGTTTCTGCAAAGCCATGGAAACCTGAGAGAACATATGTTCCACAGACTGCAAATAGCTATGTAAGACCATAACACAATATACCACATGGGGTGTGAGAGGAAAGGAGACCATAGAAAGCTGAGGTCAAGGTCATAAAGGGTTTTGTATACAAGGCTAAGAAATTTTTTAAGTAGTTAGGGTTTTTTTATTATTACTCTTCTAATTTTCATCTCTAAGCCAGTGGTTCTCAAAGTATGATTTGTCTGGCAGCAGAATTGGCATCACCTGGAAACTTGTTAGAAATTCAGGTTCCTGGGCCTGACCCCAGACCTACTGAATCTGAAAGGTGGAGCCCAGCAATCTGTGTTTAAATAAAACATCTAGATGACTCTGGTACATGCTAAAGTTTGAGAACCTCTGCAGTAGGTTGTAGGATTCTTGATAACAGCCTTCAGAGTGGCCAAAGGTGACTATAGTGATAGTAATTGTATCTGTGACTGATTTGATTCTGTTAAAGTACAGTGTTTAACAAAATTGGAATAGTAATACCTTTTAAGGGAAACATATCTTCAACATGATCCATTTATACTTTGCAAACCTGTTCCTCCATAGCAGTAAAAGAGATCTGAGTCAGGACTAGAGGTTATTATATCAGCAAAGAATAGGATGCTAATTATTGTTCCTTAGCTGAGGGAATGGTTTGGAAACTGACTAGGTTTTGTTTTAATTATCAAAAAAGAAGAAGTAAACCTTTTTTAAAGGTTTTTGAGGTTTATTTGGGTTTTTTGTTTTGTTTGCTCATTAATATGTAAAACTGGTGTTAAAGTTAGCATTTAAGATATCCTATTTAAAACTGATGTGTTAAAAGAATTGAATGTATTTAAGTCATGAAATGACTAAAACTATTTCATTTTCTCCTTGACATAGAAGTAAAAAATAAAGTATAATCTAGGATTCTCAGGCAAATTCTGATCTAAATGCCTATCACTATCTTTTTTGCCAAATCATGACCAGTGTTTGGTGAATTTATCTATGTGGTGTCTGAATTGAACTTTACATTAAAGTTTATATAGTTCTGTAGTTTTTAGTTACATGAAGCCATACTTTGCTGTCTACAAGCAGTTAAAGCCTAACATATATAAGTATTTATTAATGATCTATATATCCTTTCCAGTTATTAGGTATACAGAAGCCCCTTTTCATCTTAGCAACAGCAGCAAGAAGTGAAGTAGTATGCTGTAATTAATGTGCTTAATGCACAGATAAACAAGCTTAGTGTTTTCCACGCATTGACTCAGGATTTAAAAGTTCAAAGTCCACTGAGGCATTGACACCAGCCCCTTCATTTTACAGATGAGGAAACTGAGGTCCAGGGAAGTTAAATAGTTGATTACTGATGGTCATATAGGTAGTGAGTAGCAGAACCAGGATTATAACCAGATCTACTTAGATTATAATAAAAAAAGGCACCACTACATCAGACAGGATATTTCTGAGGCTCAGTGTGATAGAACATTGAGGGTCCACATCATCTAAAGCAAAATAGTCTTCAGATATATTAGCACCTAAATTTAGCACTACACACTAAATGAAGAGTATGTAGTAAAAGTTTTGTATAAAAGTGGTTTAAAGACCTCTTTTTGTATTGATACAGTAGATTAATATATCCGATTTATATTTACAAGAAAATCTAATAACTATTCTTTAAAGTTTACAAAAACACCAAGAAAAGGATATAGATCCTCACTACATACATGGGAAAATATAAACTGCCAAAGAGGACAATTATTCAACCTCCTGTGTCATTATCACAGAAATGATAAGGTGATATTTAAACTTGGGATGTACTTACCAGCTAGACTATTTCCAATTATTTCTAGGAAAAATTGGTCTAAACCACATACCTTAGTAGGTGATTTTTGCCAGCTAGTAAACTACAGTCAAAGCATACAGGTCTGCCAGAATGTTGAGTTCCTTGTTAACCAACCCTGCAAGTACTGCTTGCCCAAAAGCCCTCTGAATCATTTTTACAAGCCAGTTTTTAAAATTTAAAAACCAGACATTAAAATATAAAATCTGTAGTAGAAAAATCATCATCTGAATTTAATGCAATAAGTAACCACTGGAATTTCTACATGAAAGGCAATTAGAATATATAGTTGGTAAATGAAGAGATGTGGAGGGGGTACTGTTCATTCAAAATGTATCTTAAGTTCACTGAATTGAGAACTCCTGGATAGAATTGGGAGTTACTTTTTAAAGTAGCATATATATGTCATTGGCAAATTAGAAGTATTGAAACTACAAAGATTTTTACAAGCCATCTGTTTATTGAGATCATTTTCAAAATGAGAGCTCTGAGTATGAAATTCTGAGAATAGACTAATAATCTATTTTAAATTACTATTTTTGGTTTTAAGTAAAACACAATTATTTTAAGAGTTGGAAGGGAGCTTACATTTTTTAGAATAATTTAATGAAATATTCTAATTTTTTCCAGTGCATCTGGGGGAGGTGGTGTAGCCATTGACAACAAAATAGAACAAGCAATGGTAAGTAAAAATTTATAGTCCTCTCATTTCAGAGATTGTTGGGTTTCATCAGTTATAAAAAAACAAATACCTAATTTCTTTAAACCAAGATGACCAAAGTGTATTTTTTGATAATGAGATTTGGTTGAAAATGCTAGAATGTTGAGAATTTTTAGTCTATAAATACCAGTGGAATAGATATTTCCCCTACTTGAACATGTTACATTTCATGCCATTTTGGGGAATATACATAATCAACATGCATTTGATCCCCTAAATATCTCAGCATCAAAAATAATTTAGAGACAAAAGACTAATAAAATGAAAACTTCAGCTGGAAATCTTTTCCATCCTTTGGTTATTTACAGTGACTCTTTTACTCAGCTTTAATAAATAGACTTGTTTCTGTTGATTCTGATTCTGATTTCTGCTATTACTATCAGTTTTTTGGTTTTCTTAAAGATATTCTACTCATATTATTTAAAATATTTTGATTCAAGTTATTAAAACCATAGATAGATTATAAATAAAGGCCATTGGTCTCAAACTATTTTGTTTTTTAATCCTGAGGTTTTAAAGTTGGAAATTGCAGGTCACTTCATCTCTTAAAGCAGTACTATAACTAGTTTATTATCAGACAGTTTAATATCCTTTGTTCTCTTCGTCTGACGTCTAAATATATGATTTTAAACCTTTTTTTAAATTCTAATCTTATATTAATTGACAATTTAAGGAGCT
Organism: Aethalodelphis obliquidens; assembly: GCF_003676395.1. Classification (NCBI taxonomy): domain Eukaryota; kingdom Metazoa; phylum Chordata; class Mammalia; order Artiodactyla; family Delphinidae; genus Aethalodelphis; species Aethalodelphis obliquidens. The sequence continues at coordinate 4,440,662 of NW_020838025.1, read as the reverse complement.
GGTATTTTTTGAAATCACTCCAAACTTTGAAAATAAAATCCTGGGCTTGCTGCCCTAGTTGGGAGCTAGATTTTTTCCACCCCATCTTCCTTAGTGTCAATCAAGAAACAGTAGAAACATTAAAAGCAAGAGCAGGAAAACTATATAAATGTAGTTTAAATAAACTATATTTATAGTATAAATATAAATATATAAAACTATATAAATATAAAACTGCCTAATGTTTATAAGGCACCAGGTAGGCTAGAACCAAATAGCAACTCCTTTCCGTTTCACTCTTTTTGACATTCCTAATTTTGTTCTTCACAGGATCTGGTGAAAAGCCATTTGATGTATGCAGTAAGAGAAGAAGTGGAAGTTCTAAAGGAACAAATAAAAGAATTAGTTGAAAGAAACTCTTTACTTGAACGAGAAAATGCACTGTTAAAATCTCTTTCAAACAGTGATCAGTTATCCCAACTCCCAGCCCAACAGGCCAATGCTGGTAGCACTTCTCAACAGCAAGCAGTGATAGCACAGCCTCCGCAGCCAACGCAGCCTCCACAGCAGCCGAATGTGTCCTCAGCATAAAGCTTTCTTGCCTCATTAAGAAAAAAACTGAAAGCAATCTATCCTTGTGTGCCACTGGTGTTCTTTCCACTTTATACGAAAGCAAGTAGCCATGCTTCAGTTGTGTGTTTGGCCTTTTCAGTATTAGACAATCATTCTACAAGAGCTTTTCCTCTCTTTGAGATGTCATGCAGTGCTGTTGATGTCCAGTTTATGTCATCAGTGCACAAGGAGAATAATAGATGGGGTGTATTAAAGAGAGCAAAGTTAGCATTTTACCTGGTGCGCACGAGTGGGGTCTTTTAAGAGCTTTGGTGGCTCTCCCATGTTTCCTATTATCCATGGATTTACCCTGAGCCTTCCTATCGCATTATAAATAACAGTTCATCTAAAGAGCCACTTTTCTTTCAATATCAGTAACATTTGCCTACATAAGTTTTCATTTATTTGTGTTTTATTTATTACAGGGCTGCTATTTTCATAATGTACATGAACAATGTCACAGAACTTTTTTAATTTTTTTGAATAATTATAAGTATCAGTAAAGGAATTGAAAGGCAGGATTGCATTTAATAGATGAAAAGTTTAGGCAATAATTGAACAAAAGAATCCTGGCATATTTCTAACACTAATGGCAATTTACCTTCGGTATTTATTTTCAGTAGTAAAGACCCAGCTTGAATGTAAATTTTGTATAGTGTAAGTATGAAGAACATAGTGCAACTGTACAGGTAGTCACCAGTTATTGTGATATAATAAATAATTGGGCTATTTTGATGAAGAAAACTTTGTTCATTTGTTTCTACTTTCTAATAGAGAAATTGCCACGATTCCTCTGCTTTTTGACATTTCGTATGACTTTTTTTTCGGGTGGGAATAAAAAGCTGTGAAATTGTTCAACCTACTTTGTAACCAAAGAAGCAAAGCTGTGTAATGGAGTTTTGTTTTTTTTTTGTTTGTTTTTTTTTTTATAATGCACATTCTTTATGTATTTTTATTTAGTGTTCTCTCGGTCACAATTTTCTTTGCTGTCTAGCATGATCTGCATGACCTATAATCTTTGAACCACTTTCGTACCTCATGTTTTTATCCAGCACTCTTATTGTAATATGTACTAGTCTGTGAACAATGTCAAATAAAAAAGAACGAACAGGTAGTATGGTGGAGCTGAGCTAGTGTACTATACACTAGTTGTAAAAAAAAAAAAAAAAAAAAAAAAACTAATGAAGTGAGCCATCTTTTTGTTCATTTAAAATGGTGTTTTGAATTTCGTATGCAGAAAACGTTTTGTTACATTGCAGATTTTAATGTATTTAATAAATGCAACATGCAGATTAAGTGCAGTGTATACTGAGTATTTAAATTAAAATGTACATTTCATAAATACAGTTTCAAGAGAAAGCATCATTTTGTGTATACTAACACATTAAGTATATGTCAGAAATTGATGTATAAATATATATTTTAACACATTTTCTGAAATTAAACTGCAGTTTTGTTGAAATATTTGGCTCTCATATGTGTTCAAAATTTAATTTGATTAGATTTGTATTTTCAGAGTTCCAAATATTCCTTCAATGAAAACCTATGTTATTAATGACTTAATGATGGTTCTTAAATTTTCCAAGTAAAATAATTTAAAGAATGCAAGAATGGTGAGCAATATTTGTACTCAATATTCATATTATGTCAATGACATTTAAGTAGGAAATCCTTGTCTACCAGAACTTTTACTTGAATTCAGAAAGGTGCCTGTAGAAATTAACATGCTCTGTATCTATAGCCAACTAGCTAATCAGGAGTTAATAAGAATCAATAGTTAGGTCTTTGCATTAAAAGAAGGTAAATAAGTGTTCTTTATCTATCTAAAATTAAAACTTAAGTCACAAACTAAATGCATAAAATCAGAGTGTACATGGGATTTCCAGTTATTTTATATTCTAGTTATGCTGCAGGATATATTCACTAAAAACACAATTTTAATGTTAATAGAACTAACTAAAGGAACTGAGTACTTAGGCTTGAAGAAGCAACCTAAAGATATGAAGTAAGATTTTTTAATAGAGCCATCCCAGGTGAGCTAGAAAGTGAAACTTCCACGTTGGAATGTTAACCAAAAGGCTCACCAGGTGCACCCCTCAAGTGCGAACAGTGTGATATATAATACAGGTGGAAAAAAATGTATTAGAAAAGGTTGGGGTTTATGTGAAAATATAAATTTTGGTGTTGGGGGTAGAAAAACATTATAAATGCTAAAGTAATAGTCACAAAGGAAGTGATTAATATGCTTTAAATGGTAATTAAAAGCAATTATTACTACTTCTACATTTTAAAAAATCACAATAGAAGAGAAAACATGAATAGTTCACAGAAGAAATAAACGGCAGTTTCTAAAGCTTCACCCTCTAGTAACCTAAGAAATACAAGTTCACATTTAACAAATTATTTGTCCTTTAAATAGCAGGACCTAATGTAGAAAGGCAAGCTTTCCTGTGAACTTCTAGAAAGTAAGATGGCAAAATGTATCGAGCCTTAAAAAACTTTTCAACTTAATGACATGAGAAGATACTCAACTACTGGTGCCATGTTCAAAAAATGCAAAACTATAATAGTAGTGCCTGTCCTCTGCTTTCCCAACCCCCCCCCCCCCCCGCCGCTTCTCTTGTATGACCCATCCCCCACCATACAACCCCAAAAATAGCTGTGAAAGGAAGCCTGTACATCCAAACCTACTCTCATGAGGCATGCCCCCAATCCAAAGTCAGGAACAAACTTAAGGGTGGGAAAGCTATGTGCATTTCAGCATCAGATATACTGTATATTTGAAAACAACATCAAGCATTCCTCCAAATGATTAGTTTAGGATCTTAAGTAAATTTCAGTTTTTCCTCAGATATTTAGGGTCTCTAGTTAGCTGGGATATTAATTTATTGAGATGCCAATTTGGGAGCACAGTCTTGTATGAATGCCATCTGTAATTTTCTCAGTGAAATGCTCATAGACCAAGGTGCCACATAAGTGTTCTGTTGGTTTACTTCAACCAACCACAAGATCATAGGTAGAAAATATTTCTGATGCGGCAATGTGTCTTCAGTACAAACCTAATTTTCCCCAAAGAAAAATCATTTCAAGTAGCTACAGTGTGATTTTATAGCTTGATATACACCTCCCTCCCCCCAAGAAATAGAGCGATTGTGAGATATTAAATATATGGTTCCTCTCATAATTTTTTTTTCAAAAATAGCTGGATATTTCCGATGTGCTGAGCTAAGCATAAATAAGTATAAAAACAGGAATGCTTTACCATCAAGCCCTCAGCGATGGGTAATTAAAACTTCGATTATTCACAAAGAATTGTCACAGGTCAGAGATTAGGGTATTTCTCCAAGTTCCAAACCATAGTCACTTCTGGACGTTTAAAAAAACGGGAAGTGGGGAGGGTGGGCGCAGTATCCTTCCAATTAAAGTAACCAAAATACCTGTTCATGAGAATTCATCCTTGTAGAGCCAGAAATAAAATATCACCTAATTTTCTAGAAACCAATTTCTAAGATGGTCTGAAGTCACATATTTTAAAGGAAGATTTATAGCTCAGTGGCAGGCATTTAGTGACATGACTCAATTCTCTTCAATAATCCTTTAAAAGGACAAAGCCCAGCCCTCAAGTTTCAGAGTTTAATTAAGGATATAGACAAACGAATAGATATGATGCAATAATAAAGGCTTGTTATACACAGTCAAGGATGGCTTTGTTAGGGAAGGTTTCTTCAAGGAGGTGACACATGAGTCTTGAAGGTCGCAAAAGTAAAAGTGCTCAGAGGCTTAAAGGAGAGCATAAGCAAAGCTCCTTGAGAAGCCACAGAACTGTTCCACAGGAGGCACGCAGGCAATGACTGTCTCACTCACCTGAGTAGTTTGGCATCAATTCGGAAAACAGGAATGATTTATTGAATGATTTTAAGCAATGGGATTGTAATCAGAATTGCATTTCAGAAAAATTAATCATTCCAGTGGCACATGAGAGGTAGTTGGAGAGCTAAAACTAGAAACTGAGAAATAATTTGGGAGAGACAAACCAGAACAGAAATGATGGATAGGCAAAATTATATAGGCAATCTTGGTTCATGAAGGAAGTTTGTCTTGAGTTCTTCTGTACCATTTTTCTCTCCACGGTGAACATTCCATTCCCAGCATCAGGTACCTGTTACTTCTTGCTCCAAGGAAAGATCAGAGAACTCCAAGTCTTAGAAAGTTTAAGACTTTTCCTTCCAACAGCCATATATCTCTATGAAACGAAAGCCTTTGTTTCCTGTTAAAGGAATTTCAAGAATTTAGCAAAGGGGTAGGGGGGACTAGAGGAGGCTTAGCTGTCCCTTTATGCCTCTGTGTAAATCCAGCCCTAAAGGTAAACCAAATTTAGTCCTTTTATAGTGGATTAGGATTAGAATGGCCCAGAAGCATGAATTCAAAGTCTGCCCCTCAGAGCTAGCCCTTCCTCCCAAGAAAGGATAATACGGGTTCTAGCCCCGCTGCAGATCTTGACAGCCCGTCAGAACAGGTTTTGCTAGGCTTTAACCTTTCATTCTTTGACACAATTCAGAAGGTTTCTTTCTGCCCTATAAGCCCCCTGCGTAAGCAAAACTGGACCTTTTCTCCCACCTCCTCCTGCCTGGTAATCCATGTTTTTATTTTCTAGCAATACTAATAGTGTATTATTTAGTGATGTGTATTTGCATCCTATTTTTCCCATTTTGAAGTTCCAGTATGCATTCCTGTTTCATATATTTCTCTACCAGTTCACAGAATTTTTAATGGTAAAATCTGTTCTTTAAATGCAAGTATTCCTTTCGTCAGTAGAGAGATTACTGTAAAGTGTAGTTTAACGATTTCCTTAGTGGTCTACAATTAGGCTGACGTGCTGTGTTCAGAAATAAAAATGCTAAGTGAGGCACTATACAAAGTAAGTTAAAGGTCAGAGACATCCTTTTTTTTTAAGAGAATCATCAAAAATAAAAGCAAGACAGTCTTTCAGGATTGATAATGGTAAGGTAAGGAGCTGGTATTTTGCACTGGCACAATTTACTGGGTCACAGAATTTGTTCACCACACTTGGGTGGTGAGCTAGCTTTATTTTTCCTTCTCCTCACCAGGGGAACTGAGAGTTTAAGTAGTTTGGGGAATTTTCCCATAGTCTAATGTCTTGTGTTGAGCTGTAAAACAGAGCAGGAAGTTTATGGGCTAAGGCATTACCCATGAAAGCCAAAGCTACCCCTTTGAAAGAAGGAAGGAAAAGGTGTGCTAACTCACATCATAAAAATAACTGAATTTTAAAATGCGGCAAATGTCACACTTCTACTTTCCTATAAAAAAAGTTAAGTTTACCTTCTTTATTTCCTTCTTTTGCATGTCTGAGATATTTCTGTATAACAACTGTAAAGTATGCTTGCCCACTGCAATCCAGAATGTTTTCCAGATCACAGTTCTTACTGTCATTTAACAGGCAAGCAACATACCTATACATAGATCATACCTGAGGAAGTCCACGAACAGCAAGGGAACATTTTTCTCACACTTGGGCATGGATTATCAGGTCAGTGTCTAAATCTAGCGTTCCTACTTTTAAAAAAGAAAAAAATATATATATATATAAAATTTAATCAGATGGGCAGAAAAAAATAAATATGTATAATTTCGTGATGCCCCTGAAGTAAAGGTTTTGTTTTTGAGAAGCTTGAGTTTTATTTTTTATTTTATAGAAACATTGTTGAAACGCAGTTCAATTCTATTTCAGTTCAGGGTGTGCACCCTGTACTGGATGTTTGGGGATAGAAAGATGAATGAGACATGATTTGTGCACTCCAGGAGCTCATGGTCCAATGTAAAAGTAAAAGCTAGAGTGTCACATTGTTTTTTACAAAGTATATGTCACCGTTTGTGGACCTCAGATCATTTGTTGAATGAAAGGTTCTTATAAATGAACAGTAATATTGCCGTGCCACGTGATACCATTTGACATTGCCAGGAAAAAACTTTAAATCACCAAAAAGCTTTAACATCAAATACTTCTAGAAAGAGGGGAGCTGGTAAAAAGGATTCCATCTCTATATTTAGCCTGTGAGGTGTCCCCTAAAAAAAAAAGAACTAATCTTAAAGAGAAGTTTACACATTTCTTAATACTCTGTTTGTAGATAACAGAACTGATTTAATTGAATAGAATTTGTGTGTTATGAATTACATCATCGACTGTCTCATGAGGAATACATTCATTATCTTGGCTGATAAAATCAGCTACCGTTCAATGAACCAAGTTAAGAATAACTCAGGTACCTGATGCCAAAATTAAATCTGATAAAGCTGAGAATCCAGAAACGAACACAAATATATATTGAGCAAATGATGAAAGTGACATTTCAAATCAATAAGGGAAGAATGGATTATTCAACAACTAGTATTAAGACCACATAACCACTTGGGAAAAACAATTTTAGATCTCTAACTCACAAAAATTAAATTCCAGCCAGACTAGCAGTGAGCCTTATGCTTTTTGGTCACATACTCCTTTTAGAAATATCCTTGTGAAAACGCACTTGAGCAAAAAGTTTTACAAATAGGTTATGAAGAGATGCCCAACTTTAGCAAAATAAGGGAAATGCACATTAAAACACAAGAAACTGTCTCAGATCCAATTGGCAAGTATTTAAGATAAATATGAATCAAGAGTGTGGGGAAACAGGAATCCTACATTGCTGGTGAGCATATAAATTAGCATGGCCACTTTTAAAGGCAGCTGAGTGGTATCCATTACAATGGTAAATTCACATGCCCTGTGACCCAATAATTCCAATTTTTAATGAAACACACTACACATTTTTGTTCACAAGGTGGCTTGTATAATGATGACTGTTGTACCTTTGGTTGTAATAATATAAAATTGGAAAAACCAAAATATGCCTCAAGGGGACGGAGCATGGTACATGTTATAAAATACTAGGCATCAATGAAAAAGGAGAGTCCTACATGCACTGACATGAGATGATCTCTAAGATACAATGTTAAATTTTTTTAAAGTTTAGGGGAAAATGGAAGGACAATACATGAAATCCACAAGATACCATTGATGTTAAAAAACATACCACATCCATTCACATACACAAATACTGTATAGTGTACATCTTAAGTACCTAATTGTGTATTATAAAAATGTACAGAGAAGCTCTGGAAGGGTACTAACCAAACTGTTCACAGTAGTTTGGTGGAGTGCATTAGCTTTACCTGTAATGTCTGATGTTTTTGAGTATGCATTCATGTATTGTTTGTGTAATGACAAATTAATAAATTAGAAATAAAATCAAATAGAAGGTGTTCTCTTCTTGTCGCTGCTAAAGTCTCCCGTGGTACTCTGGATCTTATCATCTTCAGCCTTCTCTCCTCCCCACGATTGTTTATCCCCCTCTCTCCCATTCCTTCTACTTGGCTCTCTTCTGGCTTCATCACATCAGTACGCACAGAGGCTGGGAATGTGCCCCCTCCACTTGCTTTTTCTGTTCCTTCTGCCTTTCTACTTCTTTCTCTTCTGCTCACCACATGTCACATGCAATCTGGTTGGGGTCCCCATTGTGACCCCAACCATTCTTGTCATGGTCACCAATGGTCACTTTTCTACTACAGTCATTCCATTCAATACGTTTCATTCTTATCTTATTGAACTGTTTGACCTAATTTCAGTTTCTTATCACTTGTTTAGTCTAGTAGATATTTTCTACCTCTTCGTTTTCCTCCTTTGCATTTTTGTAGGGGTTTCTCTTGTATATATATATGGCTGAATTTTTTTTAACCCAATCTGTCTTTGTTTTTGTTTTTTTTTGGCGGGGGAGGTGGGGCCCGCTCTGCACAGCTTGCAGGATCTTGGTTCCCAGACCAGGGATCAAACCGGGGCCCCCTGCAGTGGAAGTGTGGAGTCCTAACCACTGGACCACCAGGGAAGTCCCCAATCCGTCTTTTAATAGATTAATTATCTGATCCCATCTATTATCATTACTGGTACATTTGGATATATTTCTGCCATCTTGTTTTGTGTTTTCTCCTTGAAATGCTTTTTAGATTCCCCCCCCCTCCTTTTTTTCCCTTTTCCTGTCTTTTAATTGATTGTTTTCTTATTCATTTTTTATCTCCTCTAATGGTTGGGAGTTATACATTCTATGTCCGTTCTTCCGGTGGTTTATCTTACATTTTTTTATCATTGTGTTGTGGAAATTTTCAATTATGTACAAAAGTAAAGAGTATAATGAATTCCTACATACCTATCACCCAGTTTAAACAGCTATCTAATCTTGTATTATTTACACTTGCACCCATTTCCCCCATGATCCTCTGGATTATATTGAAAGAAATTCAAGATATCATAACACTTAACATATTTCTAAAATATAACATTTCTAAAACATAAGGTTTCTTTTTAAAAAGAAATAACCATAATACTATTATCCCACTACAAAATTAACAATAATTCATTAATATCATTAAAAATAGAGTTAATGTCTGTTTTCCCCACTTGTCTTAAATTTTTTCATAGTGCATTTGTTTAAATTCTAATCAAAATAATGTCCATACATTGCAATTGGTTCGTATGCCTTTTAAGTCTCTTTTAACCTACAGACTCCTCACTCCCCTCTTTTTCTCTTGAAATTCTTTAAAAATCAGAGTTTTTTGTCCAGTAGCTTTCCCCAAGTCCAAGTTTTCCTGATTGCATTCTTGTAGAGACATCTACCCCCGTATTTCCAATAAATTAGTAAGATCTAGGAGCGCAATCAGATTTGGGTTCATATTTTGTCAAGATTAATTCATCAGTGGTGGTGTATACTTCCATCACATAATGTCTGGCTGTCTCTATTTTGTGATTTTGGCGGTCTTGATAAGCATTACCTAGACCCATTAGCCTATTAATTCTCTCATTCCTTCTCACTCATTAGCAAAACACTTCTCTAAAGAGAAAATTGCCCTTTTCAGTTATTCAGTGACCCTGAGGTACAATTCATATAAGGAATACAGGGACTTAATTCTTTCCTTTTATTTCTCAGTTTTCAAAATAATAAGCTGAGTGTCTAGAAAGGAATAAAATAAATAAGGAGTGATTGAGGAAGACTTCCTCAGATATTTTATTCTGAGAAGAAGGAAGGGAAAATAAAGTGAGTTGATTTGGGATGGTATATTTCAGGTGTTGGTAGGGAGAAACCAGGAAATAATAACCCCAAAAAGTTGAGGATGGGAAATGGCAACCTGAAGACTTGTCTGTTTACAGCTGAGTCTGGAAGTAACTTCTGAGTCAAGAGTATCTTGAGGGAATGCGGGAAGGAAGCCTGTATCTGGGCAGAGTCGGGGCTGGTTCAGAAGCAGCAACAGCGACCAGAAAAAGCAGGTCAGGGTGCCCTGAGGATCCAGGGAGTAAAGAGTTACACAAACGAGCAATGGATTATTGTGTGCTTAGTCTCTGCCAAATGGAGACTGGAGATACTCCTCTTACAAGCTGACAACAAGCCAGGAAGTTTCCTAAGAAACACAGCATGGGATGGGTAACACTTAGCTTATGCAGCACTACTTCTAAGCAAGGCAATGAAGATCCAAAACACTGGTACCCAAGTGTTCTATTTATCGCCTTTGTTAACCGTGTCTTGACTCTCCTCGAAGATCAGCTTCTTTATCATTTTTATGGTCTTGCCCCGGACACAAGAAAAGGCTTCTTCAGTGTTGAGACATGAGCTTAAGAACCTCCTAGTAACCACTCCTCCCATCTACCTTTCTTCAGCCCACCTTCCTCTCCCCTCTCCCCACCCCACCTTGCCCCCTGTTGACTGTCCTTGGTAAACACTCATTGGGAAAGATTGAGAAGGAACCTCTTCCCAGGAATATCAGCCGTTTTTAAAATTGGGCTCTTGAAGTCTACCCTGTCCTGCTCTCCAGAGAGAATGAACAAGTGAAAACAGCAGCAGCTGCAGAAACATGGCCAGCCCCTGGCTTCCAGCGGCCTTGAGTTCCAAACCTGTGAGTCTTGGCTTTTTCCCTGCCTGCAGCTTCCTGAACCCATCCAGTTCAGCATTAGGTAATGGCTGTGATGACAGCTGACTCATCTGGGAATGCAGTTTTCCTGGAGGTTTCCTCTGCTCAGATAATCACACCTTGGGAGAAAAAAACTGGTTAACAGAGTCTTCTACCGCTGGATATTCAAGAATGTTGGCACAGGGGGAGGAGTCTCAGCGGAGGAGGAGAAAGGACATCAGGGTTCTGGGACCAACATATGGGACATAAAGTAAATACTCCAAAAAACGTGGGGCAGGAGGGTACCATTGCTTAGAGCCAGAAGCTGACTGGTATATAACTGAATGAGAATCCCTCCTTTGCCTTTGATAGCTGGGGACCTTCAAACCCGGTTGCCCTCAAAGGTAAGATCTGTGAGAGCAGGGTCTTCTGCTTTTTTATTCACAGTTGTACTGCTGGTACCTAATACTATTACTAAATGGATGAATGAATGAGGGTTCGCACTTAGGTTACACATTCTTTCTTCTTGAGTTTTCTGATCTGTAAATGTAGCCTGAGATACCAAGTCATAGGTGTGTTGTGAGGATAAAACAAGATGAAATATGTACATTGCTTAACTGGGACCTGGCCCATAGTGAGCAAGCAGTAAATGCTTACTCTCGTTTTCATTTTTTCCTCTTCCTAGGCCATGCTGTCTTTCCTCATCACTTCTTGACCAACAGCTCTAGGAAAAGATTGGGTGATTTTTAGGACCTGGGAATAGCACCTATGATAATAGAGGTCACCTAGATAAGTTAAACCATCTCCTCCAAAATCTTTTCCCCCCTTTATCTCATTAGATCCTCACAACTATCCTTGTAAGTTTGGGGAAAGCAAATATTTTTCTCATTTGACAGATAGGGAAACAGGTTTAGAGAATCCAGAGAGCTTGTAATCTGCCCAAGATCTCAGATCTGGTTAGTGGTAGAACTAGATTCCAGGCTCTGGAGCAAAACCATATCCCATGTTTTTCTCCCCATTGTACTCAAGTGAGTTAGAGGTCACAGGAAGAAAAAACTTTTCTAGAACGAATTATGTTGAAGATTTACACAAATTATTCCTATTCATTGATTCATCTATTTGATTTCATTGAGGCAGCTCTGTGATCACATCTGTGATTCAAAAGATGGCCACGTGGGATGGGTAAAATGAACAATATATGACGATATATCCTCCTTAGATGAAGAAAGGTAAGTCACCATCCATAGAATACCAACCACTCTGCAATCGGCTTACTGATAGCTGATTTGTTCAGCCTCAGTGCAGCAGAGGGGTGCTGACTATTGTTTATTTGTTTGAAGTGTGAATTTTCTTATGTAGCACATACTCATTAAAAAAATTCCAATGAAGAAGCTTACCTTTAAAAAAAAAAAAAAAGCCAAAATACCCTCTCCCTACTCATCCTCAACCCCACTCTGCAGAGTTAATCTTTGCTAACAGTTTTCTCTGCATATAATTAAGATACATATGCGTACACACATTTTGTGGGGTTTTTTAAACATAAATGGGATCATACTAAATATACTCTTCTTCAACAAAGAAGCATTTTATAAGTAGTAACTATCAAACCTAGCACAGATATGGTAAATAATCACCTTCATTTATTTATGGTGGGAGTCAAACATCATAAAATACCTTTTTATGTGATTCTTTATTTATTTTTAATTGAGCTGTAATTGATATATAACATTATATTTCACTGATTCAGTATTTGTATATATTGCAAAGTTACCACCATAATAAGTCTAGTTAACACCCATCACAATACATAGTTACAAAATTTTTATTCTTGTGATGATGACTTTTAAGATCTACTACTCTCTTAGTAACTTGCAAATATGCATTACAGTATTATTAACTATAGCTATTTGATGTGTTATTAGAACAGAAACTCAGTTCCCTAACACCAAAGCCCAGATTTCCTTTAGGCTCCAAATATATTGATATTCTAATGATAAGATATCAAAAGGCTATATTTCTTTTATTTCAACCCCTTCCCCTCTATTCCACTTAGCTACACAACCACCTGCCTCCAGGTGAAAAACTGAGTGGATAAAAAAGCAAAAATAGCGAGAATCTCGGTGCTCCCGGGAGACTACTCAAAGCATTTAAAATAGTTCTAACTTTAACACCTTTTAACCAACTATACTGAAGTGTAACCTGTACAATAAAATACACCCTCTTAAATAAAGAGTTTGATGAGTTTTGACAAGTATACATCGTCATGTAACCACAACCACAGTCAAGATGAAGAGTGGTTCTCTCACCATAAAAATTCCTTCCTGTCCCTTTGCAGTTGAGTCCTACCCATCCCCTGCCCCTGAGCTGTTTCTTGTTGTTTGGGTTTTAGGAAGGTTGTTTTTGTTGTTGTTTTGGTTTGGTTTTGGTTTTTTGAAATTTTAGATTTCCGTTATGTTAAACTTCATATAAATGGAGTTATGCAGAATTAATCTTTTGAACCTGGTTTCTTTTGCTCATTGCAATATTTTTGGAAATTCATATGCGTTGCTCTATCAGTAATTCATTCCTTTGCATCACTGAGTGCATACAACACAGTGCATCCATTCAGTGATAATGAGTAATTGGGCTGCTTCCTATTTGGAGCTGTTATGAATAAAGCTGCATGAACATTTGTGTCCAAGTCTTCGTACGGATATATTGTTTCCATTTCTCTTGGATAAATACCCAGGAATGTTTCATATGGTGAATATATAGTTCTCTTGATTTTTAAAACGGCAAAATGTTTTCCAAAGTGTTTACATGTTTTACTTTCTCACTGAGCATTCCAGTTCTCCACATCCTTGAGAGGACTTAGTACTGACACTCTTTAATTTTAGACTTCAAAGAAGTATGTAGTGGTATTTCATTGTGATTTTAATTTGCATTTCCCTTATAACTAATGATGCTGAGCATCTTTTCATGTGTTTATTGGCCATGAATATATCTTTTGTGAAGTATCTCTGCAAATCTTTTGCCCATTTTTACTAGCTTGTTTGATTTCTTATCATTTAAGTTGTAAGATATCTTTGTATATTCTGTATACAATCTTTTGTTAGACATAGGTATTGCAAATATTTTCTCCCAGCCTGTGACTTGTCTTTTCATTTTGAGCAGAATATTTTAATTTGATGAAGTACAGTTTATCAAAATTTTCTTTTATGGTTCATGTTCTTTCAGTCTAAGCTAAGAAATCTTTGCCTACCCCATAGTCATGAAGATTTTCTCCTTTGTTCTCTTCTAGAATTTTTATATATTTAGCTTTTATATTTAGGTCAGTGATCCATTTTGATTTAATTTTTGTATATAGTAAGAGGTAAGAGCTTGAATTTACCCTTTTGCATATGGATTCCAATTGAAAACATTATCCTTTCCCTGTAGAATCTCAGCATCTTAGTCAAAAATTGGTTGACTATAGATGTAAAACCCTTACAATGTAAATATAACCCTTAATTCTGTTCCATCGACCTATGTGTCTATCTTTTTGCAAGTACTGTACTCTCGATTTCTGTAGCTTTATAGCAAGTTTTTTTTTTCCAAAGGCCATCCTTGTATTGTTGATTTATAATGTGTTAATTGCTCTGTATAGCAAAATGATTCAATTATGCATATGTATACATTCTTTTTACATATATATTCTCTTCCATTATGGTTTATCATAGGATATTAAATATAGTTCTCTGTGCTATACAATAGGACCTTGTTGTTTGCAAGTTTTAAAATAGGATAATTTAAGTTCTCAAATTTCTTCTTTTTTTAAAAAAAATCATTTTGGCTATTCTGAGTTCTTTACATTTCCATTTAAAATTCAGAATCAGTTTGTCAATTTCTACCCAAAAAACAAGTCTGATGAGATTTTGATGGGCTTTATTAAACATGTAGACCAAGTTAGGGAGAAATACCATCTATGAACATGGAATTCCTCTCCATTTATTTAAATCTTCATCTTACCAATATTTTGTACTTCTCAGTGTACAGTTCTTATGCTTCTCTTGAAACATTTATTCCTAATTACTCTTTCTGAGGCTTTTGTGAATGGAATTTTTTTCAAGATCAATTTCAGATTGCTCTCTACTATATAGAAATATAATTAATTTTTGTTTATTGATCTTATACCTTGTAACCTTGTTGAACTCATTTATTAGTTTTAGCAGTGTGTGTGTATGTGTTTGGGAGGTGGGTGGGTTTCTTAGGATTTTCTACATACAGGCCTATGTCATCTGCAAATACAGACAGTTTTACTTCTTCTTTTACAGTCTGAATGCCATTAATTAATTATTTCATTTATTGCACTGACCAGAACATCAAGTAAAATGTTGAAGAGAAGAGGATATCTTTGTCTTATTTCTGATCATAGGGGAGAAACTTTCAGTCTTTCATGATTAAGTATATTGTTAGCTGTGACTTTTTTTGTAGACGTCCTTTTTTCTTAAAAAAAAAAAGAGCCCTTTATATTTTCTATTTCCCTCTTCATTATATTAACATTCTCGGCAATCCTTGTGTATATTTGTAATAGCTAAAGTGCTTACCTGCTATTTTCCATTGTTCATCCTTTCTGGGTTTGATTCTTTTTTTTTTTTTTTAATTCACTTTTTTTTTAATTAATTAATTTATTTAGTTTTGGCTGTGTTGGGTCTTCGTTGCTGCGCGCGGGCTTTCTCTAGTTGTGCAAGCGGGGCTACTCTTCGTTGCGGTGCGCGGGCTTCTCATGGCAGTGGCTTCTCTTGTTGTGGAGCATGGGCTCTAGGTGCACAGGCTTCAGTAATTGTGGCACACGGGCTCAGTAGTTGTGGCTCGTGGGCTCTAGAGCGCAGGGTCAGTAGTTGTGGCGCTCGGGCTTAGTGGGATCTTCCCGGACCAGGGCTCGAACTCATGTCCCCTGCATTGGCAGGTGGATTCTTAACCACTGTGCCACCAGGGAAGCCCTGGGTTTGTTTCTATTTACTTATTTTTCTCCTAATTAAGGGTCACATTTTCCTCCTTTTTCACATCTAGTAATATTTGACTAGATGCTAGACATTGTAAATTTTACATTCTTGATTACTGAATTTTGTTGACTTCCTTAAAAGAGTGTCAGACTTTGTTCTGACAGTTAGTTAAGCAAGCTGAGGATAAGCTTAATCTTTCTGAGGCTGATTTTTAACCTTTTGAAAGGGCAGCCCAAGAGTAGCTGTTCCTCTGGAGCTAGTTTAGCCCCTGCTTTTAAGGTGTGACTCCTGTGTGGACTCTACAGAAGGCCTGGGTGTTCACTGAGGATTTCACACTCTGGCTGATGGAAATTCAAATAAGCTCTGAGACGTCCATCTTTCAACCCTCTGGTGGTTCTTTGCCTAGTCCCATATAATTTTGCCCTACACATACATGTACAATTGGATACTGAGCAATATACTCACTGGGAACCCTATGCAATTTTCTGGAGCTATGTCTCCATTCAGCTCCTTCCTCTGCAGCACTCTGCCCTGTAAATTCCAACCTCCTCGGCTTTCCCAAACTCCCATCTCAGTCTTCTCAATTCAGTGACACTACTGTGCCCTATTTGAGTTTTCCCTCCCCGTGCAATGAACTAGAAATTACCTCTATACAGAAATCTAGGGTGACTGTAGGGCTCATCTCATTTGTTTTCCTCTTGTCAGGGATCACAGTTTTGTATTGTTTTTTGTCCAGTGTTTGGAAACAGTTGTTTCATAATCCGGTCTGTTACTCCATCATTGCCATTGGTAGAAATCCAATTTTTTTTAATTTTGAAAATTTACAAGTTTATCCAAAACTAAAAACCTGTATAGGCCCATTACTCAAATTTCTCAATTGTCAAGATGAATAAGTTCAGAGAATCTAATGTACAGCATGGTGACTATAGTTAACAACACAGTATGATATACCTTAAAACTGAAAATTGATCTTAGAGGACTTCCGGGAAGACGGCGGAAGAGTAAAACGCGGAAATCGCCTTCCTCCCCACAGATACACCAGAAATACATCTACACGTGGAACAACTCCTACAGAACATCTACTGAACGCTGGCAGAAGACCTCAGACCTCCCAAAAGGCAAGAAACCCCTCCACGTACCTGGGTAGGGCAAAAGGAAAAAGAATAAACAGAGACAAAAGGATAGGGACCTGCACCAGTGGGAGGGAGCTGTGAAGGAGGAAATGTTTCCACACACTAGGAAGCCCCTTCGCGGGCGGAGACTGCGGGTGGCGGAGGGGGGAAGCTTCGGAGCTCCGGAGGACAGCACAGCAACAGGGGTGCGGAAGGCAAAGCGGAGAGATTCCCGCACAGAGGGTCAGGGCCGACCGGCACTCACCAGCCCGAGAGGCTTGTCTGCTCACCCGCCGGGGCGGGCGGGGCTGGGAGTTGAGGCTCGGGCTTTGGTCGGAGCGCAGGGAGAGGACTGGGGCTGGCTGCGTGAAGACAGCCTGAAGGGGTTAGTGCGCCACGCCTAGCCGGAAGGGAGTCAGGTAAAAGTCTGGACCTGCCGAAGAAGCAAGAGACTTTTTCTTGCCTCTTTGTTTCCTGGTGCGCGAGCCGCGGCTAAAAGCGCGGACCCCAGACACGGGCATGAGACGCTAAGGCTGCTGCTGCCGCCACCAGGAAGCCTGTGTGCGAGCACAGGTCACTATCCACACCCCACTTCCGGGGAGCCTGTGCAGCCCGCCACTGCCAGGGTCCCAGGATCCAGGGACAACATCCCCGGGAGAAAGCACGGCGCGCCTCAGGCTGGTGCAACGTCATGCCGGCCTCTGCCGCCGCAGGCCCGCCCCGCACTCCTTGCCCCTCCCTTCCCCCCGGGCCTGAGTGAGCCAGAGGCCCCGGATGAGCGGCTCCTTTAACCCCGTCCTGTCTGAGCGAAGAACAGACGCCCTCCGGCGACCTACACGCAGAGGCGGGGCCGAATCCAAAGCTGAGCCCCGGGAGCTGTGAGAACAAAGAAGAGAAAGGGAAATCTCTCCCAGCAGCCTCATAGGCAGCGGATTAAAGCTCCACAATCAACTTGATGTACCCTGCATCTGTGGAATACATGAATAGACAACGAATCATCCCAAATTAAGAAGGTGGACTTTGACAGCAAGAGTTATGCTTTTTTCCCCTTTTCCTCTTTTTGTGAGTGTATATGTGTATGCTTCTGTGTGAGATTTTGTCTGTATAGCTTTGCTTCCACCATTTGTCCCAAGGTTCTATCCGTCCGTTTTATTGTTTTTGTTTTTTTGGGTTTTTTTCTCTTAATAATTTTTTTTTATTTTAATAACTTTATTATATTTTATCTTACTTTATTTTATTTTACTTTATCTTCTTTCTTTTTTTCCTTCCTTCCTCCCTCCCTCCTTTCTTTCTTTCTTTCTTTCTACTTCTACTAATTCTTTCTTTCTACTTTTTCTCCCTTTTCTTCTGAGCTGTGTGGATGAAAGGCTCTTGGTGCTGCAGCCAGGAGTTAGTGCTGTGCCTCTGAGGTGGGAGAGCCAACTTCAGGACACTGGACCACAAGAGACCTCCCAGCTCCACATAATATCAAACGGCAAAAATCTCCCAGAGAGCTCCATCTCAACACCAGCACCCAGCTTCACTCAACGACCAGCAAGCTACAGTGCTGGACATCCTATGCCAAACAACTAGCAAGACAGGAACACAACCCCACCCATTAGCAGAGAGGCTGCCCCAAATCATAATAAGTCCACAGACACCCCAAAACACACCACCAGACGTGGACCTGCCCCCCAGAAAGACAAGATCCAGCCTCATCCACCAGAATACAGGCACTAGTCCCCTCCACCAGGAAGCCTACACAACCCACTGAACCAACCTTAGCCACTGGGGACAGACACCAAAAACAACGGGAACTATGAGCCTGCAGCCTGCAAAAAGGAGACCCCAAACACAGGAAGATAAGCAAAATGAGAAGACAGAAAAACACACAGCAGATGAAGGAGCAAGATAAAAACCCACCAGACCTAACAAATGAAGAGGAAATAGGCAGTCTACCTGAAAAAGAATTCAGAATAATGATAGTAAAGATGATCCAAAATCTTGGAAATAGAATAGACAAAATGCAAGAAACACTTAACAAGGACCTAGAAGAACTAAAGATGAAACAAACAATGATGAACAACACAATAAATGAAATTAAAAATACTCTAGAAGGGATCAATAGCAGAATAACTGAGGCAGAAGAACGGATACGTGACCTGGAAGATAAAATAGTGGAAATAACTACTGCAGAGCAGAATAAAGAAAAAAGAATGAAAAGAACTGAGGACAGTCTCAGAGACCTCTGGGACAACATTAAATGCACCAACATTCGAATTATAGGGGTCCCAGAAGAAGAAGAGAAAAAGAAAGGGACTGAGAAAATATTTGAAGAGATTATAGTTGAAAACTTCCCTAATATGGGAAAGGAAATAGTTAATCAAGTCCAGGAAGCACAGAGAGTCCCATACAGGATAAATCCAAGGAGAAATATGCCAAGACACGTATTAATCAAACTGTCAAAAATTAAATACAAAGAAAACATATTAAAAGCAGCAAGGGAAAAACAACCAATAACACACAAGGGAATCCCCATAAGGTTAACAGCTGATCTTTCAGCAGAAACTCTGCAAGCCAGAAGGGACTGGCAGGACATATTTAAAGGGATGAAGGAGAAAAACCTGCAACCAAGATTACTCTACCCAGCAAGGATGTCATTCAGATTTTATGGAGAAATTAAAACCTTTACAGACAAGCAAAAGCTGAGAGAGTTCAGCACCACCAAACCAGCTCTACAACAACTGCTAAAGGAACTTCTCTAGGCAAGAAACACAAGAGAAGGAAAAGACCTACAATAACGAACCCAAAACAATTAAGAAAATGGGAATAGGAACACACATATCGATAATTACCTTAAATGTAAATGGACTAAATGCTCCCACCAAAAGACACAGATTGGCTGAATGGATACAAAGACAAGACCCATATATTTGCTGTCTACAAGAGACCCACTTCAGACCTAGAGACACATACAGACTGAAAGTAAGGGGATAGAAAAAGATATTTCATGCAAATGGAAACCAAGAGAAAGCTGGAGTAACAATTCTCATATCAGACAAAATAGACTTTAAAATAAAGACTATTACAAGAGACAAAGAAGGACACTACATAATGATCAAGGGATTGATCCAAGAAGAAGATATAACAATTGTAAATATTTATGCACCCAACATAGGAGCACCTCAATACATAAGGCAAATATTAACAGCCATAAAAGGGGAAATCGACAGTAACACAGTCATAGTAGGGGACTTTAACACGCCACTTTCACCAATGGACAGATCATCCAAAATGAAAATAAATAAGGAAACACAAGCTGTAAATGATACATTAAACAAGATGGACTTAATTGATACTTAAAGGACATTCCATCCAAAAACAACAGAATACACATTTTTCTCTAGTGCTCATGGAATATTTTCCAGGCTAGATCATATCTTGGGTCACAAATCAAGCCTTGGTAAATTTAAGAAAATTGAAATTGTATCAAGTGTCTTTTCCGACCACAACGCTATGAGACTAGATATCAATTACAGGAAGATCTGTAAAAAATACAAACACATGGAGGCTAAACAATACACTACTTAATAACGAAGTGATCACTGAAGAAATCAAAGAGGAAATAAAAAAATACCTAGAAACAAATGACAATGTAGACACGACGACCCAAAATCTATGGAATGCAGCAAAAGCAGTTCTGAGAGGGAAGTTTATAGCAATACAATCCTACCTTAAGAAACAGGAAACATCTCAAATAAACAACCTAACCTTGCACCTAAAGCAATTAGAGAAAGAAGAACAAAAAAATCCCAAAGTTAGCAGAAGGAAAGAAATCATAAAAATCAGATCAGAAATAAATGAAAAAGAAATGAAGGAAACGATAGCAAAGATCAATAAAACTAAAATCTGGTTCTTTGAGAAGACAACAAAATTGATAAACCATTAGCCAGATTCATCAAGAAAAAAAGGGAGAAGACTCAAATTAATAGAATTAGAAATGAAAGAGAAGAGGTAACAACTGACACTGCAGAAATACAAAAGATCATGAGAGATTACTACAAGCAACTCTATGCCAATAAAATGGACAACCTGGAAGAAATGGACAAATTCTTAGAAAGGCACAACCTGCCAAGACTGAATCAGGAAGAAATAGAAAATATGAACAGACCAATCACAAGCACTGAAATTGAAATGATTAAAAATGTTCCAACAAACAAAAGCCCAGGACCAGGTGGCTTCACAGGCGAATTCTATCAAACATTTAGAGAAGAGTTAACACCTATCCTTCTCAAACTCTTCCAAAATATAGCAGAGGGAGGAACACTCCCAAACTCATTCTACGAGGCCACCATCACCCTGATACCAAAACCAAAGATGTCACAAAGCAAGAAAACTACAGGCCAATATCACTGATGAACATAGATGCAAAAATCCTCAACAAAATACTAGCAAACAGAATCCAACAGCACATTAAACGGATCATACACCATGATCAAGTGAGGTTTATTCCAGGAATGCAAGGTTTCTTCAATATATGCAAATCAATCAACGTGATACACCATATTAACAAATTGAAGGAGAAAAACCATATGATCATCTCAATAGATGCAGAGAAATCTTTCGACAAAATTCAACACCCATTTATGATTTAAAAAAAAAGGCATAGAGGGAACTTTCCTCAACATAATAAAGGCCATATATGACAAACCCACAGCCAACATCGTCCTCAATGGTGAAAAACTGAAAGCATTTCCACTAAGATCAGGAACAAGACAAGGTTGCCCACTCTCACCACTCTTATTCAACATAGTTTTGGAAGTTTTAGCCACAGCAATCAGAGAAGAAAAGGAAATAAAAGGAATCCAAATCGGAAGAGAAGAAGTAAAGCTGTCACTATTTGCAGATGACATGATACTATACATAGAGAATCCTAAAGATGCTACCAGAAAACTACTAGAGCTAATCAATGAATTCGGGAAAGTACCAGGATACAAAATTAATGCACAGAAATCTCTGGCATTCCTATACACTAACGATGAAAAATCTGCAAGTGAAATCAAGAAAACACTCCCATTTACTATTGCAACAAAAAGAATAAAATATCTAGGAATAAACCTACCTAAGGAGACAAAAAACCTGTATGCAGAAAATTATAAGACACTGATGAAAGAAATTAAAGATGATACAAATAGATGGAGAGATATACCATATTCTTGGATTGGAAGAATCAACATTGTGAAAATGACCCTACTACCCAAAGCAATCTACAGATTCAGTGCAATCCCTGTCAAACTAAAACTGGCATTTTTCACAGGACTAGAACAAAAAATTTCACAATTTGTATGGAAACACAAAAGACCCTGAATAGCCAAAGCAATCTTGAGAACGGAAAACGGAGCTGGAGGAATCAGGCTCCCTGACTTCAGACTATACTGCAAAGCTACAGTAATGAAGACAGTATGGTACTGGCACAAAAACAGAAAGATAGATCAATGGAACAGGATAGAAAGCCCAGAGATAAACCCATGCACATATGGTCACCTTATTTTTGATAAAGGAGGCAGGAATGTACAGTGGAGAAAGGACAGCCTCTTCAATAAGTAGTGCTGGGAAAACTGGACAGGTACATGTAAAAGTATGAGATTAGATCACTCCCTAACACCATACACAAAAATAAACTCAAAATGGATTAAAGACCTAAATGTAAGGCCAGAAACTATCAAACTCTTAGAGGAAAACATAGGCAGAACACTCTATGACATAAATCACAGCAAGATCCTTTTTGACCCACCTCCCAGAGAAATGGAAATAAAAACAAAAATAAACAAATGGGACCTAATGAAACTTCAAAGCTTTTGCACAGCAAAGGAAACCATAAACAAGACCAAAAGACAACCCTCAGAATGGGAGAAAATATTTGCAAATGAAGCAACTGACAAAGGATTAATCTCCAAAATTTACAAGCAGCTCATGCAGCTTAATAACAAAAAAAAAAAAACCAACCCAATCCAAAAATGGGCAGAAGACCTAAATAGACATTTCTCCAAAGAAGATATACAGACTGTCAATAAACACATGAAAGAATGTTCAACATCACTAATCATTAGAGAAATGCAAATCAAAAGTACAATGAGATATCATCTCACACCAGTCAGAATGGCCATCATCAAAAAATCTAGAAACAATAAATGCTGGAGAGGGTGTGGAGAAAAGGGAACCCTCTTGCACTGTTGGTGGGAATGTAAATTTATACAGCCACTATGGAGAACAGTATGGAGGTTCCTTAAAAAACTACAAATAGAACTACCATATGACCCAGCAGTCCCACTACTGGGCATATACCCTGAGAAAACCATAATTCAAAAAGAGTCATGTACCAAAATGTTCATTTCAGCTCTATTTACAATAGCCCGGAGATGGAAACAACCTAAGTGTCCATCATTGGATGAATGGATAAAGAAGATGTGGCACATATATACAATGGAATATTACTCAGCCCTAAAAAGAAACGAAATTGAGCTATTTAATGAGGTGGATAGACCTAGAGTCTGTCATACAGAGTGAAGTAAGTCAGAAAGAGAGAGACAAATACCGTATGCTAACACATATATATGGAATTTAAGGGAAAAAAAATGTCATGAAGAACCTAGTGGTAAAACAGGAATAAATACACAGACCTACTAGAGAATGGACTTGAGGATATGGGGAGGGGGAAGGGTAAGCTGTGACAAAGCGAGAGAGAGGCATGGACATATATACACTACCAAACGTAAGGTAGATATCTAGTGGGAAGCAGCCGCATAGCACAGGGAGATCAGCTCGGTGCTTTGTGACCGCCTGGAGGGGTGGGATAGGGAGGGTGGGATTGAGGGAGACGCAAGAGGGAAGAGATACGGGAACATATGTATATATATAACTGATTCATTTTGTTATAAAGCAGAAAAAACAAACAAACAAAAAAAACCCCTTAAAATTGATAAGAGTAGATCTTTAGCGTTCTCTCCACAAAAAAAAGAAAAAAGTTAACTATGCGAAGCATTGGATGTGTTCATTTTCTTGATCTTGTAATGATTCCACAACATACAGGTATATCAAATCATCATGTTCTACACTTTAAATATGTATAATTATATTTGTTAAATTTTCCTCAATAACATTGGATAAATAAATAAATAAATTTTAGTGATTATCAAGATTTTGTGGGCTGAATGGTAGACCTGCAAAAGATATGCCCACATTCTAATATCCTTAACTTAATCACATCTTTTTTTGTTGTTTTTAATTAATTCTAAAGTCCTCTGATTCTACTTTCAGAGAACTACTTTGTCTTTGGTCTGTTGAGCTAGAGAAGAAAAAGCATGCATCTTAAATTTATTTATTTAATTTATTTATTTTTGGCTGCATTGGGTCTTTGTTGCTGCACGCAGACTTTCTGTAGTTGTGGCAAGCAGGGACTACTCTTCGTCATGTTGCGCGGGCTTCTCATTGCAGTGGCTTCTCTTGTTGTGGAGCACAGGCTCTAGGCGCGCGAGCTTCAGTAGTTGTGGCACGTGGGTTCAGTAGTTGTGGCACGCAGGCTCAGTAGTTGTGGCTCACAGGCTCTAGAGTGCAGGCTCAGTAGTCGCGGCGCACGGGCTTAGTTGCTCCACGGCATGTGGGATCTTCCCGGACCAGGGCTAGAACTCATGTCCCCTGCATTGGCAGGCAGATTCTTAACCACTGCACCACCAGGGAAGCCCTAATCACATCTTTTGCCATAAAAGATAATACTGCCTTACATGGCAAAGGAGTGGATGTTATCTTATATGGCAAAAGATGTAATTAAGTTAAGGATATTGAGAGGAGGTACTTATCCTGAATTATCCGGGCGGGTCTAAATGCAACTGCATGTATCCTTATAAGAAAGAGATATAGGGAGTTTTGACATAGAAGAAGGGGAGGCAATATGACCGTGGAGGCCGAGATTGGAGTGATGCAGCCACAAGGCCAAGGAAAAGCTGGAGTCAGTGGAAGCTGGAAGGGGCAGGGAATGACTCCTCCCCGGGAGCCTTGGGGGGGAGTGCAGCTTTCCCAACACCTTGATTTTGGACTTTTGGCCTCCAAACTTACAGAGAAAGCATCTCTGTTATTTAAAGCCACCAAGTTTGTGATAATTTGTTATGGCAACAACAGGAAACTAATGCACATTTCTTTCATTTTTTTCCTTACTGTAGTATTTTACAGCAAATCTCTGCTCAAATGTTATCATTTAACCTTTTCTTTCTCCCCCCTCCCCCATTTCCTGCAAATAGGAGTGCACCTCCAGAGGCCTCCTTAGACTCAAGTCCTCGTTACTGGCTAGAAGCTTCCTAGGAGGTGCTCCGTGCCTCAGACTGCATCACATTGGCAGACACACAGTATCTGATTGTTCCTTAATGCATTTTTAATGAGGCCCAGCTTTTAAAATAACTTATGCAATCCCTGCTTAAAGACAATTTCCAAACTAATTTTAAACCCACATTTAAAATGTCTTCCAATCCACCCATAAAAAGTGTTTCAAATAATATTTGGTCTGAAAATATTCCACTATTCCCCTTCACACTTAACAAAATTGTTCTCACCTTTCTTGCTTCTAACTCTGGATTAAACGCCTCTAAGCTTCTGTCTCCAGTTATCACTGAATCACCCATGCTGCAGTTCCCCAGAACGATCAAACAAAACAGAAATAAAATAGACAACTATCAAATAACTGCAGTTTTCCAAGAGGCCTACATTATGCAATTTTCCAGCATGGATCTTCACTTTTCCCCCTCAATTGCACTGTAATGAGACTGTATTTTTTCTGGTCACTGTCTCTCTCTCCTCAGCTCTTTACTTTTGCTTCAAAGCTCCCTGACCTCCCCCTGGAAACTCAGCCATCCAAGAGTTTCTTCTTTCTCTCTCCTTCACCTCAGAATGCTTCCCTGCCAACCACCAACCTAACAGAGGGCACCAGGCTCACAGTTTATCCCCTGGTCCAACACCCAAGGACCAGGTGTTATTATTTCAAAATAAACATCCTTTGTGTTACAAGGAAAGTGTTCTGGACTGAGTCAAAGGGCTGAGTTCAAGCCCTGGATCCGGCACTGGCTCTGTATGTCTTAAATCTTTTTAGGGAAGTTAACATGTTGTAGGATAGAGTTTCCCACCCTGTGAGATGACCTTGGGCAGACATTTATCCAGCAAAAAAATTATATTGACTCACATAGAAAGTTATTCAAATTTCAATTAATGTCCAATTTGTGTGATTGTGTTATTGTGCCTTTGCGACCTCTTTTAACATTAGCTATTCTTTTTTTCTTTTTAACTGTGGTAAAATACACATTATAAAATGGGCCATTTTAACTGTTTTTTAAGTGTACATTTCAGTTGCATTAAATACATTCACATTGTTGTGCCACCATCGCCACCATCCATCCACAGAATTCTTTTCATATTGAAAGACTAAACCTCCATACCCACGGAAGAGTAAGTCCACATTCTGCCTTCCCCCCAGCCCCTGGCAACCACCATTCTACTGTCTATCTCTATGAATTTGACTACTCTAAGTACATAATATAATTGAAATCATTTACAGTATTTGTCTCTTTGTGTCTGGCTTATTTCACTTAGCATAATGCCCTCAGGGTTCATCAGTGTTGTAGCATGTGTCAGAATTTCCTTCCTTTTAAAGTATGAATATTCCATTTTGTGTTAGCACCATATTTTGTTTGTTCATTCATTGATCAATGGACACTCAGGTTGCTTCCACCTTTTGTTTATCGCCAAAAATGCTGCTGTGAACATGGGTGTAACATTGACTGTTCTTCCTTTTAATAAAAAGATGATAAGGCTCAAGCCTGTCTTTAGTAGATTCCTAAGCCTTTAGCTGGAATTTAATAACATTTAAGAGCATCGTCTTGTTTTTACTGTATTTGTTTCTATGGTTTTATATTTATGGCAAGAATACTAGTTTACAAGGGGTGCTATAACAAGCTGGATGACTTAAAAAAAAATTATTACCTTATGGTTTTGGAGGCTAAAAGTCCAAAATCAAGGTGTTGGCAGGGCTGTGTCCCTCTGGGACTCTGGATAGAATCCTTCCTTGCCTCTTCCTAGCTTCCTGTGCTGACCAGCAATCCCTGACATTCCCTGATTTGCAGCAGCATCAGTGCAATCTCTGTCTTCATCAACACGTGGCCATGTCCACACTGTCTGCCTTTTGTGCATGTCTGTGTCTGTGTCCAAGTTCCCCCTTTTTATAAGGACACCAGCCAGACTGGATTAGGATGCACCCTAATAACCCCCATTTTAACTTGATAATCTCTGTAATGACTCTATTTCCAATTAGTGCCATATTTTGGGGTGGGAGGAACTAGAATTTCAATATATCTTTTGGGAGGGGGACACAATTCAACCCATAACAGCAAAGAAAATTTCATTTCTATTTGTATGGTGATACAGAGCAGTAGAATCAAAGTCCCTTAGTGACTACAACTAAAAATGAACAGGCTCTTCTTTAACAAGCGGAAATTGCACAATTCCTTTTCTCCTTGAATTTCCATTTTCTATTAACTCCCCCACAGAATTATAGCCTAATGTAGTGGTTCTCAACTGCAGGTGGTTTTGCGCCACAAGAGACTTTTGGCAATATCTAGATCATTTTTGGTTGTCATAACTTGGGGCCGTGGGGGGAGTGTGCTACTGGTATCTAGTTGGTAGAAGTCAGGAATGCTGCTAATTATTCTTAAGAACACAGGAAAGCACTCCCCGAAACAACAACAGAGAATTAACTGCCCCATAATATATTGTGGTTAAGAAACCCTGACCCCATATAATACATTCTTAAGCATAAAGCCTTTATAACATTATTCTACCTACTGCAATAAAAATATGTTTATAAGAACCAACATACAGGGCTTCCCTGGTGATGCAGTGGTTGAGAATCCACCTGCCAATGCAGGGGACACGGGTTCGAGCCCTAGTCCGGGAAGATCCCACATGCCGCAGAGCAACTAAGCCCATGTGCCACAACTACTGAGCCTGCGCTCTAGAGCCTGAGAGCCACAACTACTGAGCCTGCGTGCCACAACTACTGAAGCCCGTGCGCCTAGAGCCCCTGCTCTGCAACAAGAGAAGCCACTGCCATGAGAAGCCCGCTCACCACAACGAAGAGTAGCCCCCACTCACCACAACTAGAGAAAAGCCTGTGCGCAGCAACAAAGACCCAACGCAGCCAAAAATAAACTAATTAATTAATTAATTTTTTAAAATAATAATACTGTTAAAAAAAAAAAGAACGAACATACGTTTTTGCTATAGACGGAATGTTTTTAATCACCCCAAAATTTCTATGTTGAAATCCTAATTTCCGATGTGATGCTATTAGGGGGTGAAGGCTTTGGGAAGTGATTAAGGTCATGAGAGTGGAGCCTCGTGTTCTTATAAAAGAGACTTCAGGGATATCCCTCGCGCCTTCCACCACGTAAGGACACAGCAAGAAGATGGCCCTCTGTGAACCAGGAAGTGGGTCTTCCGCAGACTCTGAATCTGCCAGCACATTGATCTTGGACTTCCCAGTCTCCAGACTGTGGGAGATAAATTTCTGTTGTTTGTAAGCCGTCTAATCTAAGGTATTTTTGTTATAGCAGCCTGAACAGACTACAGCGATTTTCATACCCATGACCATAAAGTTCTAGGTGTTAAAATTTTTTTTCCTCAATTAAGTTATAATTATATCAGTACACATTGATCAAAAAACCTAAATTTGTTAAAATTCATGATGAATTTCAAACTTAAAAAGAGAAGCTGAATTGAAAAAAACACATCTTAACAAGATGAATATGGCCGATAATTTCTTTTTTTTTTTTTTACATCTTTATTGGTGTATAATTGCTTTACAATGGTGTGATAGTTTCTGCTTTATAACAAAGTGAATCAGTTATACATATACATATGTTCCCATCTCTCTTCCCTCTTGCGTCTCCCTCCCTCCCACCCTCCCTATCCCACCCCTCTAGGTGGTCGCAAAGCACCGAGCTGATCTCCCTGTGCTATGCGGCTGCTTCCCACTAGCTATCTATTTTACATTTGGTAGTGTATACATGTCCATGCCACTCTCTCACTTTGTCACAGGTTACCCTTCCCCCTCCCCATATCCTCAAGTCCATTCTCTAGTAGGTCTGTGTCTTTATTCCTGTCTTACCCCTAGGTTCTTCATGACATTTTTTTTTTCTTAAATTCCATATATATGTGTTAGCATACGGTATTTGTTTTTCTCTTTCTGACATACTTCACTCTGTATGACAGACTCTAGGTCCATCCACCTCATTACAAATAGCTCAATTTCGTTTCTTTTTATGGCTGAGTAATATTCCATTGTATATATGTGCCACATCTTCTTTATCCATTCATCCGATGATGGACACTTAGGTTGTTTCCATCTCCAGGCTATTGTAAATAGAGCTGCAATGAACATTTTGGTACATGACTCTTTTTGAATTATGGTTTTCTCAGGGTATATGCCCAGTAGTGGGACTGCTGGGTCATATGGTAGTTCTATTTGTAGTTTTTTAAAGAACCTCCATACTGTTCTCCATAGTGGCTGTACCAATTCACATTCCCACCAGCAGTGCAAGAGGGTTCCCTTTTCTCCACACCCTCTCCAGCATTTGTTGTTTGTAAATTTTCTGATGATGGCCATTCTGACTGGTGTGAGATGATATCTCATTGTACTTTTGATTTGCATTTCTCTAATGATTAATGACGTTGAGCATTCTTTCATGTGTTTGTTGGCACTCTGTATATCTTCTTTGGAGAAATGTCTATTTAGGTCTTCTGACCATTTTTGGATTGGGTTGTTTGTTTCTTTGTTATTGAGCTGCATGAGCTGCTTGTAAAGTTTGGAGATTAATCCTTTGTCAGTTGCTTCATTTGCAAATATTTTCTCCCATTCTGAGGGTTGTCTTTTGGTCTTGTTTATGGTTTCCTTTGCTGTGCAAAAGCTTTGAAGTTTCATTAGGTCCCATTTGTTTATTTTTGTTTTTATTTCCATTTCTCTGGGAGGTGGGTCAAAAAGGATCTTGCTGTGATTTATGTCATAGAGTGTTCTGCCTATGTTTTCCTCTGAGAGTTTGATAGTTTCTGGCCTTACATTTAGGTCTTTAATCCATTTTGAGCTTATATTTGTGTATGGTGTTAGGGAGTGATCTAATCTCATACTTTTACATGTACCTGTCCAGTTTTCCCAGCACCACTTATTGAAGAGGCTGTCCTTTCTCCACTGTACATTCCTGCCTCCTTTATCAAAGATAAGGTGACCATATGTGTGTGGGTTTATCTCTGGGCTTTCTATCCTGTTCCATTGATCTATCTTTCTGTTTTTGTGCCAGTACCATACTGTCTTCATTACTGTAGCTTTGTAGTATAGTCTGAAGTCAGGGAGCCTGATTCCTCCAGCTCCGTTTTTCGTTCTCAAGATTGCTTTGGCTATTCAGGGTCTTTTGTGTTTCCATACAAATTATGAAATTTTTTGTTCTAGTCCTGTGAAAAATGCCAGTTTTAGTTTGATAGGGATTGCATTGAATCTGTAGATTGCTTTGGGTAGTAGAGTCATTTTCACAATGCTGATTCTTCCAATCCAAGAATATGGTATATCTCTCCATCTATTTGTATCATCTTTAATTTCTTTCATCAGTGTCTTATAATTTTCTGCATACAGGTCTTTTGTCTCCTTAGGTAGGTTTATTCCTAGATAATTTTATTCTTTTTGTTGCAATGGTAAATGGGAGTGTTTTCTTGATTTCACTTTCAGATCATTAATTTTTTAAGTTAACTGATGAATATTACATACCGGTTGAATGAAACAGATTTAGCTTCAACTCTATTTCTTTTTTTTTTCATTTTTATGGATGTCAGCTCTGAAAAACCCTGTTGACATAAATAAATGGGAAAGGGAGTTTTGTTACAGCAACATCAATCTTTGAATTCATTTGAGTTCTATCCCAAAATCCAAAGAGTGATCTTTCCTCACATATTACCTTTACTGATCAATAAGCTGAAAACACCATCAGGTCTTTCTTTAATTTTGCTGAAATCAAAAGGATATTTCAGGGAGACGCAAGAGGGAAGAGATATGGGAACATATGTGTATGTATAACTGATTCACTTTGTTATAAAGCAGAAACTAACACACCATTGTAAAGCAATTATACCCCAATAAAGATGTTTAAAAAAAAAAAAGGATATTTCAAAATATCTGTTTGTTTGGACCCCACAGATTTTTATCCTCCAGGGTAAGGCCACCCAGTAAGAACAGGATGGGGGAGGGGAGAAGGAAAGAGCATGTTCTCAGGCAGAGTAAAGAGGACCCATTGAAGTTGAGGATCTGACAACGATTGCTTTAAAACTATCCTTGGGAGAGTCCCCTGACGGTCCAGTGGTTAGGAGTCATGTTTTCACTGCCGTGGCCTGAGTTCAATCCCTGTTGAGGAACTAAGATCTCGCAAGCCACAAGGCACGGCCATGATTTTTTTACAAATCCTTGCCTGGTTCCTTTCATAACGTCTTCACTCCCCACTTTGAAGATCACCATTATAAAATTTCCTTTTATAATATCCTGATGTAAAAAGCAACCCCCCCCGCAAATGAGTCAATTTAAAAATAAATCTTAATCAAGAAGTAAAGCAGCCGTACAGGGGGCAAAAATGTTAATGGTGGGTACATGACTGAAGCACTGGGAATCTTGCCACGGTGGATAAAACATAAGCTTTGACACCAAACACAAATTTGATTTCTAGGGACCTTGCATAAGTTGCTTTACCACTCTGAGCCTCAGTTTCTTAATCTGTAAAATGGCAGTAATACACTGTTTCACAGTGTGTTTCTAAGGGTTAAATGAAATAATCTATACACAATGCTTTGTAGACTATAAAAGAAAGTTATAAAGCCTCGATGAAAGTGATGGAAGGGTGTTTCCTTTCCTCCTCACCCTCAATATTAATTGAATTAATGGCAGATGTCTCACTGGAGGAATATCCTCTCTTAGGCCTGAGTCTTGGGCTGAAGAATTCAGATTCAGGAGTTTTATTCTGATATTAGAAAAAAATGACCCCGAAGTTAAATCTATAGCATCTTTTTAGCATTTATTTACTCCCTTGCTAAATATAACAATTGGGTCTTAAACCATAAAGCTTCATCAAATTCTAAGGTTGCTTCCTACCTCAGAATGCGAGGAAATTGCAGGAGAAAAATATCTAGTGTGTAAGTCTATGCCTGGGAAACTCACTCCTCTGACCACCTCACCACACATCCTCTTTTGGATGATGACTGCTCTTCATGCCAAGTGTCTTATCTCATAACTGACACATACATTTGAGGCTATTATTTGATGTTTATTAAACATATAATATACAAACTTGCTCCTCATAGACTGAAGCCTAAAAGAAAAAAGTTTCCAAAGAAAAACAGTCCTGTAGTTCAAAAGCTTTGTGCAAATTAAAAGAGCAGAATTATTGAACAAGTCAACATAAAAATGAATGATCGTACCCGTCAGTTTCCAGAAAAATCAGCAGAGAGCTATCAAACAGGATATAATTAAGTATTTTTAGAGGATCTAAGTCAAGAATACATGAAGACCATAAAATGTTTGTATGGTTTGTGTACGTCTTTCTTTTGTTACAGTGTTCTTATATTAAAAATGGGATTTTTAAAAATATTGTGCTATGAGTCAACATATAGCAACAGATCTGATAATTTACTACATATAAGATGTTTACCTCCACAAGAGTATTGCAGCTATTAAACTATGTGATAAAATAACCCCAAATGCTATTTTTATTTTGAGTTTGCTTTTATGTCACATTTTATAACAAAATATAAAATGAAAACATTTTACTTAATCTCAACATAATTTGCTCTTTGTAAAATATGATGATTTAATTTTTTCACTCATTATTCTTCCTGTTATAAAGATTTTTCAATGCCATAAATTAAATTTATATCATTTCTTGCAGTATAAGCTGTTCGGGAGACATTGTTTTGCTGTCTACTTTAATCCAAGCACACATTGTCTGCCTTGAGTACTTGTGGATATTCAGTCAAAATACATTCTTTTTTTTAATTTTTTAATTTTTTGGCTGCATCAGGTCTTAGCTGAGGTACACGGGATCTTTTGTTGCAGCGCTCTCTAGTTGTGGCGTGCGGGTTTTCTCTCTCTAGTTGTGGCATGTGGGCTCCAGGGCGTGTGGGCTCTGTAGTTGTGGCACACGGGGCTCCAGAGTGCATGGGCTCTGTAGTTTGCAGCACATGGGCTCTCTAGTTGAGGCATGCGGTCTCAGTAGTTGTGGCACGCGGGCTTAGTTGCCCTGTGGCATGTAGGATCTTAGTTCCCTGACCAGGGATCGAACCCGGGTCCCCTGCATTGGGGGGCGGATTCTTTACCACTGGACCACCAGGGAAACCCCCAGTCAAAATACATTCTAATTTTAAGTGTTCTGAGGTCAAATACGTTTCATAAAGATTAAACATTTAAAACCTGCTTGTGTTCTAAAGAATTGGCTAGATATATGATGACACAGAAAAATAGCCATGATCTATTATCTACTGAAAAATTACAGAATAACATCAGTAATAATTTTGTTGTTTAAAGGTTACATGTATGTATATCAAAAAGTCAGAAAATATTCTCCAAATTGTTAGCAATGATGACGGGGGCATTTAGGGCTGGGAATGGGAGGAGGGTGTCAGAGGATTTTCAGATTTTTATACACATTTTTATTGAATATATTTATAATATGCAGACATTATTTTTCTAACTTATAAAGATTTTATTTTTAATTACAATCAACTGGGAATGTAGTTTTAGCAGTAGCAAAACTAAGTCGACTTTGATAGTTAATTTTTTTTAACATCTTTATTAGAGTATAATTGCTTTACAATGGTGTGTCAGTTTCTGCTTTATAACAAAGTGAATCAGTTATACATATACATATATCCCCATATCTCTTCCCTCTTGCGTCTCCCTCCCTCCCACCCTCTCTATCCCACCCCTCCAGGTGGTCGCAAAGCACCGAGCTGATCCCCCTGTGCTATGCGGCCGCTTCCCACTAGCTATCTATTTTACGTTTGGTAGTGTATATATGTCCATGCCACTCTCTCACTTTGTCCCAGCTTACCCTTCCCCGTCCCCATATCCTCAACTCCATTCTCTAGTAGGTCTGCATCTTTATTCCTGTCTTGCCCCTAGGTTCTTCTGACCATTTTCTTTTCTTTCTTTTTTTTTTTAATTCAGTAGTTAATTTTTGAAAGTGGGGTCTCTACCCCACCAAGGTGTTTGAAATTGGCCTGGTCCAGCTGTAAAGGAATTTGAGAACATCTCCTCCAACATCTGCCCCAAACTCCCTGAATCCAGTAACTGCCCTTCACGCCCACCCCAGGGCTAATTATTGTAGGCATGCAAGGCTCATTCAATTAGCACTTCTTGAGCACCTACTATGTGCTAGTGTGGAAGTGCCATGCAGGACTCCAGAGCTAGGTTTTCAGAAGAGACTCACAATCTCAGCTGAGGCAAAATGAAAGGAAGGTCATTCAGTTTATGAATGTTTAAATAATTTTAGCCTTTTGGGTTCCGGTTTGAAGGGCTGATTTCCCTTGCCTTAGACTTGGTTTCTCTGTAACACTGTTTCTGCTCAGGAAAATAGTTACCTTCTCCAGACTCTTTTTTTCTTTTTTTTAATTTATTTTATTATTTATTTATTTATTTTTGGCTGCACTGGGTCTTCGTTGCTGCGGGCTTTCTCTAGTTGCGGCGAGCGGGGGCTACTCTTCGTTATGGTGCACGTGCTTCTCATTGTGGTGGCTTCTCTTGTGGAGCGTGGGCTCTAGGCGTGCGGGCTTCAGTAGTTGTGGCATGTGGGCTCAGTAGCTGTGGCTCGCAGGCTCAGTAGTTGTGGCTCACGGGCTTAGTTGCTCTGTGGCATGTGGGATCTTCCTGGACCAGGGCTCGAACCCATGTCCCCTGCATTGGCAGGTGGATTCCCAACCACTGCACCACCAGGGAAGCCCCTCCAGACTCTTTCTCCATATCTCTTGGTAAAGTAGCTCCCAAACTTGTCTGATCACAAGAGTCACCAGAGATGTTTGTTAAAAATAAGATTCCAAGGCGCCACCCCAGACCTGCTTACTCTGAAGTACTTTGAAATCACCAAGTGAGTATTATGACCAGGTAAGTTTGGAAAACATTGCCTTAGTTAAATGAATAACTCCAACAGAGTCTTAAAGTTTTGTAACCAGATGAGTCCTAGAGATGTTCTAGGCCAGTGGCTCTAAACTCTAGGGTTCAGCAGAATCACCTAGAACACTCTTTAAACCCCGATTGCCGGGCTCCACCCTGACTTTCTGCTACAGTAAATCTGGGGTGGGATTGAAGAAATTGCCTTGCTAGTAAGTTCTCATATGATACTGCTGCTGGTCCGAGGATGAAACGTTAGTGTTCTAGTCCAGTTGCTTTCAATTTTCTTTGAAGCACAAGCCACACAGTAGGACATACATTTTACATCCGAATCCAAGACTCACACATGTGTTCATCTGAAGAGTTTCACGGAACAATACTTAATTCTTACTACAAGCAATGCACTCTGATATTTTATACTTTATTTTATTTTACTTTTTTGAAATTCCCTAAATGGATTGTACAATCCAACGACAGGTTGCAACCAGCAATTTAAAAAAACACTGAATGTAGCCCCATCTTGGAAAGGTGAAGGTCAGTAATCTCCACACTTCTTTGTTCATATGCCATTGAGTGAAACATTTTTGAGCATGCACTCCCCACTTTTGTATATTTATAAATTATATACTTGTGCTCTCTTGATCCATATATCAAATATTAGTAAAACTTCATATTTTTTTTTACATTTCAGATGGAAAAATGTAAATAAAGCTTCTAACATTTCTTCCAGCTCCCTAATGGAGCATCTTAACCCAGGCTTCAGGAGGGCGTGCTCCACCTTCAAGACTCAGGCACCCCGAGAGGTGGAATGAACAGCCCAAGGTCACACGGCTGGCTCCAGTGAGGCAATTTTGGGGTTTTTGCTTGTTTGTTTGTTTTATTTTGGCTGCTTTGGGTCTTCGTTGCTGCACACAGGCTTTCTCTAGTTGCGGGGAGCGGGGGCTACTCTTTTTGCAGTGCACAGGCTTCTCATTGCGGTGGCTTCTCTTGTTGCGGAGCACGGGCTCTAGGCATGCGGGCTTCGGTAGTTGTGGCTCACAGGCTCAGTAGTTGTGGCGCACGGGCTTAGTTGCTCCATGGCATGTGGGATCTTCCCACACCAGAGCTCGAACCTGTGTCCCCTGCATTGGCAGGCAGATTAAAGTTCTTAAAAAGTAGGTAGATACTTGTGAAATAGCAGGACAACATTAGCTTTCTTTGTGATCCACTTTTTTTAATCCCCAAGTGGTATAGGAAGAAATATGGGGAGTTCCGTGGTGGTCCAGTGGTTAGGACTCAGAGCTTTCACTGACGTAGCCTGGGTTCAATCCTTGGTTGGGGAACTAAGATCCCGCAAGCCACATGGTGCGGCACCCCCCCCCCCAAAAAAAGAAGAAATATGAATACTGTCACATTTTTGTCAAAAGGTAACCAACTTTCCAATGACGTAATTTCACAGAAGCCTCAAAACGGTGGTGATTCACAGCACCTATGAGACGGGCTTTTCTTGAACAAGGAAACTGGTTCCAATATCCCCATGACTTTCTAGTTACAATGACAGCTATGCCAGACAGTCTGCACAACAAGACCCTCAGGGAGAAGTTCTGCTGCTAATTTCATTGCGTCCAGTTCCTGGTAAATAAGGAGAAGTGAGCAACAGACACAGGGCTATTTCCCCCTCTTTGTGGTGAGCTGTAGTGACTGAAATTTTTGGATCCCCAAAGAGGCAGGAAACAGGGTCTGCTGTTCCCCAGAGGGCAATTTTGTCTCTGTTCCTACCACAGAACATCTTCACAAGGCTCAGTTAGGCAGCAGGCCTGTGACCCACTACGGCTCTCACGCACACATAGACAGAGGTGTGATTGGCAACAAGGTTCAGAACAATTATATGGCCACTAGAATGATTATAACTTCCAAATACTATAGAATGAGAAACCCCTAACTTAAAAAAAAGACATAAGGCTAGCTGACTGCTTCTGAATAGTAAATATCTCGCCCCCAAAGACAGCACTTGTAAAATTACAAAAAAGAAACTTTAAAAACACAAGTGAGTGGCTTCCCTGGTGGTGCAGTGGTTGAGAGTCCGCCTGCCGATGCAGGGGACACGGGTTCGTGCCCCGGTCAGGGAAGATCCCACATGCCACGGAGCGGCTGCGCCCGTGAGCCATGGCCGCTGAGCCTGCGCGTCCGGAGCCTGTGCTCCGCGACGGGAGAGGCCACAACAGTGAGAGCCCCGCGTATCGCAAAAACAAACAAAAAAACACAAGTGATTGCTTTACGTGGGGTGGAAAAAATTTTCAAGTTGGATGGAAAAAGAAATCTTCGTTTTAATATTAAACTTGGAATTTTGCAAATAAAAGCAGACCCAGTTCCTAGTTCAGAAAGGGGGATGCTTGGAGGCTAACCAGCCTTGGAAAGAGCTCTGTGGGATTGCTAGCCTCGGGGCACAGGGAGAAGGAGTAGCAAAACGGCGCTTGCCCCAGGACAGACAATCAGACTAGGCTCCCTCTTTGTTTCTCTCCCACACTCCAGCCCAACTTTCAACCACTGGTGTTTCACTCTGTGTAGGCCTGTCCGTGTCTGCTTTTTCTTTCTTCCTCTTTTTTTTTTTTTTTTCTTTTTTTGGCTGCTGTTTTTTTCTAGTTCGTCTCACTCACCCTCTAACTGGCCATAAGGTAACACGAAAATATATTTACTTTTGTTAAACTTTTTTAACATATACAGGTTTTGGAACTTCCCTGGCAGTCCAGTGGTTAAGACTCCACGCTTCTGCTGCAGGGGACATAGGTTCAATCCCTGGTCAGGGAACTAAGATTCCGCATGCTGAGCGGTGCAGCCAGAATAAAATAAAATATACAGGTTTCCCAATATTAATTTTCAAAGTCATTGATCTGAACGCAGTAGGTTCTCTTGTGAAAATTGTGTTTGTTTTGAATTTGCATGTGGTCTTTGATCTATGGTTTTGTGCCCTAGAAGGTCAGTGGTTCACTCACAAGAGAAAAAGAATTCTCCGTGCCCCTGATTGAGCTTAAGGAATTGTGCAAATTCAGTATAAAGCGGACTTAGGGAACACTTTAATTAGTTTTGTGTGGTCTCCACCTGCTGGTTGGAAAGCAGAACACAAACCCTTAATGGAACTGGAAAAAAGTACTCATTTCAGTTCCTCCCTGCAAGTACAGAATCCACAAATAATAAGCATTGACTGTGTTTCTTCAGTGTCGGTCTCCCTGATGAATTGTAAGCTACATGAGGACAAGAACTGTGGCTCTGCTTGTTCACTGCTATTTCCTCAGAGCACAGGGCCTTACCTACAGTAAAATCCTCAATAAATAGATCATGAACAAACCAATAAGTGAAAAGCACTTGATATAGTTTAACTTCCAATGTCTTTACTGGCCCTCCTATTGCTCTCATTCTTTTAATATACCATAATTACGCTTTTCGTATATTCTTTTTTCATATTTTAATATTGCAGAGAAATCCAGATGAATCATTCAACTTGGTGTCCTGTGTTCACTGTCACCCAGGAGGCAGCTGCGACAGGGTTGTCATTGCCTGTGCATCCGTGTACTTGGTGATGGCTGTCCATATGATCTCTTCTGCTGAGTTGTGTGCTTTGTCCTATTGGATGTGTTAAGCTTTATTGCCCTTTAAAATGTCTTCAAAATGTTTACAGTATGATTCAATATTGAAACAAGAAGTCATCGTATACAAAGAAAGCCCTAGTAGCAAAGGTGTGGTACTTAAGTTTGATATTTGTAAAGCAAATATATGTTGTTGAAGGAATTATTGCAACTAATTTTTTTGCAAAGCAGCAAGAGCCCTACTATCTCTCCCCCCTTCCGCTTTGGTAACCATAAGTTTGTTCTCTGTGAGAGAACTATTTCTGTGTCTGTGAGTCTATCTCTGTTTTGTAAATAAGTTCATTTGTATCATTTTTTTAGTTTTTTAATTTTTTTTAAATTTTTTAAAAATTTTTTATTTTATTATTATTATTTTTTTGGTACGCGGGCCTCTCACTGTTGTGGCCTCTCCCGCTGCGGAGCACCGGCTCCGGACGCGCAGGCTCCGGACGCGCAGGCTCAGCGGCCATGGCTCACAGGCCCAGCCGCTCCACGGCATGCGGGATCCTCCCAGACCGGGGCACGAACCCGCATCTCCTGCATCGGCAGGCGGACTCTCAACCACTGCGCCACCAGGGAAGCCCTGTATCATTTTTTTAGATTCCACATAAAAGTGATATGATATTTGTCTTTGTCTGACTCACTTCACTTAGTATGATAATCTCTAGGTCCATCCATGTTGCTGCCAAGAGTAGATGAAGAGGAATTTACATTTTGTTAAGGAGACATATGTAAAAGATTGCCTGTCACCTTGCTACTCAAGAAGCGGTGTGCAACCAGCAGTGTCAGCAGCCTCTGGAAGCTTATTAGAAACGTAGACCGTTAGCCCCATCGCAGACCTACTGAATCAGGTTCTACAGTTTAACAAGAGCCCCAGGTGACTCATGTGCCCAGTCAAGTTTGAGAAGTGCTGCCTGCCACATCACACTCCAAGAAGGGCACCTGCGTGAATCTGGAGACCTTGCCAAAACCTTCAGAAGAGATGAAAGAATTGCCAAAGACATGAGAGATTAGTGTAACCAATTATTGCATAAGGACTTCAGCTGAGACACTGTGTCATAGTTTAATTGGCAGCATTCTTTTTCATTCTTAGTGATACATAATGTAATGGTTCTTCCTACAATTAGGGGCATCTTGGACTTGATGAAATGCAGTCGTATTGGTTCAAGACCTTTCTTTTGCTCTAAATTATGGTGGTCACGGGTGTGGAGACCCAAGAGGAGCGAATTTGTCACAATTTACAGTCATTCTAGCAGCAAACTCTCAAATCAATAATGTTTTTCAGTTTCAGCTCTTGGGAAAGCCCAGATTAAAGCATCGGTGGAGCAGAGAGAGAGAGACAAAGGGCCCTTCTTTGGGAGAAGAACAGTAATAAGCCACATCTTCACAGGTGATCAAAGTGAGTGAAAAAATACAATGGCTGGAGATTGATGCAGGGATTCAAAAGGAAGGGAGCTAGAAGAGAAATGATATGCAAGAATACTCTTCATTTTGAGAGGTAAGTCTTCTTTATACTTTTCAGCTAAAAATTGTTGATATTACTCATTCTTCATCATTCTGGTCCACAATGGGGACAGTAAGTAAAAATGAATAGAACTGGGGAGAAATGCAACAACTGGCTCAATGCTAACAACCAGGATTGTTTTTCTTAAGCATCTCTGAGCTTTTATATGTGCATCCATAAGTAATTGTAAAATGTATGCCAGCATACTCATTTCAAGCCGTTAAACATGTTACTTGATGTTATAGAGGTTAATTTAAATGCATGGGCTCTGAAGCTATCAAGGTTCATACCAGCACCAACACTTACTCTCAGTGTGACTTGGGGAAAGATAATTTCTCTGGGACTCAGTTTCCTCATTTGAAAATAGGAAAAACAAAAGCTGCTTTAAAAACATAAGGAGTAAAGCACTGAGAATAGTGTCTTGTTGGATATAATACATGGCCAATAATTATGAGATGTGGTTCTGACATTAATAGTATTACCATTGAGCTTTAATTCTCAAAGTGTAGTCCCTAGACCAGCAGCAATGGCATCACCTGGGAATTTGTTAGAAATGCAAATTCTAAGCCCGACTCAGGCCTACGTAATCAGAAACTCTGGGAGTCATGCCTGCAATGCTTTGTTTCAACATGCCCTTCAGGTGATTTGACATGGGCTACAGTTTGAGAACACCTGCTCTTTAGTAGCCGTGATCTGAAGTTTGGGTTCCTGACTCTTTAGCTGTTATGGAAAGAGCCAATGGAGGCACCGAGTCTATTTATACTCTTGTGCGGGTCCACTCTGAAGGCTTGTAACACTGTACTTCAATTGGAATGAGTGAGAGATTGAAGAACACGTCGTAGTAAGGATCAGGCTACACAAA
Organism: Aethalodelphis obliquidens; assembly: GCF_003676395.1. NCBI lineage: Eukaryota > Metazoa > Chordata > Mammalia > Artiodactyla > Delphinidae > Aethalodelphis > Aethalodelphis obliquidens. The sequence continues at coordinate 4,399,829 of NW_020838025.1, read as the reverse complement.
GAGAAGCCAAATGAACAGGAAAGCAAAGTCCTGGACGAGGTGCTCAAATCACAGCTAGAGGAGAAGCTTGGATGGCAAGATCTAACACATGAGTATAGGGCACCTGCTACAGCAAATAATCAGTTAGGAACAAGAAGGGAAAATGTGCCAGAGAAAAGATGAAATGGCCAGAGATGACAAGGTGGCTGAGTTGCAAAATATCACGCTTCACTTGGGTGCAGTGAGACACTGAGAGCTACTGTGAATTCTGTTTAGTTATTGCTTGGGGACGGATGCCTTTAAAATCTAGGTTACTGACAATCAAGATATTGACGAGGTCTGTAGCTAACTGCTAAGGCCAGCTGCATTTGTTACCTTCTGGGGTTGAATTCCCCCCTGGTAATTTGGAGCTAGTTTTCTTGGCTATTTGACCAGGGATGCCTGGCCTTGGCTCCCATTCTTTTGATGCGTCTGATCTTTATTTGCTCGTCTTGGCAATGATGAAACATGACCACTAGAAGTGCTTTAAAGCAGTAAGGTATGGTTTACCGAACTTTAGACGTTGCTGAGGAGTAGATTAGAAACTCAAAGTCACATGTCCAAATGCTGCTTTTTCATTTTTTGTAGTCTCAGAGAAAATTTTGCTTTGTAGCATGTCAGTTTCACTAAAAGAAGTGAAAAGCCTCTCCCACCCCTTTTCTCTCTTCCCCTCTCACTGCCCCCAGGCCAGGAATAACCCTCTTTCCTTATCTCCTATTAGATCTGGATATTTCACTGATTAAAACATAAATCCCCGAGGACTATTAAAATGCTTACCTGGGGGCTTCCCTGGTGGCGCAGTGGTTGAGAGTCCGCCTGCCGATCCAGGGGACACGGGTTCGTGCCCCGGTCCGGGAAGATCTCACATGCCGCGGAGCGGCTGGGCCCATGAGCCATGGACGCTGAGCCTGCGCGTCCAGAGCCTGTGCTCCGCAACGGGAGGGGCCCCAATAGTGAGAGGCCCGCGTACCGCAAAAAAAAAAAAAAAAAAAAAAAAAAAAAAGCTTGCATGGTTAAATTGATCACACAATACTTTGCAAACATGTAATGTTCCATAAAATCTCAACTAGAAAGAAATTGTATCTCTGATAAGTGGCTATATTTGATGCTACCCCATAACCCCCTACTCTGTTCTCAAGTAAACTAGCCAAGTAATTCATATTGAGATAGATAGTAGGCACAGAAGAACTGGGGGACATACAAGGAGGCTACTGCAAGTGATCAGAGGGTTACAGAATCTGACACAATGTACTAGGAAAGACTTTCTTCTAAGACTGTATAGCTGCTTAGAATAAATACACAAATACCTGAAGTGGCCCATAATCCCTTTTCTATTTACTTCTTCAAAATATATGTTGTCTTCAAGTCACAAAAATATTTAATATGGCAAAAATAATCCAAAAAGTCAAAAGGTGGAAACAACCCAGGTGTCTGTCAATGGATAAATGGATTTTTAAAAATGTGGTATATACACACATGGAATATTATTCATCCTTAAAAAGGAAGGAAATTCTGGCACATGCTACAACATGGATGAACGTTGAGGACATTACGTTAAGTGAAATAAACCAGTCACAAAAAGACAAATGCTATAATGATTCCACTTGTATGAGGTATCTAAATTCGTCAAATTTATAGAAACTGAAAGTAGAATGGTGGTTGCCAGGACCTGGGGGGAGAGGGAAATGAGGAGTTATTATTTAATAGGATAGATTTTCAGTTTTGCAAGATGAAAAATTTTCACAACAATGTGAATATACTTACTGAACTGTACACTTAAAAATGGTAAAGATGGTAAATTTATGTTGAATGGCTAAATGGTAAATTATGTTATTATGCGTATTTTATCTCAATTAAAAATAAAAAAGAAATGCAAAAATTATAGAAACAATCCAAAAGGCTAAAGTGTCACTCACATAAGAAGCCTACATTTTTTTCTTTATATTTGGCACCTAAAACATGTTGGACAGTGGCTATTAATGAAATAATACTGTTTTAATTTTGCTGAGGAAAAAACAAAGCCCAGAAAGAGTAGTTGACCTGCCTGAGGTTGTTACCAAACCAAACTTGGGTCCGCTCGCCTGCACACAGAAAGCCAATATACTAACACTGGATTGTAGTGAAGGAAATGTGCAGCGTTTATTGTAAAGGAGCCAATGCAAGGAGAACCGGTGGCTCATGCTCTAAAACCCCCAGATCCCCGAGGGGTTTCAGCAAAGCATTTTTAAAGGCCAGGTGAAGGACGGGGGTGTGGGGGGGTCCTCAGGGTATGTGATCAGCTCCTATACAATTCTCTGATTGGTTGATGGTGAGGTAACAGGGTGGTGTCACAAGGGTTAACACTTTGCATCCTTAGGCTCCAGTAGGCCTGGGGGCAATGTGCTCATGGTCATCAAGTAGTTAACATCTTCCATTCGGTGGAGGTTTTCACATCTGTAAAACAACTCAGGAAATGTGCAGCAGATGTATTATCTAGGTACTTCAGAGACGAGCTAAAGCAGAGGATATGGGGAAGGGGTCTGCCCCGGGAAGGAAGGCCCCGTAGGGTTTTGCTGGGTTACAAGATCACCCAAAATAAAAACTAGGTAGTCTGCCTCAGCATCTGCTTTCATAAATGCTGAACTAAACAGCTTTCTTTCAACAGAAAGAGAAGAGTTTAAGAAGAAAAATCTCCTTGTCAATCCGGGGACACCACTGCTGTCCTGCAGATCAAGGGAGGCACTGCCACTGACCCCATGAGTACATCTAATGTCTGGACGTGTGAACAAGATTATCCTGTGAGACATGGTAAGCAACTGCTGCCTGTTAGATCTGAGAAGGGGACAAGGAGAGATGGGCTTGAATTTCATCAGAAGGATTTGGGCTAAATACAAGAAATTTCTGTCTGCAGAATTAACACGGTGAGGGTTCTGGAAGGAGATGGTAGAATTCTCTGGAATAGTTTTTCTGGAATGTTGTTGGTGCAATCCTGTGCAAGGTGAAAGGATGAGGGAAAACCATTCATCCAGGGCTCATTTAACTCCGTGATTCTTTAAACTAAGATGATTCACATTCTCAGGAGTTGATGCTGAGGTCAAAAGGAACCCCTGTGGTTACCAACTCACCTGAGAACAAGGAAGAAGAGGTGAAGTTGTGGTCAAGAAAATTTACCACAGTGCGTGTGTGTGTGTGTGTAACACACAGGAGTGGAGCCAGGCCTGAGACTAGGCTAAAGTAAAGGCAAATATAATACCCCCTTTTAACTTTAGGTTTTAGATATGACTATGGTTCCAAATTTCCCACAATGAACAAGTATTACCACCTTAATCAGGAAAGAAAAAACCCTTCCAAATAATCTTATAAGTAATAACAGAGTGGAGATGAACATGGTCCCTGTCAAAGTGGATGAAGAGTCACAGGCTTGTATAGTCTTTCCCTTGTCTAAATGTACTTTATTTTAACACCATATTAAAGAAAAATAAAATTAAATCTCCACTTCACTCCATGCATGAAAATCAATTTCGGTTACATTAAAGAAAACATGTTTAAAAACACACAGAGAGGAATACCAAGAAAAATATAGAATATTTGTATACCTCTAGATGAGAAAGGCCTTTCTTAACATGACACCAATGCTCCAAATCCTAGGAAAGCAACTGGCAGCTCTACATCCATAAAAATGAAAAACCACCGAGATAAACAGTGGTTCTGGAAAATTTTTGACAAACCGTATGTCTGATAAGGGACCTATATGTAGAATATTAAAGGAACTATTACAACTCAACAATAAAAAGACAACTCATGTTTTTAAAATAGGCAAAGGATCTGAATACACGTTTCTCCAAAGAAAATATATAAATGACCAACCAGTACATGAAAAAATGCTCAACGTTTTTAGCCATCAGGGAAATGTCAGTTAAAACCAGAATGAGATACCCTTTCACACCCACCAGGTTGGCTAGAATCAAAAAGGCAAATAATAACAAGGGTTGGTGAAGATGTGGAGAAATTAGAACCCTCATACACTGCTGGTGGACATGTAAAATGGTGCATTTTCTTCGGAAAACAGTCTGGCAATTCTTCAAACAGTTAAATGTAGAGTTACCGTATGATTCAGTTAATTCCACTCCTAGGTATATGCCCAAGAGAAATGAAAACTTATGTCCACTGTTCATACAAAACTTGTACACAAATGTTCATAGCAGTGTTATTCACAATGGCCAAAAGATAAAAACAACCCAATGTCCATCAACTGATGAATGGATAAATAAAATGTAGTATATCGATACAGTCGAATATTTTTTGGCAATTAAAAGAAATGAACAATTGATATACGCTACAACACAGATGAATCTTGAAAACATGAAAGAAACTAATCACAAAGGACCACATATTGTGTGATTTCATTTAGATGAAATGTTTGAAATAGGCAAAGCTATAGAGACAGAAATTAGATTAGTGGTTTCCTAGGGCTAGGAGAATGGAATGACTGGGGGTAAAGGCTGAGAGGTCAAGGTTTCTTTTTGGGATAATGAAAATGTTCTAAATTGATTGTGGTGCTATATGCACAACTGTATGAACATACTAAAAACAATTGTACACTTTAAATGGGTAAAGTATAAGATATGTGAATTATATCTCAGTAAAACTGTTTTTTTAAAAGAATGTTCATAGCAACTTTATTCGTAATAGCAAAAAACTGGAAATAACCCAAGTGTCTACTGACAGTACAATGGATAAATAGAAATTGTACTGTACTCACACAGTAGAATAATACATAACAATTTAAAAGAATAAACTCTTGCTATATGCAAGAATGTAGGTGAATTTAACAGACATAAAGTTGAGTGAAATAAGCCAGACATGGGGTGAAAGCGATCAAGTGTATAGTGACGGATGGTAACTAGACTTTTGATGATGATCACTTTGTATTAAACACAAGGTGTCAAATCATAATGTACACCTGAAATGTATGTGATGTTACATACCAATTTTACTGCAATAAAATTTTTAAAATTTCTTTTCCTTAACTGAAGTATAGTTGATGTACAGTAATATTATATGTTACAGGTGTACAATATAGTCATTCACAATTTTTAAAGTTATATTCCATTTATAGTTATTATAAAATATTGCTATATTCCCCATATTGTACAATAGATCCTTGTAGCTTATTTTATACCAAATAGTTTGTACCTCTTAATCTCATACCCCCTTTATTGCTCCTCCCCCCTTCCCTCTCCCTACTGGCAACCACTAGTTTCTTTTGGCTATTCTCTGTATCTGTGAATCTGCTTCTTTTTTGTTATATTCACTAGTTTGTTGTATTTTTTAGACTCCACATGTAAGTGATATCATACAGTATTTGTCTTTCTCTGTCTGACTTATTTTACTTAGCGTAATGCCCTCCTAGTCCATCCATGTTGCTGCAAGTGGCAAAATTTTGTTCCTTTTTATGGCTGAGTAGTATTCCATTGGATATACATACCACAGCTTCTTTATCCATTCATCTGTTGATGGACACTTAGGTTGTTTCCATGTCTTGGCAGTTGTAAATAATGCTGCTATGAACATTGGGGTTCATATATCTTTTTGAATTAGTGTTTCTACTTTTTTGGGGTATATACCCAGGAGTGGAATTGCTGGATCACATCATAGTTCTACTTTTAGTTTTTTGAGAAACCTCCATACTGTTTTCCACAGTGGCTGCACCAGTTTACATTCCCACCAACAGTGTAGGAGGGTTCCCTTTTCTCCACATTCTTGCCAACATTTGTTATTTGTGTTCTTCTTGATGAGAGCCATTCTAACTGGTGTGAGATGATATCTCATTGTGGTTTTGATTTGCCTTTCCCTGACAGTTATCGATGTTTAACATCTTCTCATGTGCCTATTGGCCACCTGCATTTCCTCTTTGTAAAAATGCCTATTCAAAAATTCTGCCCATTTTTTAATCGGGTTGTTTGTTTCTTTGATGTTGAGTTGTTTGAACTGTTGGATATTAACCCCTTATCGGTCATATCATTTGCAAATATTTTTCTCCCAGTCCATAGTTGTCTTTTCGTCTTTTTAATGATTTCCTTTGCTGTGCAAAAGCTTTGAAGTCTAATTAGGTCCCATTTGTTTATTTTTGCTTTTATCTTCTTTGTTTTAGGAAGCAGATCAAAAAAATATTGCTACGATTTATGTCAAATAGTGTTCTGCCTATGTTTTCCTCTAGGAATTTCGTGGTTTCTGCTCTTACATTTAGGTCTTTAATCCATTCTGAGTCTATTTTTATATATGGTGGTAGAGAATACATTCTTTTACATGTAGCTGTCCAGTTTTCCCAGCACCATTTATTGAAGAGACTGTCTTTCTCCATTGTTATTCTTGCCTGCTTTGTCACAGATTAATTGGCCATAAGTGTATGGGTTTATATCTGGGCTCTCTATTCTATACCATTCATCTCTCTGTCTGTTTTTTGTGCCATACTGTTTTGATGACTATAACTTTATAGTAGAGTCTAAAGCCAGGCAGCATGATTCTTCTAGCTCTGTTCTTCTTTCTCAAGATTGTTTTGGCTATTTGAGGTCTTTTGTGTTTCCATGTGTTTTGTGTTTCCAAATTTTAAGATTATTTGCTCTAGTTCTGTGAAAAATGCCATTGGTGTTTTGATAGGAATTACATTGACTCTGTAGATTGCCTTGGGTAGTATGGTCATTTTAACAATATTAATTCTTCCAATTCAACAACATGGTATATCTTTCCATCTATTCCTTCAATTTTTTTCATCAGTGTCATAGTTTTCCAAGTACAGGTATTTTACCTCCTTAGCTAGGTTTATTCCTAAGTATTTTATTCTTTTTGATGTAATGATAAATGGGATTGTTTCCTTTATTTCTCTTTCTGATAGTTTGTTGTTAGTGTATAGAAATGCAGCAGATTTCTGTATATTAATTTTGTATCCTGCAACTTTACCTAATTTATTGATGAGCTCTAGTAGATTTCTGGTGGCACCTTTAGGATTTTCTATGTATAGTATCATGTCATCTGCAAACAGTGACAGTTTTACTTCTTCCTTTGCAATTTGGATTCCTTTTTTCTTCTGATTGCTGTGGCTAAAGCTTCCAAAACTATGTTGAATAAAAGTGGCATCTTTACCTTGTTCCTGATCTTAGAGGAAATGCTTTCAGCTTTTCAACATTGAGTATGATAGCTTTGGGTTTGTCATATGTGGCCTTTATTATGTTGAGGTATGTTACCTCTACCCCTACTTTCTGGATAGTTTTTATCATAAATGGATGTTGAATTTTGTCAAAAGATTTTTCTGCCTCTACTGAGATGATCATGTGGGTTTTATTCTTCAATTTGTAAGTGTGGTGTATCACATTGATTGACTTGTGGATATTGAGAAATCCTTGCATCCCTCGGATAAGTCCCACTTGATCATGGTGTATGATCCTTTTAATGTATTGTTGCATTGGGTTTGCTAACATTTTGCTGAGGATTTTTCCATCTATGTTCATCATGATATTGACCTGTAATTTTCTTTTTTTGTGTGGTATCTTTGGTTTTGGTATCAGGGTGATGGTGGCCTTGTAGAATGAGCTAGGGAGTGTTCCTTCCTCTGAAATTTTTTGGAATAGTTTCAAAAGGATAGATGTTAACTCTTCTCTAAATTTTATAGGATTTTCCCTTGAAACCATCTGGTCATAGACTTTTGTTTGTTGGAAGTTTTGTTTGTTTGCTTGTTTGTTTGTTTGTTTGCGTTACGCCGGCCTCTCACTGCTGTGGCCTCTCCTGTTGTGGAGCACAGGCTCCGGATGCGCAGGCTCAGCGGCCATGGCTCACAGGCCCAGCCACTCTGCGGCATGTGGGATCTTCCCAGACTGGGGCATGAACCCGTGTCCCCTGCATCAGCAGGCGGACTCTCAACCACTGCGCCACCAGGGAAGCCCTGTTGGAAGTTTTTTAAATCACAGTTTCAATTTCAATGCTGTGGTTGGTCTGTTCATATTTTCTATTTCTTCCTGGTCCAATCTTGGGAGAGAGTACAGGTTCAGTAGTTGTGGTGCACGGGCTTAGTTGCTCCGTGGCATGCAGGATCTTCCAAGACCAGGGATTGAACCCGTATCCCCTGCATTGGCAGGTGGATCCTTAACCACTGAGCCACCAGGGAAGTCCTCTTTTTCTTTTTTGTGTGTATATCTATTATAGATTTTTGGTTTGTGGTTACCATGGGGTTTTTGTATAGTAGCCTATATATAAAAATGATTGTTTTAAGTTGCTGATCTCTTAATTTCAAATGCATTTTAAAACCTTGCATATGTACTCTCCTCCCCTCATGATTACTGTTTCTGATATCATATTTTATATTTAGTTTTGTGTATCCCTTAACTGCTTATTGTGGATATAAATAGATGATTTTATTACTTTCGTCTTTTAACCTCCCTACTAGCTTTGTGTGTGGATTATTTCCTACCTTTACTGTATGTTTGCCTTTACCAGTGAGTTTTTCATTTGTAATTTTCTTGTTTCTAGCTGTGGCCTTTTCTTTTTCACCTAGAGAAGTTCCTCTAACGTTTGTTGTAAAGCTGGTTTAGTGGTGCTGAACTCTTTTAAAGATTTAATTTAATTTTTATTTTTTTGGCTGCGTTGGGTCTTTGTTGCTGTGCATGGGCTTTCTCTCGCCATGGTGCTACTCTTCACTGCAGTGCATGGGCCTCTCACGGCGGTTGCTTCTCTTGTTGCAGAGCACAGGCTCTAGGCACACGGGCTTCAGTAGTTGTGGCTCGCAGGCTCTAGAGCACAGGCTCAGTAGTTGTGACACACAGGCATAGTTGCCCCGCGGCATGTGGGATCTTTCTGGACCAGGGATCAAACCGGTGTCCCCTGCATTGTCAGGCAGATTCCCAGCCACTGCGCCACCAGGAAGTCCCTCTTTTAGCTTTTGATTGCCTGTTAAGCTTTTGATCTCTCCAACAAATCTGAACAAGAGCCTTGCTGGTAGAGTATTCTTGGTTGTAGGTTTTTCCCGTTCATCATTTTAAATACATTGTACCACTCCCTTCTGGCCTACAGAGTTTCTACTGAAAAATTAACTGATGGTATTATAGGAGCTCCTTTGATGTTATTTGTTGCTTTTCCCTTGCTGCTTTTAATATTCTTTCTTTTATCTTTAATTTTTGTCATTTTAATTACAATGTGTCTTGGTGTGTTCCTCTTTGGGTTCATCCTGTACGGGATTCTCTGCACTTCCTGGACTTGGGTGACTGTTTCCTTTCCCATGTTAGGGAAGTTTTCAGCTATTATGTTTTCAAATATGTTCTCAGCTCCTTTCTCTCTCTCTCTTCTCCTCCTGAGACCCCTGTAATGCAAATATTAGTGCACTCAATGTTGTCCCAGAGGTCTCTTAAACTGTCCTCATTTCTTTTCATTCTTTTTTCTTCTTTGTTCAGCGGCAGTGATTTCCACTAGTCTGTCTTCCAGATTACTGATCTGTTCCTCTGTATCATTTAGTCACCATTGATTCCTTCTAGTGTATGTTTCATTTCAGTTATTGTATTCTCCATCTCTGTTTGGTTGTTCTGTATATTTTCTAACTCTGTTAAAAACCTCTACTTCTTGCTCTGCGCATCCATTCTTCTCCTGAGTTCTTTCATAATCTTTAGCATTATTACTCTGAACTCTTTCTCAGGTAGATGTCTATCTCCACTTCCCTTAGTTCCTTTTCTGGGGTTTTATCTTGTTCCTTCATCTGAAACATGTTCCCCTGCTGTCTCATTTTGTCTAAGTTGCTATTTGTATTTTTATGTTTGTGGTAGGTTAGTTACATTTCTCAACCTTGGAAAAGTGGCCTTCCACAGGAGATGTCCTATGTGTCCCAGCAGTGCACTCCCTTCTCATCACGCAAGCTATGTGCTGTAGGGGTTCCCCCTAAGAGGGCTGCACAGGCCCTTCTGTTGTGGCTGGCTGACTATGTTGGTGGTCTGGTAGAATTGATTGACCCCTAGCCCAGTTGGTTGTCTAGCCCTGCCTTGTGTGAATGCTTGTGTGTTGGTTGTCTGGCCCTGGCTGCTGCTTAGTGTGTCCTGGCCACAAGGTGGCTGACTGCAGAACCCCAGGGGATTCCAAGGCTAGTGCTGGCTCACCAGTGGTCAGAGTTAGGGTCCAAAGACTCCAGGGCTCTTGCTTCCACACTGGTGGGTGAAGCCAGGTCCTGGGGTTGGTGCTGGACTCCTGGCAGGCAGAGCCAGGTCCTGGAGTCTGGATTCAGGACCCAGGGACCCCAGAGCTGGTTTCAGATTCCTGTGGGTTGGGGGGGCGGAGGTGGGGGGAAAGAGCAGTGGCAGATCCTGATGTAGTAGGGTATGGGGTCCAGCATGTCATGAAACTTGTATTGGCCTGCTAGTGGGCAAGGCTGGGACCCAGCTGGTCCCAAGGTACAGTCTGGTCTGCAGTGGGCAGTCTGGGTCTGAAGGCTGCACAATTGTAGTTTTCTTGCATCTGGTGTCTGCTTCCTGGTGGGAGAGGCTAGTCTAGAGGCTAGTGTAGGCTTCCTGGAGGGCCAGGCTGGTGCCCACCCGCTGGTAGGTAAAGCTTGTTCTTGGCCCTCTGGTGGGCACAGCTGTGTCTAGAGGGTCCAGGAAGTCTTTAGGCAGCCATTCTGCTGATGGGTGGGGCTTTGTCCCCACCCAGTTAGTTGTTTGGCCTGAAGCAGCCCAGCACTGGTACCTACAGCTTGTTGGGTGGGGCCAGGTCTTGGCACTAATGAGCTAGAGGAAGGATTCCAAGATGGTGGGCACTAGTAGCAGTGTCCACACGGTAGAATGCTCCCAAATATGGCTTCCACCAGAGTCTATGTCCCCAGCATGAATTTCGGCCACCCCCTCACCCCCGCCTCTCTGGGAGTCTTTCCAAAACTAGCAGGTAGGTCTGGCCAAGGCTCCTATTAAATTATTGCTTTTGCCCTGGGTCCCAGTGCACATGAGATTTGGTGTGTGCACTGTAAGAGTGAAGTCTCTATTTCCCATAGTCCTTTGGGACTCCTGAAATTAAGCCCTGCTGGCCTTCAAAGCCAAATGCTCTGAGGGCTCGTCTTCCCAGTGCAGGACCCCCAGGCTGGGGAACCCTACGTGGGGCTCAGAACTCTCACTCCTATGGGAGAACCTCTGCACTCTATTCTCCAGTTTGTGAGTGACACTCAATTATACCGTGAGTCTGCCCCTCCTACCCATCCTTCTTTATGTCTTTGGCTGTAGATCTTTTCTGGTAGGTTCTAGTCTTTTTCATCAATGGTTGTTCTGCAGATAGTTGTGATTTTGGTGTGCTCGTGAGAGGTGAGCTCAGGGTCTTTCTATTCTGCCATCTTGGCTGATCAAACTCATCAATAAAATTTTTTTAAAAAAGAAACCAGGCAGGACTTCCCTGGTGGTCCAGTGGTTAAGACTCCATGCTCCCAGTGCAGGGGCACGGTTTGACCTTTGGTCAGGGAAGATCCTGCATGCTGCATGGCACGGCCAAGAAAAAAGAAAGAAGAAGAAACCAGACAATAAACAGTACATATTGTATGATTCCATTCAGTGGCAATAGAAGTCAGCAGTGGTTGCCTTTGGGGTATTTCCCGGGAGCAGGCATGAGGCAGACTTTTGAGATATTAGAAATGCTCTATATCTTATACAGAGTGAAGTAAGTCAGAAAGAGAAAAACAAATATCGTATATTAACACATATATGTGGAACCTAGAAAGATGGTACAAATGAACCAGTTTTCAGGACAGAAATAGAGACACAGATGTTGAGAACAAACATATGAACACCAAGGGGGGAAAGTGGCGAGGCAGGGAGTGGTGGGATGAACTGGGAGATTGGGATTGACAGATATACACATATATATACAATATGTATAAAATAGATAACTAATAGGAACGTGCTATATAAAAAATAAATTAAATTAAATTAAAAAGAAATGCTCCATATCTTGATCTGAAAGATGGGTACAAGAGTGTGTGTGGATGGATATATATGTGAAATCTCATTCAGCTGTACAACAAATATTTGTTCACTTTATGTAAGTTAAATCACAATTTTTTTATATAAATTTATTTATTCTATTTATTTTTATTTTTGGCTGTGTTGGGTCTTTGTTGCTGCACGCGGGTTCTCTAGTTGCGACGAGCGGGGGCTACTCTTCGTTGCGGTGCGCAGGCTTCTCCTTGCGGTGGCTTCTCTTGTTGCAGAGCACAGGCTCTAGAGCACAGGCTCAGTAGTTGTGGCACATGGGCTTAGTTGCTCCCCAGCATGTGGTATATTCCTGGACCAGGGCTCGAACCCGTGTCCCCTGCGTTGGCAGGCAGATTCTTAACCACTGCGCCATGAGGGAAGCCCCTAAACCACAATTTTAAAAAACTGTGAAGAATTAGATAAATAAAATTGAAAGCACAATCCCACCAGTCTAGTTAGCCTGAGAAATTTCTCATCACTAAATCAAACTGGGTCATAATGCTTTTCTGCTCTGTGTATTTTTAACTTTTCCCCCTTCAAGGCTGCCTTCAGTTGTCAGTTATAACTGATTTCAAGTAGATAAAACAGAGGTGATAGGGAGAAGGGGGACGGGAAGGGAAAGGAGGGGAGGAGAAGAGAAGGAAGAAGAGACCCTGGAAGTTGAAATATCTCTATGCCCCGAGCCCAGCTGCTCTCTAGTTGCCAGTTTTGTTTTTCCTTCCTTTCAAGTCATTTCTCTTCATATTTCAGAGCTCAGACAGTGCATGAAATTGTAGAATTGCTTTCTCCTGAGGCTGAGACATGCAGTTTCCTGTCAATCAAATCTCAACTTTTTCACGCTTGCTGGCCCCCCTTTCCCCACATATGCTCTTTCCCTCCACTTGTAGAGAAGGCCAAACATTGTATGTTTTTGTCCACTCCAGGACTGGAGTGTAGGCTTCTGTTTCTACCACTCCAGCCGGTGAGGAGGCAAAAGTTAAGATATGAGAGACCTGGGGCAGGAAATAGGGTGCCCTGTGGCCTCAGGGAATGCACTGATTTACAGAAGTAGTGGTGGGTCCCACTCAGTTTGGGAATATGGTCCTTTAGGTGTCAGAAGCTTTTCCTCTGTGGTGGAGGGCTCCGTCTCTTTCCAATTGAAGGCTTATTGGGAAGGAGTTTGGGAGGAGACAAGCCTTTGTGTATGAATTCTCATTACAGAGTCAGATGATTAACATTCCTTTGCTGTTTAGGGGTTTTCCCTTCATTATTCCCTAATCACACCCCTTTGTAACATCATAGGTGTTACACCTACACATACCTGCTAGGAGACAGTGTGGAGTTAATCCCAGTTCTGTGACTAACAACAGAAAACAGAAAAAAATATTCCTGTTTACCTCACGGGACTGCTGCTAAAAGATCCAAAGACATATTTTTGAATATTTACATTAAGAGAAATACCCTGATCAGATAATATATGTGAAAACTTTCTAAACTGATAGAGGTTACACAAACGATCCTTTTACTTCTATTATGGAAGTCTTCTAAAAAATTACAGTCTTCTATAAAGTAAGTGAAAGCATTGGGACAACTTCTGCCTAAGGGGCCTTTGAAATGAGTCTAACAAATTCCAAAAGCTCCATTCCTAAATCTGAAAATAAACGAAGCCAAAGTCAAGGGGATGGTAATGTTGGTGAAACTGACATCACACCACATTAGATGGGGGGGAGTGGGCATCAAGACACTTGATAGGGCTTCCCTGGTGGCTCAGTAGTTAAGAATCCGCCTGCCAATGCAGGGGACACGGGTTCGAGCCCTGGTCCAGGAAGATCCCACATGCCACAGAGCAACTAAGCCCATGCACCACAACTACTGAGCCTGCGCTCTAGAGCCCGCATGCCACAACTGCTGAAGCCCGTGCACCACAACTACTGAAGCCTGCCCACCTAGAGCCTGTGCTCTGGAACAAGAGAAGCCACTGCTATGAGAAGCCCGCACACCGCTATGAAGAGCAGCCCCCGCTTGCCACAAATATAGAAAGCCCGAATGCAGCAACGAAGACCCAACGCAGCCAAAAATAGAATAAATAAATTTATTTTTTTAAAAAAAGACACTTGATAATAAAGTATCTGGAAAACACATTTTACTGCCAATTACCAAAGTATTGTCTGAGAACCAGCAGCAGACTCACTTGGGAATTTGTTAGAAACGCAAATTCTGGGCTTCCCTGGTGGCGCAGTGGTTGAGAGTCCGCCTGCCGATGCAGGGGACACGGGTTCGTGCCCCGGTCCGGGAGGATCCCACATGCCGCGGAGTGGCTGGGCCCGTGAGCCATGGCCGCTGAGCCTGCGCATCCGGAGCCTGTGCTCCGCAACGTGAGAGGCCCACATACCGCAAAAAAAAAAAAAGAAGTGCAAATTCTCAGGCCCCAACCCAGACCTGCTGGAATCAGATCAGAAGCAATGGGACAGGGGCCCAGGAAGCCATGTTCAGGCAGGGTTTGGATGATTCTGGGTGCGCTTGGGTTTGAGGGCTACCGCAGTGCCCAAGTACTTTGTGTAGGCACGGACTTCACAGATGATTAACATTTCAAACACCTGGCTTTAGCTCCCAAACACTGGATGTAGACTCCGATTTTAACACATTTCTCTCTTTGCCGGGGTTATTTGCTTAGCAGTATGAATCTCAGGGCACAGACTGGAGCTTATTTTATTTTCTATCACCTTAATTTGAACAGCTCGTCCTAGAGTGGAGGGAGACCCATTTCGGTCGAGACGTGCTCTTTTCCGCGCCCAAGCTATGCAGCTCCAGGGAGGCATGCATGGAACAGGAAAATGGGTCTCGCTCCCTTGGGGTCCTCGCTTGCCAGGAGCGCTCAACCTCCAAACCCTGCAAGGGGTCAGGCAATCTCCTCCACAGGTCCCTTCCAGCACCTACCCAAGTCACCTCCAGCCCCAGGGGACCCGCTGTGCCTCTCAGATCACTCACACTCCACGACACCCACCCGGCTTTATCTCTTCTCTGGCTTTTAAGGCCCGGGAGAGCATTTGACTTCTGGTTGTTTCTGCGTTTAATCCTGCAAGAATCCCTGAAGCCTCAAAGCCCTTAGGACCTAAAATGCAGGGAGAGCAAACACAAATTTTAAATTCCATAAGTTATCTAGCCATAGGTATTTCCCAGTATCCCTTAAGTAATCTGATATGTATTATTTGTTCCACTTCAAGGCTATACATAAGGGTAAAATGTGAACGTTTGCAATTAAGTCGTAATAACAATAAGCAATTGCGTTGTTTTTTCCTCTTGCTTTACTTTTCCTTTTTTTTTTGCCGTGCCCCTGGGCTTGCAGAATCTTACTTCCCCTGACCAGTGATCAAACCCTGGACTGCCAGGGAGTTCCTAGACTTTTGCTTTTTAAAATTATCCAAGTATTTTGGACACAATGATAAAAATCTAAACAATTTTAAAAACACACACATGACCCTACAATGGTTAAAAAAAAACCCACCAAATTAATATTACCCATATTCCTTTCCCATTTTCGCCTGCATATATCAGTACACCTATTACTTTATATCCTGCCCTTCTCACTTATTATTAAAGATTTCCATGTTACTAGACAAACTTTATTAAATGAATATATAGGAGCTACGTAAAACTGATTAAAATATGCCTAAATCCTTCAACCTAGTAATTTTACTCCAAATTCTACTTAACACAAGTGTTCAGAGCAAACTTATCAATCTTTTCTTCCTTGTAAATTTCTCATTCCTCCCCACATGGGACAAAATAGAATGCTTCCACATTTTACTCCATCCCCTTAATCTCTCCTACATGAAACAGCAACTGCCTCAGTCAAGTGCCTCTGTGTAAGACACTGTTGTTGCCTCACAGAGAAAGACATAACATGAGTGACAAGCAGAGCCAGCTGCTTACCCACGGCTGGAGGAAGAGGTCATCTTTCCTACCTTTTATCCCAACCAAGAAAGACTTTTTGTCTAACTCCCTTAGAGTTCCCCAGGCTAGGCATGCGGGGCTATCCCCAAAGTGCTTTCAGACCTATGATAATATATGAACAAAATCTGCTCAGTCTTCCTTCCTAGAAACAAAAGTGATAAGGTGCAACCCTGAAATCTAAAGGAAAGTCCTGAATGCAACTTCACCTTTCAAACTCCTGCAGTGGTTTTCAGAATATGCTTCACAGGTAATGGTTGGGAGTACTAGGAGGAAGGAGAATGGATTTTCTATCCCTGGAGTCTAAAGCATCTGCACCCTGTGCATATTGCACAAATCAGCAATGGCTCCCCTCCTCCCGTCACCCACTCCTCCACCAGTAAAGAATCTGATTAGGCTAAGGTCCCAAGGGGGACTAGAATCAAATGTTCATTTATGGCCCCTTATAGTTTCTCAAAATTTAAGGAGGAAATGGGGGAGACGATACTAAAGTAATTCCTTTTCTTTCTTTATCCCCTACTCACATCCCCAAATTAGGCACTATTTATTTATTTATTTAGGCTGCATTGGGTCCTCATTGCTGCACACGGGGCAGGGGCTACTCTTCGTTGTGGTTGCAGGCCTCTCACTGCGGTGTCTTCTCTTGTTGCAGAGCACGGGCTCTAGGCATGTGGGCCTCAGTAGTTGCGGCACGTGGGCTCAGTAGTTGTGGCTTGTGGGCTCTAGAACGCAGGCTCAGTAGTTGTGGCGCACGGGCTTAGTTGCTCTGCGGCATGTGGGATGTTCCCGGACCAGGGCTCAAACCCGTGTCCCCTGCATTGGCAGGTGGACTGCCAACCACTGTGCCACCAGGGAAGCCCAAAACTGGCACTATTTAGAGCCCACCTTTTCAGGTTACCTGATTCTAGCCTTTCATTGCTTTTTAGGTATTTTACAACTTTGTAAATTATGGATAAATGATAGCAATGCAAGGAAAGTCTTGTCTATAAACATGCAAATATACTGTCTGATGGATGTTTAATTGACTTTTCTCCTCCCCATGGAAAAGCCAATTTCCCTATTCATTTGTAAATTCATTTCAACATTCCTTTATTTAAGTTTGTATTTCTTGACTTCCTTCAAACCAGTTTGACTTCAAACCAGTTTGAACTGGTTAACATCTTACAGGTTCCTTCATTAATAATGAATTAAATAAATATTTAATACATGTTCATATATCTAATTGAGAATTATGATTTTAGCCTTTTTTGAAAATCATCCTTTAACAAGATCAAACCTCCCAATTCCAATAAGAGTACTAGAAAAATCTAGTCTTCCATTCAAAGAATTGCTAAATAAAGTATAACAATTATCTCCTTAAGTGAGTGGCTAAACTCGCAGATTATAAAGGAGAATCCCCAAGTGCCAGAGTAAAGAAGGAATGGAAAACCAAGGTGGGAAGTACAAGAGATAATCCTGTGGCTGTCCTAGAAGTGACAAAGGGACTAGAGACAAACTTTGGTTCCACAAGGGTTAGGGGAGGTGGAAGTGAATAAATTGAGCCCTTGGAAGGTCTATGACCTCAGTGACAGGGTAGATCGGAATGAAATGTGTCCACTAAGTCAGGGAGATGTCAAGGAAGCTTGTCTGTTTCTGTTCTAGACTCTGGTTAAAAACAGGTTTTGTTTTTTGTTTTTGTTTGTTTGTTTATAAGGTTTAAACCCTGGGCCTAATACCTCACTCAGTTTTGGTATAAGAATTTCATGATTCAGGAACTCCATCCCCACCACCCCCCCCAGGTGATAAATTAATATAAAATACTGTGAGATTAGTGATATATTCCAGCTTTGTGAAAAGTCCAGTACTCTTCTGTGGAAGAATGTTTCCACAGCTCAGGCCACTAACTATTTTCACAGAAAACACAACCCCCACTAAAGTGAGTTAACTCTAAAAAATTGTTAAAGCATGAGGAAATATTCCACCATAAGTGATTCAGTGAACACAAGTACCAGAACTTGAGGTAATTAAAAAGATAAACGGACTTCCCTGGCAGTCCAGTGGTTAGGACTCCACGCTTCCACCACAGAGGGTGTGGGTTCAATCCCTGGTTGGGGAACTAAAGATCCCACATGCTTCATGGCGTGGCTAAAAAAAAAAAAAAAAGTGATAAACTGAAGGAATAAAATAATTATTAAAATTATTTAAAATATTTTTAAAATAATCAAAACCAACCAAAGAAAACCACAAAACCCAATTTTTAAAGGCAAATTTGAGGAGAAAATTTGAAAAAGAATTAAATAGAAACTTCAGAAGTAAAAAGGAGTTATTTGAAATTAAAACAAGCACACACACACACACAATGGATGAGTCAAAACCCATTAAACAAAACTAAAGATAATTATCAGGCTAGTAGATATGAGAAAATGATCCAAAATACTACAGAGAGATAAAGAAAAAGGGTTATGGCCAAGAGATTAGGAGACATAGAAGGCAGTATGAGAAGGTTAGCCATACTTAGAATAGGAATTCTGGAAGGAAAGAGAAAAGAGAGAGAAATTTGAAGAGATAAATGGCATAAAATTTTTCAGTCTTGGTGAAAGACATAAATCCCCAGATTCAAGGATCACTATGATCTGGAAATCAGGAAAAGTTAAGATAGACTCACTGTCCCAAACACCTTAGTGAAACCAAGAAACAAAGAGAAAATCTTCTAAGACTTAAGAACCCTGAGAGAAAATACATATAATGCACAAAGAAAGGACAGTAAATTGATAGCTAACTTTCTAACAGCAATAATAGAGAAACCAGGAGGTAATAGAATAACATCTGATTCCTGAGGGGAAATAACTGTCAATCTGGAAATCAATATGCAAGCCATTCAAGACAGAAGACAGAATAAAAACATTTTCATACAAACAAACAAAAAGACTGAGAGCAATTATCACTCACTGTTAGTTGCTGAAAGAAGTACTAAGGGATGTACTTCTGGAAGAAGGAAATGGAACCCAGAAGGAATGAGATGCAAGAAGAAATGGTGAATAAATAAATTGGTAAACATGGAGCAATGTAAAAACAACACAGGCTCA
Organism: Aethalodelphis obliquidens; assembly: GCF_003676395.1. Taxonomy (NCBI): domain Eukaryota; kingdom Metazoa; phylum Chordata; class Mammalia; order Artiodactyla; family Delphinidae; genus Aethalodelphis; species Aethalodelphis obliquidens. Next base: position 4,380,853 of record NW_020838025.1, on the reverse strand, counting down.
TAAAAGACAACAATAATAGCTAATTTGGGCAAAGAAAAATACAAGACAACATTAACATACATTATGGAAGAAGAGATGATTGAAATCAAAGCATGTTAAAGTCTTTGTTCAAGAAGGTAGAAATAAACGTTAATTTTAGACTTCATCAAACATACCTAGTTAAGTTTTAAAAGTGTTCATTGAGAGAATAGGTATAGAATGTATAACTATGAAAAAAGATGGTGGGTGGGGGGTGATAAAGAAGCCTCAATTGGATACTCTCCCACACACGGCACCCAGTCTCCCAGGACTGCTGTGTCCCATGCACCAGGGAAGGAGACACAAACCCAGATCCCCGTGGCAGCCATGCCCAAGAATAAAGGTAAAAATAGGTACAGAGGTAAGAATGAGAATGAATCTGAAGCAAAGAACTAGTGTTCAAGAATGGGCCTGTAGGGCTTCCCTGGTGGCACAGTGGTTGGGAGTCCGCCTGCCGATGCAGGGGACACGGGTTCATGCCCCGGTCTGGGAAGATTCCACATGCCACGGAGCGGCTGGGCCCGTGAGCCATGGCCGCTGGGCCTGTGCCTCCGGAGCCTGTGCTCTGCAACGGGAGAGGCCACAACAGTGAAAAGTCCGCGCACCGCAAAAAAAAAGAATGGACCTGTAGCCCAGGTAAGTAAATGTTGGGAAATGCACAATTAGAAGCAATGTGTTTAGATGGTCAGAAGAAATTGAGGGAAAAAAGTTTCAATAAGAACTTAAGACACTATATTGTTGGGCTTGCAAGACTACTGGACAGCAAAGCTACATAATTTTTCATTACATCTCACACATAAAGGCATCTGCAGGCATATGTTGAGCTTCCAAGACAAGCTACAGTCAAAGGCAGTTACATTTGTTCCCAGAGATGATGCCAAAATCCAGTTAAATGTTGGAGATGATGAAGACACTGAGGATATCTAAATTGAACTCAACGTTTAACATCCTGATTTTTCTGAGGATTCTTGCACAATTTGGATCTTAGCCACAACCCGTGAAGAAGACTAAAACATCATTAGCATGAGTGGTGTGTTAAAGCAGATAAATTTTTGATATTTGTTTTAAAGTATTACATTTCTCTTTTTAAATAATATTTATTTATTTGGCTACACTGGATCTTAGCTGCTACACGCAGAATCTTCGTTGTGGCGTGTGGATTCTTTAGTTGCGGCATGCAAGATCTAGTTCCCTGACCAAGACTGAACCCAGGCCCCTTGCATTGGGAGCACGGAGTCTTAATCACTGAACCACCAGGGAACTCCCTAAAGTATTATATTTCTTTAAAAATGTATGATACTAAAGGACTTCACTGGTGGCGCAGTGGTTAAGAATCTACCTGCCATTGTAGGGGACACGGGTTCGAGCCCTGGTCTGGGAAGATCCCACATGTCACAGAGCAACCAAGCCCATGAGCCACAACTACTGAGCCTGCGTGCCACAACTACAGAAGCCCACGTGCCTAGAGCCCAGTCTCCGCAACAACAGAGGCCACTGCAATAGGAACCCCGCGCACTGCAACGAAGAGTAGCCCTTGCTCGCCGCAACTAGAGAAAACCCGCGCGCAGCAACAAAGACCCAATGCAGCCAAAAATAAATAAATAAATAAACTTATAAAATTTTTTAAAAAGTATGATACTGAATTATCTTAAGTCAAATGTTAAATCCACTTTGTTCTTTTGTTATAATGGAATTTAATTTGCTTTAAAAAAAAAACTACATCTGTTGTTTAGAGAAAAAGAAAAAAAAGCTACTAGTTTTCTGCTGTGACCAATTCACTCCAGTATATGGATGTTCTGAATAATAAATTTTATGCCCTGTAATTATTATGGATTATGTGTAAATCCCTAGTTTTGACTAGTCTGTGACTGATCAGAGGCTTCTTGTATGCTCCAGCTACTTTGATGTCCTCTCACATTTTTGCTAAAATTCAAGGGAGGCAGGGACTTCCCTGGTTGTCCAGTGTCTAAGACGCTGAGCTCCCAATGCAGGGGGCCCGGGTTCAATCCCTGGTCTGGGAACTAGATCCCACATAACTCAACTAAGACCCAGTGCAGCCAAATAAATAAATATATATATATTTTTTAAAGTTCAAGGGAGGCAGAAATCTGCATTTGATATCACAATGCATGACTCTTTTTTCATATTTAATAGATTTCTTTTTACTAATTTTGATCACATACATTGTTTTTATAGTCTTATGTTGCCAGCATAAAGAAATCAACAAAAAGTCATTTCCAAATACAGTTGGGTTTAAATTTGTAAGATTAGCAGTTGCAGAAATTGAACACTGGGTGGCACCGAATCATCATCAAAAATATTAATGTATTCACTTTTTTTAACTTAATATGAATGGAAATTTTCATACAAAAAGAAACTTTCTTTTAAATATTTTGCTAAATATAGAGTTTTAAAATTTTTCTTTATATTTAGAGTTCTCCAAATATAGTTTTAAATATTTTTTCTTTAAAATAATTTCAAAGTTATAGAATGTTGCAAATATAAAAATAGTACCAAAACAGTCATATACCTTTTACCCTGATTTACCTAATATGAACATTTTATATCATTCACTTTTATCATTCTCTCTTTCTTTCTAATAACTCTTTCTATCTATAATTATTTTCCTGAACCATTTGCAGAAAAGTTACATACATAAGGAGTCTTCACCCCTAAATATTTTAGTGTGTATTTCCTGATAATAGGGATATTCAAAAGAGTCTCTCTTTTGATGATATTTAGAAAATATTTTTACAGTACAAAAGATCAAGATAAATTTTTTTCCAAAAGCTTCATACATTGTAAGCTACAGTTTTGTGTGCTTTACATGTACTTAAATTATGGTTTAGAAATAAAAATAATTTTATACTAACTTCTAAAAAATAAGCTCCTCTCAAGTTATCCCTAACCTGGGAGGAAAGGAAAAAACTAAATGGAAAGATGGTCTCCAATTTCTGAAGGAAAAAAATGGTAAAAATTATACTAAAGAAAATATCATGCTGCTGAGATAGATTTTTTCCATATTTTCCATAAAAAAAGCTCAGAAATTTCATAACCCAACAGTCCAGTAGAAGGCAGGAATAGGAGTTAAATATAAGCAAAATAAAATAATTAAAAAATGATAAAAGTTAAAATACATGGTAAACAGAAAACGATAAATATGATAGTAGAAATAAATTCCAAAACATCACTAATAATAATATATATAAATGTACTAAGCATAGTTTTTTAACTACATAAAAACATATTCAAATTTCAAGTATATGGTGTTTAAAATAGATACTTGAAACATAATAACATAGAAAGATTGAACATAAAGAGATAGAAAAAGATACCAGGACTTCCCTGGTGGCTCAGTGGTTAAGAATCCACCTGCCATTTCAGGGGACACGGGTTCAAGCCCTGGTATGGGAAGATCCCACATGCCTCAGAGCAACTAAGCCCATGTGCCACAACTACTGAAGCCCGCGCGCCTAAAGCCTGTGTTCTGCAACAAGAGAAGCCACCACAATGAGAAGCCAGCATACAGCAGTGAAGAGTAGCCCTGCTCACCACAACTAGAGAAAGCCTGCGCACAGCAACAAAGACCCAACGGAGACATAAATAAATAAATAAATAAATAAATTTTTTTAAAAAGACACCATATAAACAGCACCCAAAAGAAAGGTGAATACATATATATATGAATATGTATTCCACATGAAATATAATAAAGTCAGAAAGCATTATCAGAGATTAGAATAGACACTACATAGCGGAAAAAAGCTATCATAAAGGGTATAATTTGAATATGTATAACTTATATACTTTGCTGTACAGCAGAAACTAACACAATATTGTAAAGCAACTATACTCCAATAAAAAAAAGCAAAAAAAAAAGTAAAAAATAAAGTTTAAAAAAGTAAAAAAAAAAAAAGGTATAATTTGAATACACCTAAACATAGTCTCAAAATATTTAAAGCAAAAACATGCAGAAATATTAGAAGAAACTTAGAAACTTACAAACCCATAAACTTCTATCAAGAAGTTTGAAAATTAATAAGAATCTAGATTTAAACAGCATAATTATCAATTTGATCAAGGTAACAGACACAGGACTGGCGCCACAAACTAAAAAATACACATTATTTTTTTAAAATCATATATAGTACATTATAAAAAGTAACCACATAGGGATACTGGCTAGCAATATAATGTAGGGAAACCTCAGTGGAAAGGAATTTGAGAAGACTGCATTTATCCTTTAACCCCGAAATCTCAGTTCCAAGAATTTATCTCAAAAATACATGTGCAGGGCTTCCCTGGTGGCGCAGTGGTTGAGAGTCCGCCTGCCGATGCAGGGGACACAGGTTCGTGCCCCGGTCCGGGAAGATCCCACATGCCGCCGAGCGGCTGGGCCCGTGAGCCATGGCCGCTGAGCCTGCGCGTCCGGAGCCTGTGCTCCGCAACAGAAGAGGCCACAACAGTGAGAGGCCCGTGTACTGCAAAAAAAAAAAAAAAAAAATACATGTGCAAAAATATGAAACGATAGGTAATTCCCTGGTAGTCCAGTGGTTAGGACTCAGTGCTTTCTCTGCTGGGGCATGGGTTTGATCTCTGGTTGGGGAACTAAGATTCCACAAGCTGCATAGTGTGGCCAAAAAATTTTTTTTAAAAAATTAAACATATATACATAAGGCAATTTATTCCAGTTCACTTTGAAACAGCAAGAGACTGTGAAACAACCCAAATGTCCGTGAATAGGTTACTGGTTGAATAATCATGGCACATCCTGATTATGCAACGGTAAAAAGAAGCAAGGAATATCTGTATACTGAAATGGACTGATGCCTAGCATATGAAATTTTTATTTTGTTTTGCAGGATATATTTTAAGTGAAAAAAGCAAAGAGAAGAAAAAAATATGTATGCAGTGCTACCATAAGAAAGTGCTTGCCTAAGAAAGTGATGATATATGTATAATATTTATATCTCTACCTCTATCTGTCTATGGAAGAACAAAACAAAAACTTTTTCAGAAATGTTATCTATAACCGAGCAATTCCACTCCTAGACATATACCCAAAAGAAAAGAAAACACGTATGTCCACACTGAAACTTCAACATGAATGTTCATAGCAGCACTATTCATAATAGCCAAAAAATGGAAAAAACCCATCAACTGATGAATGAGTAAACAAATTGTGTTATGTACAAACAATGGAATATTATTTAGTCGTTAAAAAGAAGACATATTGAGTGAACTGGTGAGGATGATTATAATTTTTGGGACTTTCTGTTTGAATAAAAAAAGAAGAAGAAAACATATTGATTCATACTACAAAATAAATGAACCCTGAATACATTGTGCGAGTGAAAGTAGTCAGTCACAGAAGGCCATCTATTATATTATTCCATGGATATGAAAGGTCCAGAATAGGCAAATCCAGAGAGAAAGAAAGTAGATTAGTGTTTGCCAGAGTTAGGGGGAAGGGAAAATGGGGAGTGGCTGCTAACTGGTATGGGATTTCTTTTGGGGAAGATAAAATATTCTGAAATTAGATAGTGATGATAGTTGTCAACTTTGTAAATATACTAAAAACCACTGAATTGTACACTTTAAAGGGTGAATGTTATCGTGTATTAATTGTATCTAATATTTTTAAATGTTTTAGTCTTATCAGTAGGAAGAGGCAACAGAGTAGAAAGGATAGGAATAGACACTGGATTTCTCTGAATATACATTGTTTAATAGATTTGACTTGAGAATCGTGTAAATGTGCCATATAGTTATAAAATCAAACGAAAAAATTAGAAAGCAACCCCCAGGGGTCTATTTCTGGCATGGTAATGTGAGGATCTTCATGGTTCACTCCACAGTAAAACTGGTGAAAATCACTTTAAAATATTCAATTCTCTAGAGATCGTCTTTAGGCCATGTAGCAAATGCAAAAACATTTATTCAGGAAAACTTACTAAAATTTGGTAAGAGCAATGAGAATCTGTGGCCTCTGAACCCACTCCCTCCCTTCTCCCAACTCAGGGTGATGGAACCTTCACTCCAGATGGATGCCGCCAAGACATAAGGCTCCCATCTTCCACCCACCTCCCACTCATGGGACAGAGGCTCTACCTTGAGTCTGGCACGCTGAGAATACTAAGGTCTGATTCCCCTCGCTCTAGCTCATTCATAAAGCAAAGGTTCCATGCTCAGACAAGCAAGCCAAGGATACCAATGGCTATACAGCAGAAATTAAAGGAGTAGAAAATAGAAAAACAATAGCAAAAATAAATAAACTTGAAAGTTGGGGACTTCCCTGGAGGCAAAGTGGTTAAGAATCCGCCTGCCAATACAGGGGACATGGGTTTGATCCCTGGTCCAGGAAGATCCCACATGCTGCAGAGCAAATAAGCCCGTGCGCCACAACTACTGAGCCTGCGCTCTAGAGTCCGCAAGCCACAACTACTGAGTCTGCGTGCCACCACTACTGAAGCCCACGCACCTAGAGCCCATGCTCTGCAGCAAGAGAAGCAATGAAGACCCAACACAGCCATAAATAAATAAATAAATAAATAAATAAATATTTTTAAAAGTTGCTTCTTTGAAAAGAACAATCAAGTTGACCAACCTTTAGCTAGATTGATCAAGAAAAAGAGAGAAGGCTCAAATGTAAGAGGGACATTATTACTCATCTTACAGAAATAAAAAGGATTGTGAAAGAATATTATGAACAATTGTATGCCAATAAATTAGGTAACTTAGATAAAATGGACAAATTTCTTAAAAGACATAAACTGAGTCAAGAAGACAGAAAAGCTAACAAGTAAATAGATAGAATTTGTAATTTAAAAAAACTATCAATAAAGAAAACTCCAGACCCAGATGGCCTCACTGGTGAACTCTTTTCTCCCTGCAGCATTTTAAAAAATTTATTTATTTATTTATTTATTTATTTTCGGCTGCATTGGGTCCTTGCATGTGGGCTTTCTCTCACTGCGGTGAGCAGGGGCTACTCTTTGTTGTGGTGCACAGACTTCTCATTGTGGTGGCTTCTCTTGTTGTGGAACACAAGCTCTAGGTGCTCGGGCTTCAGTAGTTGTGGATGCTGGCTCAGTAGTTGTGGCGCACAGGCTTAGTTGCTCTGTGACGTGTGGGATCATCCCGATCAGGGCTCGAACCCATGTCCCCTGCATTGACAGGCGGATTCTTAACCAGTGCACCACCAGGGATGTCCCTTCCCTGTAGCTTTATTGAGATGTAATTGACATATAACATTGTGTAAGTTTAAGGTGTACAATGTAATGATTTCATATATGTATAAATTGCAAAAGGATTACCATTCACTGGTGAATTCTACCAAACATTTAAAGAATTAACACCAGTTCTTCATAAACTCTTCCAGGAAATAGAAGAGGAAGGAACTCTTCCCATTTCATTCTATGAAGCTAGTATTATCCTATCCTGGTTATACCAAAACCAGACAAATACATCTCAAGAAATGAAAACTCCACCCAGATCTCTTATGAATTTAGATGCAGAAATCCTCAGCAAATGCATTACAAAAACCCACAGCTAACATCATACTTAATGGTAAAAGGCTGAATGCCTTTCTCCTAAGATCAGGAACAAGATAATTATGTCCACTGTTGCCACTTCTAGTCAATACTGTACTGGAGGTTCTAACCAGAGTAATTAGACAAAAAAAGAAAAGACATTCAGGTTGGAAAAGAAAGAACTAAGATTATTTTTATTTGCAGAAAACAATCTTGTACATGGAAAATCCTAAGGAATCCCCCCCCAAAAAAATACTGTTAGAACTAATAAATGAGCTTAGTAAGTTTGCAGGACACAAGGCAATATACAGAAACAAATCATTTTTCTATATAGTAACACTGAGCAAACAAAAAATGAAATTAAGGAAACAATTTCGGGAATTCCCTGGCAGTCCAGTGATTAGGACTCTGCACTTTCACTGCCAAGGGTGCAGGTTCAATCCCTGGTCGGGGAACTAAGTTCCCGCAAGCCCTGGGGTGCGATTAAAAAAAAAAAAAAAGACAAAAAAACCAATTTCATTTATAATGGAATCAAAAAGAATAAAGTGCTTAGGAATAAATTTAACATAAGTGTAAAACATATACTTTGAAAACTACAAAACATTGTTGAAAGAAATGAAAGAAAACCTAATAAATGAAAGGATATCTCATGTTCATGGATTGGAAGACTTAATATTGTTAAAATGGCAATGCTTCCCAAGCTACAGATTCAACACTATCCCTACTAGAATGCCAGCTGACTTCTTTGTAGAAATTAACAACCAGATTCTAAAATTCATGTAAAAACTCAAGGAACACAGAATACCCAAAATAATCTTGAAAAAGAACAAGGTTAAATGACTCACACCTCCTGATTTCAAAACTTACTACATAACGAGTAATCTACATTCTGGGACTGGTGTAAAGCTAGTCATATAGATCAATGGAAGAGAATTGAAAGTTCAGAAATAAACATATATATATATAAACCACCTGAGGGACTTCCCTGGCAGTCCAGTGTCAACCTTAACCCTAACCCAATGCAGGGGACACGGGTTCAATCCCTGGTCAGGAACCAAGATCCCTCATGCCCACGGTGTGGCCAAAAAAATAATCAATCAATTAATCACCTGAAATTCCTCTCTGTGATTATGCCACTAATTTATTACACAGTTAGGTTCATTTGTTCCATTTGATTTTGATTTTCAGCCTTTTCTTTCTTTCTTTCTTTTTTTTCCTAACAGCTTTATTGAGATATAATTCACATACCATACAACTCACCCATTTTATTAAAGTGAAAAATTAAGCAGTTTTGAGGATATTCAGAGCTGTACAACCATCACCACAATCACAACATTTTTATCACCTCAAAAAGAAATCTAGCACCCTTTGGCAATTATCACTCAATTATCCCCCCTCGCTTTATAGCCTAAAGCAATCACTAATATACTTTCTGTTTCTATGTATTTGCCCATTGTGGACATTGCATATAAATGGAATCATTTGATATGTGGTATTTTGTGACTGGCTTCATCCATGTTGTGGCATTTATAAACACTTCATTCCTTCTTACAGCTGAACAATATTCCATTATATGGATATACCATGTTTTGTGAATCCACTCATGAACTGATGGAGATTTGGGTTGTTTCTACCTTTGACTACTGTGGATAACGCTGCTATAAACATTTGTGTACAAGTTTTTGAGTGGACGTACGTTTCCATTTCTCTTGGATATATACCTAGGAGTAGAATTGCTTGGTCAAATTGTTAAGTCTTTGTTTAACTTTTTTGAGGACTGCCAGATTGTTTTCCAAAGCAGCTTTACATCCCCACCAGTGTATGAGGGTTCCAATTTCTCTAAATCCTTGTCAACATTTGTTATTATTGTCTTTTGATTCCAGCCATCCTAGTGGGTGTGAAGCGGTATCTCACTGTGGTTTAAGTTTGAATTTCCCTGATGGCGAATGATTTTCATGTGCTTATTGGCTGAGCGTGTATCTACTTTGGTGAAATATCTATGCAGATCCTGTGCTTATTTTTATTTTATTTTATTTTAGTAAGAACATTTTAAAAATTGAGGTATAATTGACATACAACACTATATTAGTCCAGGTGTGCAACATAATGATTCAATACTTGTATATATGCTGCAAAATGATCACCACAATAATTCTAGTTAACATCCATCCCCATACATAGTTACAAATTTTTTTTCTTTGCGATGGAAACTTTTAAGATTTACTTTCTTAGCAACTTTCAAATATGTAATACAGTATTATTAATTATAGTGGCCATGCTCTGCATTACATCCCCATGACTAATATATTTTATAACCGGAAGTTTGTACCTTTTGACTCTGTTCACCCGTTTCACGCACCCCACCCACCACCCCCTGCCTCCGGTAACCATCCGTCAAAGAACATTTCATATAAGATCTCCTTTTGCCCATTTAAAAAAATATTTATTTCTTACTATTATTTGTAAGAGATCTTGATATAATTCTAGATACAAGTCCTTTATCAGATACATGATTTGCAAATATTTTCTCCCAGTCTATGAATTGTGTTTTTAACTTTCTTGATAGCGCCTTTTGAAGCACAAAAGTTTTAAATTTAGATGAAGTACAATTAATCTACTTCTTTTGTTGCTTGTGCTTTTGGTGTCATATCTAAGAATTCATTGCCAAATCTAAGGTCATGGAGATTTATGCCCATGTTTTCTTCGAAGGGTTTTATAGTTTTGGCTCTTGCATTTAGGTCTTTATCAATTTTGAGTTTATTTTTATATATGATATAAGGCAAGGGTCCAATTTTATCCCTTTGTTTGTGGCTATTGTTGTCCCAGCACCATTTGTTGAAAAGACTATTGTTCTCCTATTGAATCGCCTTGGTGTCCTTGTTGAAAACCCAATCGACTCTATCTCCCTCATGAAATATTGCCCAAGGACAAAAAGAACTGCAAAGAAATTTTTTATTCTTTTTGTTTGTTTTTTCTTTTTAAAATTTTTTTTTGCAAAGAAATTTTTTAAAACATTGTTTTCAGTAATCATAGTGTTAATAAAATTATTACTGTAATTTGAAGCTAGTGTAGATTTAGTGGGATAAAGTAACTAAATAATTATATTAATGTTCTCAGGAGCCAAGGTTTTCACTTTAAGAAAAAAAGGATCAAATATAAAATTTAAGCAATATGTGAAAACCTGTAATCTTAAATTTTAGTTGGAATTATTGATATAAATTCATGTTGTATTTTCTCTTTTGTTTTCTATCTTTTGTTATCTTTGTTTTATCATATTTTCTATCTTTGTTCACTAAAAGTCTTTGAAGCAATGAAAACACATGGGCAATTAGCATCCATAGACTTTAGGTTGTGATCTCTAAATACCGTATCCTGGTACAAAGAACTCTGAGAAAATGGCCGATTCCATATCTAGGGCAGGAAATATATCAGCTGAATCTTGGGCATCTTGTTATGCCAGTCTCTTTCCTATGTGCTTTATATGTGTTGGGCTGTACCTCTCAGGCCTAGAGCCTGGAGTCAGCAACAGAGACATCAATGGTTTAATGGATAAGGGGGAGCTTACACGTCTGAAGCAAGGTCCTGGAGCGACATCCCACCATGTGTGGCAGACAGTGAGCAGGACATGGTGGCAGTCTTTGCTGGGTTGGGGGTGGGGGCAAAATTACCAGTTATAGGGGAATTGACATCAGGTAGGCTCATTAGTTACTAGGGAAACAGAGGAGCACAGGGAGCAGAGGAGCACACCCTTCATCACACCTTTGATCAGCTATCACTGTGAATTCCCTGGAGGTCCAGTGGTTAGGACTCTGATAAGCTTTCACTAGCTGGGGCCAGGGGCAAGTACTAGGAAGGTCAGTCATATGGGTAGGGCAGAGGCAAAGCAGGCACTGGTTGGGCAGGGGATGTACAGAGAGCAAGAGAATATCCATCTTGGGTGGCCTGATCATGCAACATGCATTAGCTCATTTAATTTCAGTTTATAGTTGCGAAACTGAGACTTTAAATAGATTGCCCAAGGTTACACAGATACAAAGCGATAAAAAATAGATACAAACCCAGGCTTCAGAGCCAGCATTTGAAAAGTTGCTCAACCTTGCTAGGAATCAGACAAATGCATATTACAACAACACTGAGACTATTTTCTTATTAGAAGGGCAAAAGTTGAGGATATAGGAACTCTTACACATTGCTGGTGTAAATTTAATTTTTTAGAACCTATTTTGGATAATGATTTCACCATACTTAATACATTTGAAGATGTACATACCTCATACCCAGAAGTTCCTGGACTTCTGGACTAGAGAAATTCTATATACATCTGTACAAGGAAACAATGTATAAACATCCACGTTCTTTGCAGCCCTACAAATATTGAGAAAAAGAAAGCTGGTGACTTCCTGCCACGTTAAATATGGAAGCTGCCTTCTTTTTGTTTTCGATGAGGAAGGCCCCTTACCCTATCAGAGATCTCTTTGTTTTTGCGGTTCACGAAGCAGGCGAATGTTTTTTGCATAGAGTATTTTTAAGTTTTCAAAGTGCTTTTACCATCATTAGGTTTCAGAACAGTTGCGTGTGACAAGAGGGTAAGTGTTTCCTTTTCCTTAGGCCAAGAAACTTAGGGGATTTAAGGCCACAGATCGAGAACTCGGAGCCCGCTTTAAAACTTCTCAAAGTTTAATTTTCATACAAATCAGATGGTGGTCCTGTGAAAATGCAAATTACCTTTCAGTGGGCCTTGGGTGAGGCCCGAGATTCTGCATTCCTAAGAAGTTTCCAGGTTACTGTGGGTCCCCTGGCCACACTCTTGAGTAGTGGGAGATTAGACCATTGACACAGGCTGGATATTAAACTCCACTGGTCCACTTTCCCTGTCTGTCCTTCGCAGTGCAGATGGATTTAAACGTAATGTTTAGCAAAAGAAAGGGATCTCACCTTGAAAAAATCCTGATCTTGTTCTCAAGCAAGCAGAAATGACTTTAAGATTTCATGTTTTCATTCTCTCTGGCACCTTCCTTCTTTGTGTAATCCATTTGTAATTAATAGGTGGGCCATGCACGGGTAACCGAGACTGGAGCTAGGCAGAAACATGCTTGGGTACTTCCAGTGTTGATTTATCTTTATGATTCAGGCTTTGTCAGAAATTATAGTCTGTCTCAGTCCTGGATGCCTTTCCACCTTAGAATCTACAATTGTTTATTAACTGACGCTCAGTGTGTCAAACAGAAAACAAACCTGCAGCACCTTCGTGGTTCACCCTGGTTCCCCAGCACTCCTGGGTGTCAGGACCTAAGTGCTGTTCAGGAGCTCTGAGTGGGAGCGCGACCGGCATTTACCCAGAGGGGCCCTGTGAGTCTCCTCTGCCCAGAGTATGAGATCTGATCTGGTAACCACACCACACCCCAAATGCTTAACAATGTGGTACGGCCTTGCTGTAGGGAATTCCTCTGTGAAGAGAAGCAGCTATTCTCCCAGGGACTGGATCTGGTTTGGGGGGTACAGAGCCATTCTGGGTTCCCAGTCTGGTGTGGAGAAGGGCGCCCCAGTGTGGCATCCTTGCCCCTTCCTGTGCCCTAGAATGGGGCTGGGGACAGAGGGCAGCTGACAGCCCATAGGCACCTGTCCTAAACAGTAGGTGCGGTGGTTTGACTCATTCCTTATAACTGGACAGACTGGTATAGTGAGGTATCAGCTTTCTTTGTGAAGCATTTTTTGGTTTTCTCAATTACTATTATTATGAACGGTTCTCAAATGTGACTAAAGGACAAATACGGCTATTGATATATTTCCAAATATCAAGCTTCTCTTGGGAGAGTTTGTTTCTAAGGTAGTCTGAATTCTAATGCTGAGCTCCGCCATTAAGCAGAGGTGGCCAGGATTGGAAGTATCTGGGATGCATGTTATTTTGGAGTTAGATGATCTTCCAAGACACGTTCTTACTTTAAAGATGATTCTGATATAACAGCGTTCTCATTGCTCTCCTTCACTTTATCACTCAACTCAAATGTTGGGCTCAGGACTTCCCTGGTGGTCCAGTGGTTAAGGATCCACCTTCCAATGCAGGGGAAGTGGGTTCGATCCCTGGTCTGGGAGCTTAATATCCCACATGCCGCCAGGCAACTAAGCCCGAGTGACACAACTACTGAGCCCGCCTGCTCTGAAGCCCATGCGCCACAGCTAGAGAGAAGCTCCTGCACCGCATCAAAAATCCCTCGTGCCGCAACTAAGAATCAATGCAGCCAAAGATAAATAAATATTTAAAAATAAATAAAATGTTGAGTTCCCCCTATGTATGTAAAGTTTCACACTAGCTTTTGTGGTGGTGAGAGTAAATGAAAAAGAATGAAAAAGAAAAATATGGCATTTGTTCTTTTTTTTTTAATAAATTTTTAAATTTATTTTTGGCTGCATTGGGTCTTCGTTGCTGTGCACGGGCTTACGGGCTCTAGAGCACAGGCTCAGTAGTTGTGGCGCACGGGCTTGTTTGCTCCACAGCATGTGGGATCTTCCCAGGCCAGGGCTCAAACCCGTGTCCCCTGCATTGGCAGGCAGATTCTTAACCACTGCACCACCAGGGAAGCCCCTGGCATTTGTTCTTAAGGACTGCGTACACTAGCTGAGAAACTAAGAAACAAAACCAAGAATTATGGGAACATAATAAACACTAACTGGTCCAGAGTCATCAGTTCCAAAGAGAGTGTTTCTGACGCCCATAGCAAGGGAAAACTTCACAGAGGAGGTAAAATTTAAGCTAGACTTTGAAGGCTGTGTAGTATTGTAACGTAGGAAAAATGAGCAAAAACATTTGAAGTGCAGATTATCTAGAGAACAAACAGGTGGTTGCCAGAGGGGAAGGGACTAGGGGGAGGAGAGAAGTAGGTGACAGGTGAGGCGGTACAAAATTCCAGCTGCAAAATAAATGAGTCACAGAGGTGAAATGTGGGGAAAATAGTCAATGGTTATGTAATGTCTTTGTATGGTGACAGATCATAACTAGACTTATCATGATGATCATTTTGAAGTGTATAGAAATACTGAATCACTATGTTGGGTACCAGGAACTGACATAGTGTTGTAGGTCAACTATACTTCAAAAACAAATCAACTAACTCAGAGAAAAAGAGATGAGATTTGAGGCAGTGGTGGAGCTGGGGGGAGGGGGAATTGGATGAAGGCAATCAAAAGGTACAACTTCCAGTTATAAGAAAAATAAGTATTAGATGTAATGTACAACCTGATAAATACAATGAACACTGCTGTATGTTATATATGAACGTTATTAAGAGAGGAAATCCTAAGAGTTTTCATCACAAGGAAAAATTGTTTTTCTATTTCTTTAATTTTGTATCTATATGAGATGATGGATGATCACTAAACTTATTGTGATCATTTCATGAAGTATGTAGGTTAAATCACTATGCTCTACATCTTAAATTTACACAGTGCTATATGTCAATTATATCTTAATGAAACTAGAAAAAAACAGTAAAGTGAACAAATGCTGTTGGAAAAATGGTGCTTATGGTTGACACTGGGTTGCTGCAACCTTTAATTTGTAAAAAATGCAGTATCTGTGAAGAACAATAAAGTAAGATATGCCTAAGCAGATATTGCTTTATTTTTTTAAAAAATAAATTTATTTATTTATTTATTTTTGGCTGTGTTGGGTCTTCGTTGCTACGCGTGGGCTTTCTCTAGTTGTGCGAGCGGGGCTTACTCTTCATTGCAGTGCACGGGCTTCTCGTTGCAGTGGCTTCTCTTGTTGCGGAGCACAGGCTCTAGGCGCGTGGGCTTCAGTAGTGGCACATGGGCTCAGTAGTTGTGGCTCGCGGGCTTTAGAGTGCAGGCTCAGTAGTTGTGGTGCGCCAGCTTAGTAGTTGTGGCTCGTGGGCTTAGTTGCTCTGTGGCATGTGGGATCTTCCCAGACCAGGGCTCAAACTCGTGTCCCCTGCATTGGCAGGCGGATTCTTAACCACTGCACCATTAGGGAAGCCCACTTTTTTTTTTTTTTTTTTTTTAGACAGATTGAGTTTTTGTGGCAACCCTGCATTGTTAGATGATTGTTATTTTTAAAAATATTTATTTTGCTGCACCGGGTGTTAGTTGCGGCACGTGGGATCTTTAGTTGTGGCATGTGAACTCTTAGTTGAGGCATATGAGATCTAGTTCCCTGACCAGGGATTGAACCCAGGCCACCTGCATTGGGAGCTCAGAGTCTTAGCCATTGGACCACCAGGGAAGTCCCAATAAAGTATTTTTTAATTAAGGTATATTCATCTTTTGAAGACCTAATGCTATTGCACACTTAATAGACTACAGTGTAGTGTAAACATAACTTTCATATGCACTGGGAAATCGGACAATTCCTGTGACTCGCTTTATTGTGATATTCACTTTATTGTGGTGGTCTGGAACTGAACCCACGTTATCTCTGAGGTTTGCCTGTATATGGGGATCAGTTTTCTCTTGAAGTTCATTCTTCCTTCTAGAGGAAAGAAAAGTGATTTTAATGCTAACCAATTCCACTAGTCAAAATAAAAGTAATGCAATAGAGCTCATGTACGTTGAACCTAGATAATATGAGCCTTTCATGTATTTGTGATTTTAACAGAACCCCAGGGAGAAGACAGTACTCAAAATGGTAAAATTTTGAGCCCAAAACCAAGAGTTAAGGAATACTTTTTAGTTGTTTTCACTTTTATAACCTCCCTCAAGTCAGAGTGTGTAGGCAAATCACCATTTTATGTCTCTATTTAAGGTCAATTCTGTGTTTGTTACCATGTCTGGAATGCTGAATCTGAAAAAATTGAGGTACAAGAAACTTATTGTGAATTATACAAATAAAGGAAGTAAGCATTGAAAAAAAAAGCACAAGGCACAAGGCATCTGAAGAATGAAAGTAGAGTCTTTGGGCTAGAGCGAGTTTATGACAGGAAGATGTTGGGACAAGGCTAGGTTGGGCCATGTTGTGAAATGTCCTAAAAATCAAAGCTAAAGAGTTAATGCAACCCAATGGCAGTAGGAAGCCACTGAAGTTTAGTTAATCCTCAGACTTTACCTTTATCAAACACTCAAGGGGGTTCATGCGATTCATATATAATCTTCTCAGGTAAGAGGAAACATTCCTAAAGAATTGTAATTCCTTGGCACTCAACATACTAAAGAGCCAATTTGGTCATCCCAAATCCAGTTTTCTAATGCTTGCTCTGCTACTGGTTCACTGATGGGAAAGATAACTTCTCCAGGCCATAATTTCCTCAAGTGTAAATCAAGATCATTTGAAAAGTTCCTTTTAGCTCCAAACTCAATTATTCTCATTCTCCTGTTTGACTTTCTCCGTAACAGTGAGAAAAGAAGAAAAACCTGTTACTAACCCATTTAATGATATTGAAATCATGGTTTTAATTTTTTTACCCTGGAAAAGAAGTCACATATGCATTATTCACTGAAACTTGTATCTGTGGAGAGCACATTATGTGTATTTTTTTGACTACTGGGCTATCAAAAATTATTTTTCAACATCACAGATAAAAAAGAAATTAAACAAAAAAAACTTTAGCAAAACTACTTTTAAAAATGTACTCTGGAATATGTGAAAGTGAATAACATTACTGATTTGATCTTTGTTAATTTTGTGCTGTACAGGAAACACCAATAGTAAATTTGTCACAAGTTCATTTTCAAAAAACAGTTGCATCCATAAAAGGACAAACTTTTTTTCTTTCTTCTTTAAATTGGCAACATGAAAAAAATTTTAGCTTCCTAAAAGCAGAAGCAAAGAGCTCATGAAAACGGAAGTGTGCTGTGTGGGTATTTTGCAGTCACTCCTATGGTTTCTAGATGGTTGAGTGAGTCAGGAAATCTTGGCTCTCGTTTCTACTCTACCTCAACTAGTTCTGTGAGGGCAAATCCACCATTTATCTGGTTTTACTTCTCCTTTGAAAGACTTATCACAATTATGGTCGTTTTCATTGTATTGTCTTTTTCCTCACTACTGGACTGAAAGATACCTGAGTGCTGAGGTTCCGTATTCACATATCTATCTCCAGATCTGGCACATAAGTTACTCAATATTCACTGAATAAATGAATTTTTTACTTATCTGTAAATGGAGGCAGTTGTACTAAATTTCCCGTCATTTAAAAAAATATATATTTATTTTTGGCTGCCTTTGGTTCTTCATTGCTGTGCGCGGCTTTCTCTGCTTGCAGCGAGTGGGGGCCACTCTTCGGGTGGGTGCAGTGCGCGGGCTTCTCATTGCAGTGGCTTCTATAGCTGCGGAGCATGGGCTCTAGGAACGTGGGCTTCAGTAGTTGTGGTATGTGGGCTCAGTAGTTGTAGCTCACAGGCTCAGTAGTTGTGGCACATGGGCTTAGCTGCTCCGCAGCATGTGGGATCTTCCCCGGCCAGGGCTCAAACCCGTGTACCCTGCATTGGCAGGTGTATTCTTAACCACTGCACCACCAGGGAAGCCCTCTATGGCATTTCTATCTTTGATTCCTTGATATGAATTTACTTTGAATTATTTAAGTCCAGACAGTTGAATTTTTCCCTTCAGCTTGATTTCTAGCATTTTATTGCTCGTTAGCACTCTTTCCAGATTTGGCCATTTTTGTTCTAACTTGAAGATAAAGTGGTACAAGCAGCTAGAGTGGGACTGTGTTTAGACAGGAAAGGATTCTCTGTGGGAGTGTCATAGAATTTGTTATTGAACCCAACTCCTACCTCTTAAAGTTGTGGTTTGCATCTAAAATGACAAGTTAAAAAAACTAATACATAGGTAAATGTGAATCAAACTTCAGAACAATTTCTAAATGGAAAATCTGATGATGTCCTAAATTTTACAGATGCTAAAAGCATAATAAAATTTTGTTGCTGAACCTCCCAAGAATATGATCCAGCACTACATGGTAGTCCTTTGTGCCAACGAAACTCCAGGAACCTCAGTGACAATAGCCATGGCCTTGCAGTTGAGTATATACATTTCTTTAATGTAAATCAAAGCCTATTACAATGCATTCTGTTACAATGAAAATCTTCACTTATTTTGGAAGCTCACTCAATCATTTTGAGCAACATTATATACAACCCAACAGATACAAAGAAATCACTGACAACTCCTTGAAACGTTATAGCTAAATTACAAAGAGTAATTGGATAATGTAGACAACCCCGATAAAGTATTTATTCTCACATTGTGCTCAATATTAGATGACATATAAAATTCAACTGGGAAAGGGAAATCAAAAAAAAGAAAAAAAATTGTGCTTTTCCTTGAACCAGACTCAAATAATGAGATGAGGGTAAACCCCAGTTGGGAAAGTATTTAATTCATTGTGCTTTTATATATTTTTCTTGCTACCTATTCCCAGTTAAAACCTTAAATTTGTGCCTCTGGGTACTATTTCTTTTAACTCAAGTACAACAGACCAGGCGTTCCTTAAAATCATTTTCTATTAAGTATAAAAAGTATACTCAGATAAGAACTCTATAAAATCATTTCCTTTTAGAAGGCATCAAATATTCAGGGATCTTTATTTTTAAAGGGTTAATGAAATGACATAGCTTTCATTGACCCAAACATGCATAATCCACCCTTAAAAATGCACCCCATTGGTAATGACACGATATACAAAGGGAATGCAACTTTACATATGTAAAATGATTGCTCACTATGGCAAGTTAACAGTCAAATTAACAGACATTGTACATTAAAAACAAAACAAAACAAAAACCCTCAATGTCTTAAAGCCAGTTATCTATAGGAGACCAAGGGAAATTCTGATATGGAATAGTTTGACTCAAAGCAAAGAATAAGGCACCTGCTATGAATTTAGAACAATAACTTTCATTTTTTAAGTTACAACAAAATAGAATTAGTTAACCAAGACACTTGTTTCCAAGAGGGAAACAAGTACAGGGGTTGATTTCCTGGGTGAGAAAGGCAGGTAACAATGCAGATAAAAACCTGCTGGCCTAAGGTCAGCAGATTCCTTTCCTATTGTAGTCAAGTTCCTAAACGTCCTTAACCACTCCTCTCCTTTATTCTCCCCATACTTAGGGGTATGGGAAGCTCTGAGGTTCACACTGTATATAGACTAGGTAGTAGATTTCCCTTCTGTTCCTCTTAAAACAGCTTATTTTCAAGAGGTATCCTGAGGCAATTAACATAGCAAACAAGCAGCTTTCTTTCCAATTCACTACCACATAGACACCTCTCAGGCTTTTTTTCATCATTATGGCTAAGAATTTAAATAGCCAATACTTGAAATTTTCAACAGTACCGGAAAACTCAAAACCTGCCTTATCACTCACCCTTACCATTAGTAAAAAGAAAGTTTGATCAATCATAACCTGTAAAATCATACAACAAAGGGAAGACTGAAGACTGATCCGTATCAGTAAATCCATTTAATTTCACATGACACTTTAGTCTGATGTATCTAGTACCCTAACAGAATTTTAATCATAAATCAAGAAAAAGCATTTCCAAACTAATTTGCAGTTGATGTGCCTTTTTGGTATTAAAAGTGCTATTAACATGCTGTCCTACGGCACACTGGACTCAACAGTATGTCCTGATGAGGCATCCATTTTTAGTACTATTTTTCCCTAAAGTGTTGTGAGCATAATAGGCCCCTTTCATATATTAAAGTAATTCTGGTGAAATCAATGGTGATATAAAAAACCTTCCCTGACTTTACTCCACCATGGCTGCTTATAGTGAAACCGAAGTGACTTAAGTTATAAAATGCTCAACCAAGTTGTTTTCTTATGGCCTCTTACGTTAGTATATTCACTCATGCAAAATCCAAGGTAGTGTAATAGAAATAATATTGTTAAAATAGACGTTGTGGCTATAAGCATCTCCCTTTATATTAGGCATTTAGAAGCTTTTTAAAATTTTCAGGTGCTAAAGATTTCGGGGAAACTAGGCTGACCGTGTAGTTGTTCCATTTATAAGCACCTTATTACAGGACGGTTACATGACCCTCTATGGGAGTGTGCTTTCAAGAAATAGTAATAAAGTGCCCAGCTATATAAAAACCGTAGGATTCCAAATTTTAAATTAAGCTAATTGCATTTACACATTAGGGCTAACAAAATCTAGACCCTGTCTACACAGATTCAATCTAATTACCTATATTGTATACTGTTCTAATAACCACATTAAAAAAAAAAACTTACTCTTTACTGACTGAATAAGTAGGGTCCACTACTGTAGCTTAACAAATTTTATTGCTTTATTCATGTGGTGCTTTTGCAAGGCACTGTGGTATGGACTAGAAAACTTGGAATGACTTGTGAAGAAACCTTGGAATGACACATGAAGGATGATATGAAAAGTCATTCTGAGGCAGGATGCTTTACTGAATTGTTTTTAACCAGGGTATCAAACATCAGGAATGAGTTCAAGTTAAAATTCACAGGAGAATGGAAACATCTTAAGGTCAGTCACTTCACATGCCCATCCTGATACTTTGAATAATCTGGAAAATTGCTGTAAAGAGAAAGAGCAAGTATTAAAACATGCTTGGAATAAAACAGGCCTGACAACTGGCAAACATTAAGGTAGTTCAAGAATCCAAGAATACCCTTACAATTACTTGCAAGTACTATGTAACTTCATAGTAATATGAACACAGGCCTACCGTAATAATACAATATTTTATGCCTCAGCTTCCTTGAATTTTATGCCAAAATGTCTAGAGAGTTACCAAATAAGCAGTGATTTTTAGAAAGAAATTAAAGCACCAAAGCAAAAAGGTTTTTCTAGCATACAATTATTTTGGTTTAACCCTAAACATTAGGTGTACTTGGCCTGTAACATACGCACAGTTCCTCATTCTCACAAGGCTGAAATTCAATAATCTTTAGGTTACATAAATTGCTTGGCTCTTGGCCATTTATCAGGAAAGCTTCCAATTGGTATGTTTAGGAGACAGGCAAAGTGAAATGTTTAAAAGAAACCTCAGTAACTTTAAGATGTCAGAACATGTAAAACAGAAACAAGTATTTCCATATTAACAGCTTGCATATTAAGATGAAGAGAAGAAGGCATTCTGTAATCCATCTCCTTGGGCAAGAGTCTACTACTCTAACAGCAGTCTGCCCTGATAACTATTTTTTCCTACCATATGTCAAACATTTCTTCTATTAAACTAAAAACATTTGTCTCGCACGTTAAATTGCCAATCAGGTACAAGTTCCTCTACAATGAGCCAATTCTTTGCACTAGCTTTACTTTATAAAATATATCCAATTTTGACATAAAGACATTAGATTTCGGAACATGTTAAATTAAGTTCGAACATCCGCATGTACATGTTGTTCATAAGCTTCACTTTCGCAAAGGTTTCAAAATATTCTAAATTCTCATTCTGGGAGGTGTTTTTGTTTTTTGTTTTGGTCTAATATTTGTCAACTCGATCATTACTAAGGACCTGACCTCCTTTTCTGCTCTCCTGTGAGCTCAAATCAAGCGGGGAGAAGTTTCTAGAGCACCACCCTCTGTGCATATGTGGGACAAGTAACTGGGTTCAGATAAAACAGAATTATGAGGAGCTCCCGGCAGGTGGATTGAGAACTATGCGGGCAGGACTCACCACTGATGGATCACCACGTCATCCCCAACCCGTCATCCAACACCCTACCCGATGATCGCCCCCAAAGCACTTACCAGAACCACAAACAACAAAAATGAAGAGAGCCAATAACCAGGGTCCTACAGACGCCTTCTCTTCGGGAGCATTTCTCTGCAAAAAGGAAAATGCACGGTCTCCAATGCAAAAAAACCACTCAGACTCCTGGCTCTCACCCTGCACCCCGGGCCAGGTCGCCGGGTCCCTGCACCTCACTGGTCTCCCCTGCGTTCCCGAGCCGCCCGGCCCCGGCACCCACCTCCCTGAGCTCCCAACTTAGCGTCCGGCTCGCGACCTCGGGCCCTTGAGTCGCCCGGGTCTGGGGAAGAGAGCTCGGCGCGGCCCCGGGGCCCGGGCCTCATACCCGGCTGCGGAACCAACAGGGGCGCCCGCTTTTCCCTTACCGAGGTCTTGGCGACGTTGCCGCGCTGGGTGATGTTCTTGCTGTGCTTCTCGTTGGCCATACGGATCCGCTGCTTGGCGACCATCTTCGCAGCGCAACCACCTGCCCCGGCCACTGCTGGGCCTCGCTCGCTCGCTTCTCCTCGGGCCGCTGCGACCAACGCTCCACTCCCGGTGCCCGCGTCGCCGGAGCGAGGAGGCTCTCAGGTGGGGCGCTAGCTCCGGCCGCTGGGCCTGGGCGCGGCGGGCGCGGGGGCTGAGCCCTTAGCTGGGCGCGGGCCGCCGGCTGACTGACGACGCCGGACCGTCCGGCCGAGCGAGACGGGCAAGCGGGAGGGGGAGAGCAGGCCGCCGTGATATTCTCGCGTCCCCGCTGGGGCCTCCGCCGGGAGCGTGGAGTGAGAGAGGAAGAGAACGCAACGCTACACAACGCAACAACCGGACGGTGCAAGCCGTCGCCTCGAACTACTTCGGGTTCGGCTGCCAACGTCAGCATTGGGCCGACTCCGCCCCGCGGAAGTGCACGCTCCGCCTGCCGAGGAAGAGGGAGAGGGAGGGCGAAGGCCGGCACTCCAGCCTTAGCTCCGCCCCTCCACGCTCTGTAAAGTGTTGCCCCACAGCTGCGCGTGCGCGTTCGGCCTCCTTTTTCACGTCTCTCTCCGACCGGAAGTGAATTGGCCCCGAGGCTGGCGACCCCGGAAACACCAGTTCGCCGCCTCACGCCGGAGGAGACGTGTTGGGGCCGGGTTCGGCTCTCGTGAACTCTGACCCAAGCATATGCGTTTCTCTTTCCGGGACAAGATGGCGCCGTCCACGCCGCTCCTTACAGGTGAGCTCTGAACGAGCAAGGGATTATTTCTTTACAGCAATAATTTTTGTGTCTCTAATCTTGGGCACCACCCGAGAAGCCTTGGAGTCTGATCCGCCTTTTCTTGTGGATTGTAGGAGAGCCGGAGGGCCTTTTGGATTTCTTGGTGTAGGGTGGCAGTCGGAAGTTAGGCTCTAGCCTCGGAGCTCCAGCATTCCCCTTCCCTTTTGCTCGTCCATCATTCTTTCCTGACACTTCAAGTCCTACAGGAATAGAGGAAGGGGCATAAAAACGAAGAGTGCTAGTGGGATTTGTTACTCTGGGTCTGCAATACTGGTGTTACACTAACGCTTATTTGGTGACAGGCCCTGTTGACAGAGTGAAGTCATTTAGCTAGCTCTGTAATAAGAAAAAAACGTAAACGTATGACTCGGTCTACTAGAATAACCACGCACATTAAATACACCTGAATTTAAGTGATATCGAATCCTGCACTCCTTGCTTTAATGAAATTTGTGGGACTGAGTAGGGCGAGTGGAGCTGCAGTAGTGTAGGTTTTAAGGGGATGAGAGTGTGGTCTGGGGTGGTAGCATATAATGAACATTATAAAGATAAAGTAGCAACGTTAGAACATTACAGGATTCCTGAGGTTTCGAAGCTGAGGCAGAGTTTATAATGTTGGAGAAGATAATAAACTTAGTCTTGGACAATGTCGGCGATGACTCTGGATTAATGGCTGGAGTCTCATATATGAGCATCAAGTAAGGAGAGGGGAGTTGGGAGGGAAAAGAAGGCTATAAGTTACCAATAACTTAATAACATTAAGGAAAAAGAAGCCTTTGAGAGAAAGGTTGTCTACTTTTGAGGAAAGGGGTTATTTCCCCCTGAGACTTGGGGGGAAAATAAGCTTTTGCACTTTTCACCATTCTACATTTTGAAATCTTTGTTATTAAGCACCCTGCCCATTCATATTCAATCTGGCTACCACAGTTCATTCACCACACATTTATCAAAAACTAATTTGTTAGATAACATACCAGGCAGATACTGCTTAAAAAGTAACTAAATGAATTTATTTCTGTAGCTTCATAAAGGTAGCTTGTATCTTACTTATAATTTTAGAATACTAAGTGCTTTTTTTGAACTTTAAAAACTGGTACATTTTAAAATTTGATCATTATTTTTTCCCTTTTAAAATCCTTACAGTGACTGCTTGCAGGGTAAATTCCATCCTGTTTAGCATAGCATATAGAACCCTTTATAATCCTTGAATAGCTCTTGTCATTCATTTTACTCCTTGCCATCCTATCCTATTTTGTTCTCCATCAATACTGAACTGCTCATAAAACCCTTGAACAACCTATTTCCTCAGTCTAACACTACTCTCTTCCTCTTGATTTGGCTGACGTCTTTTTGTCTTTTAAATTTCATTTTAGACATCATTACTTTGTGAAGTCTTTCCTTACTCTTCCCAGATAGTCTTTCCCCAGCCTATTTTGGTACCTCATATATACTTGAGGTTTTTGGGGTTTTTTCCCCACTTATCACATAGGGTAATTATCTAGTTGTTTAGATGCTTTTCTCCCTTGCTAGACTGTGAATTCCTTAATGGCAGGGGCAGAGCCTTATTCATCCCTGTCTTCTCAGTACCAAGTACAATGCTTGGTAAACAATAGACACTAAGTGGGTTTTTTTGTTTTTGTTTTGTTTTTTTATTTTTGGCTGCGTTGTGTCTTCATTGCTGCACGCGGGCTTTTCTCTGGATGCGGCGAGCAGGGGCTACTCTTCGTTGTGGTGCACAGGCTTCTCATTGCGGTGGCTTCTCGTTGCAGAGCGCGGGCTCTAGCCACACGGGCTTCAGTAGTTGTGGCACTTGGGCTCAGTAGTTGTGGCTTGCAGGCTCTAGAGCTCAGGCTCAGTAGTTGTGGCGCACAAGCTTAGTTGCTCCGCGGCATGTGGGATCTTCCCGGACCAGGGCTCGAACCCGTGTCTCCTGCATTGGCGGGCGGATTCTTAACCACTGTGCCACCAGGGAAGCCCAACACTAAGTGTTTAATGGAAGAATAAATTAATGAATGATAACCACTTTATTTGTAGTCAGATTAACCAAGAGTGACAGTTTTCTTACAGTGCTTAAGGTCAAGGACTTCGTAAGAGCTCAAGGGTTATCTAGTCTGTGTGCTCCAAATATTCTCATATTTATAGCAGCTCAGGGAAATTCACATTGCAAATTGGCAGAGTCAGGATTATATTCAGTCATTCAACTCCATGGCCCATTTTTCTTTCACTGGAACACACTGATTAACCTTTTAAACATTCTTAGTATAGGTATTTCAGTCAATAATAGATTCTTTTACTTCCAAAACCTTTTTTTAAATATAGACTTATGGGACTTTGGAGTTGTGAATAATTTAAAGATTATCCAGTAAATTTTATTAGTTATGACTTTCAATTGGAAATGACAAAAAGCTAAAGCAGGCAAAAAGGGGATATTTTAAAAATTATTTATTTTTGGCTGCGTTGGGTCTTCGTTGCTGCACGTGGGCTTTCTCAAGTTGTGTGAGCGGGGCTTACTCTTCGTTGTGGTGCGTGGGCTTCTCATTGCAGTGGCTTCTGTTGTTGTGGAGCCCAGGCTCTAGGCGCGTGGGCTTCAGTAGTTGTTGCACGCAGGCTCAGTAGTTGTGGTTTGTAGGCTCTAGAGCGCAGGCTCAGTAGTTGTGGCTCCATGGCATGTGGGATCTTCCCAGACCAGGGCTTTGAATCCGTGTCCCCTGCTTTGGCAGGTGGATTCTTAACCACTGCACCACCAGAGAAGCCCCGAAAAGGGGATTTTTTTTTTTAAGAAAAAGCTCATGTAACCTTAAAGCTTCTACTGTTACATCCAGGTATTCACATGACTCCAAAAAGCTGTTTTTCTTCCTCCTTCAGCTCTTGCTTTCTTTCCGATTAAACTTAGTGTCAGGCTGACGTTCTAATCGGGAGCTCCAGGTTTACAGTCAAGCAGCTCAACGGCCCCAGAGGAAAGTGCACATCTGTGCCAGTCTCAAGGCTGGCTGTCTTTGGCTTGGCTCATGCTCATCTTTGAATCAGTCAATTTTTAATCAGATCACCAGGACCAAATTATATTCTCACCCCTGGATATTTCCCAAAGGAAAACTAAAGTCTCCTAAAAGGGGGGCCTGGATGCTAGGTATGTAAAACAATAGCCTTTACATGAAGCCCATATTGTCCAATCAGCTTGCCTAGTTGAAGCCATTGAGATAATCAAGACTGAGTCATTTTCTTAAATTGATATATACTTCAGGGGATGTAAGCATTGGAAAAAGTATCATACTATAATGATCACCATATCCCTGGCATAGGACCCTTGTTTGTTGAAGTCCAGTAGTTTTCTCATATTAACTCAGGCCTAGAGCAATAAATAGTATGTGAGTATCTAGAAAGGCTAGTAAGTTTTAAAAAGATACTATATAGGTACAGTATTTAATGTAATTGTTGTTTTTAAACAGTTATTCTGTGTGAAACTCTGGCATTTATTTGTTGCTTTAATGAAAAGAACTGTTAGCATTCCAGATTTTTCTTTCCAGTAGAACATATTGCTGATCCTTTTTGATTAAGGGGAAAATCACTAAAAATAAGGAATCATATCAAGTGTCAATACACTATGTTAAGCTATCCCCACATTTTACTCAGTGTTTTACATTTAGTCGCTTCTAATTAAAATGAATTCCTCATTAGAAATTCATATGTAGAAAAAAATTGTTTCAGTTATTGAAAAGAGTTTGAGTCCATATTTATTTTTGCTTTTATTAACTTATAATGCAGTTTATGTTCTGTTATGAACCTGATTTTGTGTTTCTTCTGATAAACTTTGTATATCCACGTATTCAAGTTTGTATAAGAAGTTGCTCAAACTAATAAATCCAGTATAGTATCTTAGTGGTTCCAAAATGTCTTACAGCACTTTCTCATAGTTATGCTTCTATGTAGGGAAGTGTGAAAGAAAATATTTGTTTTAAATAGTGGTTTACATGTACGAACAAAACTATAATGACTCAATATGACTTTTATGATGAATTTAATTGATAATTAGTTCACATATAACAGACATATCTGTTGTAAAGCATCATGTACAAAGGTTGTCTAATTTAATGGGAATCAACAGTATCATCAGTGTATGAAGTAGCTTTGATATGTACTTTTGTCTTGCAGAATATGTTTTTATCTTAGTACAAAAATCTTGGTCTATTCGATTTTTAATTTTAATTTAACACCTCTGTCCTGTATTCCCAGGCAAATCAGTTCTTGAGAAATGTTGACAGACTTTTGATTGGTTTTATTTCTTGCCGTTTTGTGAACAAAGTATTACCAAAAAGGGATGGGCTTTTTAAAAGCCTTTTTATTTTGATATAAATTAAGACTTGAAAGAAGTTGCAGAGAGAATAAAGAAAGTTCCTGCATATCCTTCATCTAGCTTTCCCCAATGATAATATCTTATAGTATCTTAGCCAAACCAGGAAATTGACACTGGTACAGTCGTATTTACTAAACTGCTCTCCTTATTTGGATTTTACTAGTTTGTGCATATCTATATTTTATCATGTGTAGATTCATGTAGCCACCACTATCAGAATATAGAAATGCTCTGTCACCACAAAGATGTTACCCGTTTATCATTGGACCCTCCTTCCAACTCCAACCGTTGGCAACCACTGATCTGTCCTGTATCATGATAATTTTGTCATTTCATGAGTGTTATATATCCTGGTGAAAAGCCAACCATTTTTTTTTAGTAAGTTTTTATAGCATGGCCGAACATAATGATTTGTGATAAATATTGAATAGCAACCTTAATATAATACAAAATTATTGAGACTACCTAGTGAAATTATCTTGATTATTATTCAAGGGACAATTGAAATGTACTTCTAAATTTCAAACAACAACAGTTTGCCTTTTTTTCTCCATCTCTATGCAAAATACAAATGTATTTTCCTTAAAAAAAAAAGTTTTATAAATGGAGTCATAGACTATGTAACCTTTTAATTTTTGTTTTCAAAGTGTTCTTTATTTAGAATGTGAACATATGCATGTTGAAAAGCAGTTGATTGATTTGACTCAAGATTTTGCTTCTCCAGAAACATACTAAAACCAGTAATTGAAAGCCACATGAGACTGAATGCTACTTGAGCAAGAAAGACATGGCACTTTTCACACTGACATTTCTGTCGGTGTTGCCTTCTGAGATTTTGGCTTAATAATCTGCATTATTAAGTTAAGTGGGAGTTTTGCTCCCCCACTCCTGTCTTAGTCCATTCTGGCTCCTGTAACAAAAATATCATAGACTGGGTGGTAAACAACAGAAATTTATTTCTTACAGTTCCGGAGGCTGGCAAATCCAAGATCAGGGCACTGGCAGATTCAGTGTCTGGTAATCACCTGCTTCCTGGCTCATAGACAGCCATTCTGCACTGTGTCCTCACATGGTGGAAGAGACAAGGGACCTATTTGGGGCCTCTTTCATGAGGGCAGTAATCCCATTCATAAGGGTTCTTCCTTCATGATCTAATTACCTCCCCAAAGCCATTCCAAGTACCATTAGGGATTAAGTTTCAACATATGGATTTGGGGTAAGGGTACATAAACATTCACTCTTAGCAACTCTTTTGGGATCTTCTACATGTCTTAGTTTGGGATATAAGTATGAAATAGAAATTTTGGAAAAGGAAAACCTTGTACCCATACTGGTTGCCCTGAATACCCTGAAAGTTCCCACTGCTGTGGCCAGAAGGCTACCTTCATGGGTTCTGAGGTACAGCTGCCACTTTAATATAACGTACGAAAACTTTGGATTTTCACCAAGTGAACATTGTGGTCGGTAATAACAGCAAAGTCAACAGATACAGAGGACCAAGGTCACTAGGTACAAGTGTCATGAGAACACGGGAAGCTGAGATGAGCTAGGGAAAGCTTTTTTTCTTTTTTGCCAATCACTTCAGGCATGTGTTAAGGCAATAGGGCATGGTTTGATTGCATCATCATATGGTACATTTTAAAAGTATTGCGGCTTCGTTGGGTATACACTGATAATGTACTGTTTTGTTTTCCTAGATAAGTATGAGAATTTTGAAAGAGCGATTAGTGAGTTAAATTGTCACTGCAGCTTGTGGGAGGGACCTCATTAGGCTGACAGAATTTTATGCAACCTAGCAATAACATGTAATCTGACAACTACAAACCCCCTAGTTTGGGAAATTCACTTTTTATTAATCCCTCAAATAAATGTTTATTAAAACCTTAACTGTAGTATTAAGAAAAGAATGGCTTGTTTTCTTCTAAATCATAATGTATCATACATTATATTGCAGCAGACGATTGATTTGGTGACAAGAAACAACACAGCTTTGCCTGTGTAGTAAGAGAATTTTGATGCAATACTTGATTTTAGCCAGAACGCCAAGAAGCAGTTGAGAATTTCTGATGCTAAAGAATTAAACTTCGTAGTTTTCAAGTCTTCTAGGAAAACATTTCCTGACACAAAACGTTTACTAAATGTATTAGAGATTTTTAGAATAGATATTGTCATTGTTTCATTCAAGGTGTAGCAGTAGACTGAGCTCCTTTTGAAATCATCATTTTGAGTGTAGTGATGGACTCATTTTTTAAGATCCCTAATGCCTAGCACATGGAGCTGTGCAGGGGCCAGGTATAGAGCCTTGTAGGCAGTAGTGTGAGGAGTTTAGATTTTGATATATGTAGAACACTTTGCTAGACTCCATTCTATTCAAGGGCAAAGTACCCACAGCAGTTTGGCAACTCAGTTTAGTATATGAGGAAACATGGTATCCAGTTGTATACTTGTGGATATCTGACCAGAAACTCATTATTCAATTACGTGTTTACTCCCTTATTTTTCATCATTTCCACTAGAATGGAAGCTCTGTGAGTACATAGATTTTTATCTTGTTTGTCAGTGGTCCTTTTACTTTCATTCTAACTTAAAAACAAAAAATTATTTATTTATTTATTCATTCATTCATTTTGGCTGCGCCAGGTCTTAGTTGCGGCACGCGGGATCTTAGTTGTGGCGTGCGAACTCAGTTGCGACATGCGTGCAGGATCTAGTTCCCTGACCAGGGATTGAACCCGGGCCCCTTGCATTGGGAGTGTGGAGTCTTACCCACTGGACCACCAGGGAATTCCCTCAGTCTAACTTTAAATTATTTACTTTGGGAAGGTAGATATATTATTTTCAATATCTGAAGATTGAGCTAGTTAATTTACAGGTAGAAAATTGATGTTATGAGAACTGTCCCTTGAGAAGGGAAAGGATATAGGGATCAGAGTTGGAGCCAAGAGTGGCCCCTCGCTACCAACTTTGCTGCTGAAGAGTGGGAGATTTGTGAATAGCTGGCAGAAAAGAAAGGAAGTGAAATTGTAGCCATGGACTTCAGTAAAACTTTTTCCTTTCTTCAGCTCTTATACTGTTGCTGCTAGCAGGAGTTCTAGCTGATAAAATAGTTACTCATCACCAAGTCCTGTCAGTTTTCGCTCTTGAATATTGAACACTTATTCTCCACTTTCCATTTCCACTGCCCTACCCTGGTCCAAGTTTTGTATTGTTTTGTTTTTTTTGTGGCCGTGCTGCTCGGCTTGCAGGATCTTAGTTCCCTCCACCAGGGATGGATCCCAGGCCCCTGGCAGTGGAAGCTTGGAGTCCTAACCACTGGACCACCAGGGAATTCCCAAAGTTTCTATTATCTCTTCTGTAGGACTACTGCAGACCATCTTGAGTAGTTTCTTCACATCTTACTGCCTTCTGGTTCACTGTCTACACTGTACCAAGTTGAGCTTTTCAAATTGCAAGTCTGGTTTTAAAAATCTGCCTAAAACTTTTTTGAAGTTTCCCAACATTCTTAGGCTGCAGTCCAACGTTGCCTAACTTAAGCCACAGGATCCTGCTTGGTCTGAGCCCTGTTTTCTTCTCCAGATCCACCTCCTTCCAGCCACGCAGGCCTCCTTTCCATTCCTGTGACGCTGTCATCTCTCTTGTCACAGAGTTTCTGTGACTGTTACTGTTCTCCTTGCTTGTTAACTGCTGTTCATCTTTCAGATCTCAGCACACAAATCACTTACTCAAGGATGCTTTCCCTAACCTTCCATTTTTAGATTAAAACTCCATATTATTCACTGTAGTAGCCTCTTATATCTTTCCTTTGTAGCACTAAATGCAGTTATAGATTTCCATATATTTGACTAATTATCTGATTAGTGAGGTCAGGGACAGGCTGATTTTCCTCCCTAATGTATCTGCAGTACTCAACATAAGGTTTTGGTGGTAGTTTTTTTTTCCTCCAGTAAGCATTTGCTGAATGAATGAATCATTTTATTTGGTTCAGCTTTAGAAGCTTCTAATTCAGTCATTTTAAAAAAGTATAATCTAGTTCTGTAGATGTTTCTGCTTATTTAATCTTGAACTTTGTTCCCACTTAATTTTTTAGAATATTACTATCATTGGGAGTTTAGTAAATGAATGTATCTCATCCTGCTTGTTCTCTTAGCTTGAGAAATTGTAAATATATTAATAATGTCATATTTTTTAAGAACTTTGAATGAATTTATACTATATTTTTATGTTATTATTTTACATAAGGCACACAGTATTTTAAAGTTTATATTTTGCTGATTGGGGCACAGATTCAGAGGTGGGGAGGATCTAAGATTCCACAATCAGATAGGAACTGAGGTCTACCTTTGAGTTCATGTCCTTTCTACTATAATACAACTGCCTTTCACTGGTGACAGTTACAATTTTGAGTTTTTAATGATAAAAGTTACTTGAGAGAGTAAGCTGATACAAAGAAGATTTAACTTAGACTCAGCTCCTAATTCTGTTTCCAACATCCATACATTTTGAAAATGAGATTAGAAAATAATGTGAAAACATAATACTAAGATCACTTTTTTCCATTTGAATGAAGGAATATAAGTATGAATGCTGTATCTCAATGCAAATGCATAGATTTCTTGTAAGATAGATAAAAGTGGATTTATTGAAGTAGTCTCCTTAGAGACTAAATGAATTTGCTCTATAGGAAAAGAAGTAAGAGGGATATTACCTGTCTTAGTCAGTTCAGGCTGCTGTAACAAAGTACCACATACTGGGTAGCTTATAAACAACAGAAATTTATTTCTTACAGTTCTAGAGGCTGGAAGTCTGAGACCAGGGTGCCAGTATGGTCAGGTCTGGTGAGGACCCTCTTGTTCGTTGACTGCCAACTTATTGTATCCTCTGTGTTTTTCTTGTAAAGGTACTAAACCCATTCATGAGGATTCCACCTTTGTGATCTAATAACCCCCTAAAAGGCTCCACCTTCCAATCCCATCACATTGGGATTAGGGTTTCAACATGAGGATTTTTGTGGAGACACATTCAGTCCATTGCATTACCTATTTATTTCTCAGCGATTATATGATTTTTATGCAAGAGGAAGAAAAGTGTGCCCTTTTAATGCTGATGTTTGATAGTTCTATGAAATGTTTAATGATTTCATTAGTATTTTGACTGAAAGCTTCTTTTTTTTTAAACATTTGTGATAACTGAGTATTTATTAACAAAGTAATGGTGGTTCTTTCCCTTTTTTTTCTTTAGTCCGAGGGTCAGAAGGACTATACATGGTGAATGGACCACCACATTTTACAGAAAGCACAGTGTTTCCAAGGTATGGTTTATTTTGTCAAGTAATGTTACAGAGAACTATACAATGCACTCTAAAGTATTTTTGTTGTTATATTCTGAACAAAAAAGAAAAAGAACAGGTAAGCTAGTTTCTTGGGACATATTATATAATATTAACAGAAGATGGAAAGAATGAAAGAATACATATTCTCTATCAAGAAAAATGATCTTTAGATTTGAAAATAATAGCTTAAGCATGTTTAAAAGAAAAGGTGTAGGCAATAGTGTAATTCAGTTCATGCCTCTAGCTTAGAAGAATTTTATCTTAGGGACTGAGGAAAAACCAGTAAATGTGATAGCCAAACCACTGCCTATAATCTTCGATAAATTATAGAATGAAAAAGTATAAGAAATGAAATATACAAAAAATATATACATATAAATATATAGCTAGATAAATAGAGAGACATTTTTCCCAAAAAGAAATAATGGAAAGGTAAACCAAAAACTAACAAAAGTCATTATCTATAGGAGGAGAGAGAATTGCAAGATCCAGGGGACATGTCTGTAAATGAACTTTGGTATATATAGTTTCGACTTTGGACCACGTAATTGTTTTAAATTTAAAAAAATATTTAAATGGAAAATGGGAACAAGTGAACCTAGCTTTATATTAAGTTGGTGACATAACCATATGATGATGTACAATATTCTTAAATGCATTCAATAGTTTTATTATTAATAGAAAATTGATGTTATCCTTTTAAATCTATTGTAGGGTAAAACAAATAAATAATTATATTAATGTCATTAGGAACCAAAGTTTCAGCATAAGAGTGAAGTGGGGAGATAGACTTGCATGTATCAATATGAATTCATGATTTCTTTTCATAAAAACATTTGTATTTCGTAGTTCTGTCCACTCTAAAGGGCTAGAGCCAGTGATAACCTGGTAGCAGTAAATACGTCACAGATTATGATTTCTAAATGCCATTCTTCACTAAAAGGAACCAGTTCCTTGGGGGAGTGGTCAACTCCAGGTATAGGACAAAAAATGTATGAGTTGAGCCATACATATCTTGTGCCAGAAAGCAAGGAAGTTATAAAAGGCTAATGGGGTTTTGCTAAACTGTCACAGGAGTCAACATGAAGGGGTTTATACCAACCTTAGATGGGACAATTTGAGCATTAAGAAGAATAATGACTCTAAGAATTAAGATGTGTTAAGTATATAAGTAGTCTGTAAAAAAATCCTCCTCCCTCCAAATCTTATTGGTCAGCATTAGAAATTGATGGGATCCTTGTTCATTACTTTGAAAATTGATAAAGAAAGAAAAAAATCAAGCATTTATGTTGCCTTTCCTGTACAAACTATTTTTCAGTAACCAAATTGTTGATGAGGAAAACTTCTTTATAGAACAGTAATAAATTTAAAAAGAATGATGGGATTAGATAATCACCATTTCGTTATCCTAAAGAAGTCATGTATCAGTGGTTCTCAAACTTTTGCATGCATCACAGTCATCTGAAGAGCTTGTTAAAACACAGGATACTGTTCCCTCTTCAGATTTTCTGATTCATTAGATCTGGGGCAGGGGCCCAAGAATTAGAATTTTTAACAAGTTCCTAGGTAATGCTGACACTGCAAGTCTAGGGTCCACACTTTGAGAACGACTGATCTACGCAAATGATCATTAAAAGATGCTGTTAGATGAACTGTTGATAGGGAACTTTATAATCAGGCTGCCATCATCTGACTCTATTGACCATTGTTTTTTACTAGACTCAGTTCTCTAGAACCTTGTTACAGGAAGTATGGGCCCAAGATCAGCCATACTGGCATCACCTTGAGCCAGTGCAGAAATCAAACATCAGAACATCTCAGGCCCTTCGCAGCTTACTGAATCAAAATCTGTATTTTAACCAGCTCCTCAGTGATTTGTATGCACATTAATATTTGAAAAGCACCACTTTAGAAAATAAGAGTCTGTGTTAAAGCTTTTGTGCTGCGCTTCATTGGGGTGTGCAATCCCAAGGCAGCAGGAGTGAGGGGGAAAGAGAAATGAGACAAGGAAGAAGTGAAAGCAAATATAGAGTGAGGTGCACTGAACTGACCACAGATTCACAAAATCCATCCAAGTTGCTTGGTCATGCAGAATTTCTCCAGAGAGGTTGTATAGAACCACTGTGCCTTAGAACAATCTGTTTTGAAGAGGATGGGTACGAAATTGGTCTGCAGCCAGAATCTTTTGATCTGTTCGGGTTGAATCTGAGTGCCCATGCTTCTCTTCCTGCTACTGCAATAGGCATAATGGAAGCCGTGCTGAAATGGGGCCTTCATTCTTGGAGAGTCTGAGACAACCAGTGGTGTTAGGAGATGAGGTGGCCAGGTCTCTTCGTTGAATAGCTGGTGCCTGGGAGCAGGAAGGATTAGGTGAGTCTGAGCAGGCGCATAATGAGTCCAGTACAATCTCAGCATCACTGAGAGCAGAACAAGGAGACATTATGTGTCTCCTGGTAAGTTGCAATAGGAACTATGCGGTACTTACCTTCTATGAAGATTTTTTAAAATCTGCTTCTAATCAAGCTTTCAGATGAATGGTCCTTGAATTTGGCTGCACATTAGAATGACTTGGGGAGCTTTTAAAAAACCGGATATCCAAATACTGGCTATTAAATGATAGTAAGGAATTATTGTTAATTTCATGAGTTAAAGTGGCATGGTGGTGGTTCTCTTTTTTAAAAATGCCCTCGTCAGTTAGAGATGCATACTGAAGTACAGAGTAAAACGATATGACATCTGGTTTTGCTTTAAAATATTCTGGCATTAAATATGAAAGTAGGGAGTAGATTAAAGAAAACTGACCATGAGTTAATAATTATTTAAGCTTGGTGATAAGTGTGTAGGGGGGTTATCATACTTTTGCTCTATTTTTGTGTATATTTGAAATTTTTCATTTAAAAGGTTGTTCCAGAAGGAAATAGACAAAATTTTCCAAATGCCAAAATTAAGAAAAGAATTGAAGTCTGGATACTATAGTCTAGGAAGCTTGCCTTCATTCTTAAACAGAATTCTAGAATGAGTTATTAAAAAGACAATTTATAATCATTACAATAAGGAGGTAATTATTGGAGTCAAAATGAGCTTGCTAAGAATAAATTGTTTCACGTTTATCTCATTTCCTTTCTGAGTAGAATTTCCAGACACATCAGAATAGAACTATAAACATGATTTTAGCAAAGTATGTGAGAAATGAGAAAGTCTTTTGGTTGAATGATGTTAGTGACAGAGTTGTCATTGGTTAAGAGCTGTGAAGTCAGCTGACTAATAAGTTGATTTAGTTTGAGGGAAGGACTATTGGTGAGCCACAGGAGCTTGTTAAAAGGTCATCCAATATTCTCATAATTAATTTAGATGATAGCTTAGAATTATGTTTAATAACTTATATTTTACTTAAATCTGTGAGGAATGACTAATGCTTTTAAAAGGGAAAATGAAGATATAAGTAGATATCAGTAGGCTGGAATAATAGACCAAAAGTTGGGTAAGATTTAAAAAGAATAATTGTAAAATTCTGCCTTAAGGTTCAGAAATAAGTTGCACAAGTATAGAATGGAGGACATCTTGGTCATAGCTATTTATGTAAGGGAGTGAGAAAAAAATGTTTTAGTAACTATACACTGAGGATAAGCTACCATTATTGTATGATTGCAGAAACACAAATGTCATCTTCAGATGAATTAATGCAAAGACAGTGTCCAGGACTTCCCTGGTGGCGCAGTGGTTAAGAATCCGCCTGCCAATGCAGAGGACACGGGTTCGAGCCCTGGTCCAGGAAGATCCCACATGCCACGGCGCAACTAAGCCCGTGCGCCACAACTACTGAGCCTGCACTCTAGAGCCCGCGAGCCACAACTACTGAAGCCCGTGTGCCTAGAGCCCATGCTCCACAGTAAGAGAAGCCACTGCCATGAGAAGCCCGCGCACCGCAACCAAGAGTAGCCCCTACTTGCGGCAACTAGAGAAAGCCCGCACACATCAACGAACACCCAACGCAGCCAAAAATAAAAAATAAATAAATTTATTTAAAACAACAACAACAGAAACAAAGACATTGTCCAGTTTAGAAGGGGTGTACTGGTCAGTTCTGTGTGTGTCGTTATTTGACAATTCAAATATTTGTTAGCCACAAAGTTCTGATCTAATGTTGTGACTGCACATATGGACATCTACTGTACACACATGCACACATTTCTGTTTGGGTCTTCATTATCACTGGGAGGTGTACTCACAGTAGCCATCTCCAGTTGAGAAATACAGTACTTAAAGTTTTGATCGTTTGATAGAATGTTGCCAAGAATTTCGAGTTCCACAGGTTAGTTTTTGTACAGAATCCTGCATCCATATTTTTTTAATGTGAAGATCCTTTTATCGTTGTTATACTTTCTGTCTCTGCACATGAGAAATTGGTGGAAGGTCTTTGTCCTTGAAATCCAGGGTCACCTCTTGGCCGCTTGAGGATATTTTATCCACCATTGTTTTGTTATGCAGGTAGTTTGGGAAATTCTTCACAAAACCTCCGTGTTGAAATCCTTCAGCTCTCTCAAGATATAAGGGCTGACAGCTGGTAGCTTCCACATACACCTACATTTTTGGGTTTTCATACCAACTAGTTATTTACCCAAAAGGGCTCTATTTCTTACTTAACATTGGTCTGTTGGTATAAAATCAATTTCCAGCCTTACAGTGGTAGTTGGCACTGCATTTTAAGCGAGAAAGTATTTTTGGTAGACTAAAGCATTTTGGAATTATTTTCTAAAATTTATGTAAGTTCTTAGTCATTAAATTTGTGGTAAGATTGTGGATTTTTAATCAGATTTTTTAAAAAAGTATTAATGCTTATGAATTTAAGCTTTTTTTCTTATTATTTTCAGAGAATCTGGGAAAAATTGCAAAACCTGTACCTTTAGTAAGGATGGGACCTTGTTTGCCTGGGGCAACGGAGAAAAGTGAGTGTTCATTTATATAACATTTTATGTGTGTGTTGTGAATATAAAACATAATTGTTTTATGTGAATAACATGTATTTGGATATCATTTATAAAGTCCATCTTTTAATGTGTTGGTGCTGTTAGGTATTATCTCCAATATAACATCCATAGAACATCTACAAAGTTGTTAGTTTCTATTTATGTGCCAGGACTTCTTTGAGTTCTCTAGTTACTTAGAATGAAAAAGTAACATATGGGGCTTCCCTGGTGGCGCAGTGGTTGAGAGTCCGCCTGCCGATGCAGGGGACACGGGTTTGTGCCCCGGTCCGGGAAGATCCCACATGCCGCGGAGCGGCTGGGCCCGTGAGCCATGGCCGCTGAGCCTGCGCATCCGGAGCCTGTGCTCCGCAACAGGAGAGGCCACAACAGTGAGAGGCCCGCGTACAGCAAAAAAAAAAAAAAGGGCAATTAATTTAATGCAGAAGAAGCTGAGAGGTTGTTTTAAATAGTGCTCTAAGTGATTGGTTAGGGTTTCTTAAGTTCTGCACTAACATTTAGAGAATAACTCTCTTTGCTTGTTTATGGTAGATACCTTATATCTTTGCTGTTAACTTATTAACAACTGTCTATATTTATTACTGTTAGTTTTATTGTGTACAACAGCATGTCATCTAAATATAAGTTATTCAAAAGTATGTTTGGTATAGTCTGTATTACATAAAATAATCAGATTACAAAATTGGTCTTGCCAAAAAAAAAGTATTTTGGTTCAGTGTTCATAATTTCACTTAGAAAACCAATTCTTTTCAATTTTCCATAGTCACTGTATTTCAGTTCACAGCAGGAAAATGCCTGAATATTTGTTGCTTGGTTTAAAGTTATTTTTGTTGTTTTTAGCCAGATATAATATCTTAGGTTTTTTAAAGGGGGAAAAATGATTGCATCCTTTTAAAAAGTATATTTTAAATGTTTCTTACACAGTGGTACTATATTCTGAGGTCTTTCAGCTATCAGGTCAGATTGGATTAACACATGATTTTTAAAAATGCTAAAATGATTGCATTGAATTAGTTGATTCATTTCTATGACTATAAGTAGCTGGCAGAATTAGCTTTTATAATTAAAAATGTTCATCAGTATTTTATTTTTTTTTAAGTTATTGAATCCAACCAACAAACTACTACTCTCAAATTATTAAGGATATAATTATATTGGGTCCTATTCACAGTGTTAACAGACAGTCTGACTCTCAGCCTCAAGGAAAGGACGTACTCTCAACTTTTCTTATTTCTTTAGGTGAAACCTATTGTGGGTATTTGGGGGTTTTTTTCCAATCCATATTTTATTATTTTTCTAATATTTATATATATATATTTTTATTTGGTTGCACTGAGTCTTAGCTGTGGCATGGGAACTCTTAGTTGCGACATGCATGTGGGATCTAGTTCCCCACCAGGGATCGAGCCCAGGCCCCCTGCATTGGGAGTGCAGTCTTAACCACTGCGCCAGGGAAGTCCCTAAATCCATATTTTAGTTTACACTATTTGAGTAATGAGTTGATAGAAATTTACTATCTGATGGGACATATCATACATCTTTTCATTGCCTATTATCTTTTTGAGGTATCCGTTATTCTACTAGCTTACAGTTTATTGAGTAAGTCTGTTTTCACTTTGGCAATTATTATTAATTTTTTATATGTCATATCTCCACTTTGTTTTCTGTTGGATTCAACTCAGTCCTCTTAATATGTCCCTACATGTTGTGTCCATCTTTTTAATAGATTTTTTTATACCTGGTTCTAGCATTTATTTCCTTAAGGTGCTGCAGCCACAACAATACATATTGTTCCTGGGGCAAGAGAAACAGATATAGTGTATTGATTGTGGTCTTTGCTGGGTTCACGGTTAACTAAGTCAGAAGCTATAACTGATTTTTCCTTAAATGTGTGCTTATTAAATTAAAATAAACACCCTTCATTAAACTAAGAATAACTTTAAAGTTTATTAACAACAACAAAAAAGAAAGCTTCATGTAATTCTAAAATATGTAATTTACGGTAAGTTGTAAAGAATCTACAGTCGTAAGTGTGTGTGTTTGTGTGTATGTTTCTGTCTTTAAATAATATATGGTAATTGTTTATTCTTACCAGTTGCCACTTATCCTAACCCAGCGTCCTCAAACTTGAGTTGAACAAAGTAACTTTAAGGAACTTCTGCAATGAGATGGAGTATCTTCTTTTCTTTCTTTCTTTCTTTCACCACAAGGACTACGTAAGAGCAAGTCAGGCCAAACAGGTTTCAGCGCATTGCTCTGGCATTTATTAGGAGTATGCTCTTGGGCAAATCATCAGATCATTTCATTTTTCTAACCTTCAGTTTTACCATTTGTAAAATGGAGATGATAATACCTGTTTTATGAGATTGTTGTGAGGATTAAATGAGAAAATGTACATAAAGTGGTTAAACCAGAACATGGTTCATAGAAAGTGTCCCCAAAAGTGGAAACTGCTTTTTTTTTTTTTTTTACAATTATTGTCTTTTTTGTCATTGTACCACGATAATTCTTACAGTAATATCTTTTGTAGACTGCTTCTGAGATTTTTATAGACATCAAAAGTATCCTTGCTGATTTCCCTAACCGCTGCAGTTTCCATTTACTCAAATTAAAAAATATATACTTTTCATTTTCTCTTGGATTTGAAATTCGTCAGCTTGTCTGTAGATTTGTTCTGTGTTCACTTAAACGCCTGTTTTTTCCTTTTTGGTTGAAGGTGGTATCTATTGTATCTTTGTGCAAATTCTATACTACTTCCCAACACCAGCCTTAAATAGGGGCCTTTTGGTAAAATGTACACTCTTTTACGTTAAAGTGTTTATTGGATATTTTCTAGAACTGACTGAAAATTGATTTTTATGAGGAATGAACACTTTAGAGTGATCTGTACTTAAAAAGAAGTATGAATGTTTTGGATAGTGCTGGCTATTGTGAAACAGTGTTTCATTGCTGAAGTAATTTCTTTTGAAACCAGAATAAATGTTATCAATGTCACTAACAAGGGACAACTGCACTCCTTCGACCTTCCAAAGACAGTTTGCCTTGAGTTCTCGCCAAAAAACACTGTCCTGGCAACGTGGCAGCCTTACACTAGTAAGTATTTTCCAATTGTAAAAATATTCTGACAGGACCAACTCAGTGGGGAAAAAAAGGAGGTTTATAACCTTATAGGAAAGTAATTAATATTTATGATAGTAAATAGTGTTTGAGAATATTTTTAATTGACAATGAATCTTGTATTCCCCAAATAGAATGTACTTTAAGTAATTTCAAGGTATAGTAAGTTAGTGAGAAGATCCATCATGAGATAGAGGAAAAGAAAAAAGCTCAAGGGAAAATTTGTAAAGTAAATAACCAATGGATAGAGAAGATCGCAAAAATTAAGAAGAATAATGACCTTTAAAATAAAAATCGTTTTATATAATTATAAATGAAAGAGGAAGTACAGTAGACACAACATCTAAGAAATGTTTATGGTGTGACAAAGGTAGGAAATGGTGTGTCATTTTCTAACGCATTTAAAGATCTAATATACATTATATGAACATTTTATTGGCTTGGCCAACAGTTCGTTGGGTTTTTCCATAACATCTTACAGAAAAATCCAAATGAACTTTTTAGCCAACCCAATATATAGCTGTGCTTCATAGATCAGTGATAAAATATTGGGTCCCGGTATAGGGCTTATTTTAAGAAGCATTTTGTAATAATGTGGATATTGTTGAATAAATATATGATAGTAGCTCATTGTTGGGTTATGAACTTCCTGAGTTCGTTCTTCCAAGAGGCATGGACTCTAATGAATATTATTTTTCCAAGTAAGTAAAAGGGAAATTGAGAATCAGTTGAAGACTGTGAGTGGTTTTATATAACTTTTTTTCATGTGTGTGACTTACAGACACAGCTTTCGTGATAAGACAGTTTAATCTGTTTAACAGCAAGCTATGTCACACTTAATCTCTTAAGTATTCTTAAAAACTGTAGTAATTAACTCATTTCAGAAATAACAAAATTCTGCTCAGACAGCCGTCATATTGTCATAGCTTTAGGAATGGATGATTAAATCTATAATTAAAGCTAAAGGGGAAAGTTGATTTAAAGCAGCTCTTACCCGATCTTTATAATCTTGTTCAAATTTTTTCTAAGAATGAAATCTTTTTACTAGTGTTAGGAGACAATTACTGCAAAAATTTTTGTTTTTATGGCAGCTTCTAAAGATGATACAGCTGGGATACCTAACCTACAACTTTATGATGTGAAAACTGGGACATGTTTGAAGTCTTTCATCCAGAAAAAAATGCAAAATTGGTAAATAAATGCTTTAAAATACTAATTATTTTTAAATATTTTAAATATCTTTGTTGTATGTTATTTTTTTCTCTGGTATTGATTTAGAAAATAACTTCTCAGATCAAAATCTAGATCTTTAAGGATTTTGTATGTGAGAATGTAATAGAGTAAAAACTTGATCTTTTATTTAGTATTTGAATCAAAAGGAATAATATTTTTCTATTATATATGCTGACTAAAACTATTAGTAACTGACTTGACATCATATTTATAAGTATTTTTCCTTAAATAGTAAACAATATCATAAACTTTAACATGTTAACATATGATGTTACATTCTATTTAAAATTTTTTAATATTCTTTCTTTTCAATGTAGGTGTCCATCCTGGTCAGAAGATGAAACTCTTTGTGCCCGAAATGTTAACAATGAAGTTCACTTCTTTGAAAACAACAATTTTAGTATGGAAAGATTTATGAAATAATTTTATTATTTGCTATAAATATGTACAGTTTTTATTGCCTTATATGGTATCATAGGGTTCTCCTAAATACTGTTAATATATTAACAGTTGCTGTTATAGTAATTCATTTGAATAACTCCAAGTGTAATTGCTAGTAAAACTTTATAACACAAACATTCTTTTATAATAAACTTTTACTATCTAATAATTACTATTAAGACATTTGAGTACCTCTTTCTGAGTTTAGTTGCTATTGAAATTCTGTGATACAAATTTTTAAAATATTTTGTTGTGTAGAATTTCAAATACAAAAGTAGACACCTAGTCCCATAGCCATCAGCCCATTGCCAAACCTTCTTCATCCATGCATCTGTCCACCTACCATCTCTTCTACTCTGCTAAAGAAAATTGTAGACATCGTATAATTTTACCTATAACTATTTCAGTATGTATTCTGAAGATTAGGGCTCTTAATATTTTTTTCAAACTTAGTCATAATACCATTATCACAGATTATAGAATATCTGGTCAGTGTTCAAATTTCTAATAATTGAAAATGTGATAATTTTTTTAAAACTCAGGATCCAAATAAGGTCCTTCACATTGCAATTGATTTATATATCTTTTAAGTTTCTTTAAGCTATAAGTTCCCTCTCCATTCTTTTTTCCCCCTTGCAATTTATTATTTAAGAAACAAAGTTACT
Organism: Aethalodelphis obliquidens; assembly: GCF_003676395.1. Classification (NCBI taxonomy): domain Eukaryota; kingdom Metazoa; phylum Chordata; class Mammalia; order Artiodactyla; family Delphinidae; genus Aethalodelphis; species Aethalodelphis obliquidens. The sequence goes on along the minus strand of NW_020838025.1, from coordinate 4,337,267 downwards.
TGTCTTATATATACTCCCATATTTGAGTTTTGCTCTTGTATCCCATTCTGTAATTTAACATGTTCATCTGTTTCCTGTAAATAACTATTTGGATCCAGAGTTGATCAGCTTCAAGTTCTTTTTTGGGGAGCTGAGGGCAAGACTACATCATAAGGCTATGTTCAATTCTTTTATCAAGAAGCACATAATGTCTCATTGTCTTTAATTTTGTATGGTTAATTGGCGTTAATGTTCAATGCGTGGTTAAAAATTGGTGATACTATAGTTTCCCTCCTTCCCCTATCATTTATTAGCTGTACTACCTCTATAAGGAGAAATTCCCCTTTCTACTGTTTGGTTACCTAGTGGACCATTTATATGGGAAAGGCAAAATAAGTATTCTTCTCCTTTATCACTTTTAATAAAATGAGTTCTTTCTCTAGCAATCTCCATTGCAACCGATTAGTCCCCACCCCCAACCTAATGAACTATGGATTTAAACATGATGTGTTTCAATCCATTTTAATTACTATTCTTATTGATTCTCAAATTGTCCCATCATTGGTCAATTAGTCTTTAATGACTTTTTTGCTACATGGTAGGACAAATCATTCTAGGATTATCTTGTATATTTCTTGCTGTACACCTAGAATCAGCCAATTCTCCAATATACTCTGCTCCCTTTTAGTGGAAAATGGTATTTAGAGACCACAGTCTGGGTGTAGAGGATTCTCATTGCTACTGTGTTGATTGATCATTGTTTCTAGGCCTTTTTTTTTTTTTTTAATCTTATATCTGTATTGCCTTTTGCCAACACCAAGAATGTGTTTCTCTGGGATAACAGGGGTGATAGTTTGAGAATATCACATCCACATAATTATTCATTTGCTTTATTCTTCATTGACCACATAGCATTCTTAGAATAGCAATACCAATAGTAACACCTATAACATGATTACTGAAAAATAATTTAAAGAAGAAAGTTTTGCAGTTCCTTTTGTCCTTAGAATATTCCATTGGTGACTGAACACTTTTTAGTACAGTCACTGACTTACAATAGTTTGAGTTAAGATTTTTCAACTTCATGATGGTGTGAAAGTGCTATGTATTCAGTAGAAATTGTACTTTGAATTTCAATCTCTTCCTGGGCTAGCGCCATGTGGAATGGTACCCTCTCGTGATGCTGGGCAGCAGCAGTGAGCCACAGCTCCCAGTCAGCCACATGATCACAAGGGTCAACAATTGATACACTTAGAACTCTTTTGGACCTGTGCAGACATTATGTTTTTCACTTTCAGTTGATTATTCAATAGATTACATGAGATATTCAACACTTTATTATAAAATAGCCTTTGTGTTTAATGATTTTGCTCAACTGTAGACTAATATTAAGTGTTCTGAGCACTTAATATTTAAGGTAGTCTAAGTTAAGCTATGATGTTCAGTACATAAGGTTTATTAAATGCATTTTCAACTTATGATATTTTCAACTTACCATGGGTTTATCAGGACATAATCCCATCATAAGTCGAGAAAGTAGAATGGGAATTGGCAGATGTTCACATGTACAGAAGATGGCATGCAGGCTGATTTTGACACCATCTACACAGTCATTTAGCATTACCCTTCAATTTCCTGCTTTTGAGGCTTAATCCTTTCCCCACTAATTTGGGGTTAGCTTCCTCGCTTATCTTCCTTGCCTCTTTATGAGCATGCCAGAAGAAGGGGGCTGCCAGATTAGCAGTTTGGTATGCTACTTTTGAATAGCTGTTGGTCTCTATATTTGAACAAAGAAAGAGTAATAGCTCTTGATCCCATTAACTAGGAGAGTGTAGTGTTCATAACATGGTTTCTTACTGCCTGGCACAGAGTAAGCACTCAACAAATATCGGCCATCGTTATAGTTACTATTGTTGATTATCATTGTTGTGGATCTGCTTATCACATTAGTTACAGAATTTTCATTTCCACGTTCTACAGTAGCAAGCTAGGGTCATCTGTCCCATCAAATGGGCTCTAAGACTACTTTAGTTCAGAGATTTAAGAGAAGAGAACTGATATTTATTTAATACCTACTGTGTGCCTGGCACTGTACACTAGGAATTAGGTATGTAATCCCATTACTTGCCCAAGGTCACACAGTGACTGAGTAGGAATTCAAGCATAGGTCTGTCTCACTCACCCATGCTTTTTCCACTCTGTTACTCTGCCTGACCGACATGAGACTACAGTGAGCCGTTTTGTGTATAGTTACGTTAACCTTTTATAATGCATTCAGAATTTGAGATATTTCTATTAGCTTCTCTCATTAATCTAATACCATTTACTTTTTTTTAGATACATTTGCAAGTAAGTTGCATTTGAAAAAAATTAATGATTTTGTGTTATCACCTGGACCCCAGCCATACAAGGTAACTGCTAATGTTTTTGTTTGTTCATGTGGAATATTATGAGATTAAACCTTTTCCTAGTTTTTAGTGACTTTAAAAACATGTCCATCTTAGTTTATATGCTTCAAAAAATTTAAGTCATTATTTATGTCTGTGTATCTTAGGTGGCTGTCTATGTTCCAGGAAGTAAGGGTGCACCTTCATTTGTTAGATTATATCAGTACCCCAACTTTGATGGACCTCATGCAGCTTTAGCCAATAAAAGTTTCTTTAAGGCTGATAAGGTTACAATGCTATGGAATAAAAAAGGTATGATAAATATATTTTATCTCCCATTTTGTTTATCAAGCATTAATTTAGACTTATATTCCTATGTGTATAGAAAAAGAAAAGAGTATCAGTGCTTATTCAGTGAAAATTTACATGTGCTTTGTTACAATCACCATTAGTTTAATTTGTGTTTTAAATCTAATTAAAGTTTTTACCCTTACAGCTACTGCTGTGTTGGTAATAGCTAGTACTGAAGTTGACAAGACAGGAGCTTCCTACTATGGGGAACAGACGCTGCATTACATTGCCACAAATGGAGAAAGTGCTGTGGTGCAATTACGTGAGTGTTCCAGCAGTCTTCCTTTAATAGAATAAATGATAGTAAAAACTACAGTGCCATAAAGATGATATCATCTAAGTTCTTGATCAAGTGATAGAACTCACATATTTTAATAACCTTTAAGATAAAATTCCTCTTATCATCCCCAAACATACCTTATTTTGACAGAATCCAATTAGTTAATTTAGTTATGCCAGCAGTTTAGTAGGGAACTTGCTGAGTGAGATAATTCCATTGTAATAGCTCTTTGGGGACTTGTTTAATTTATTATGACAGCAAGTTGGTGTAGCATGTTTAGCACCATCTTCAGAACTGAAGAGTTTTAACCACTTCATATTTTGTTTTGATGAGTTAACTGTGAAAAACTAGTTTTAAAATTCTGGCAACTCCCTAATCTTTTTTATTTTGAATTGAACATGTAAGGGTAAGGTAACCTTTCTTTCAAAAACTGTGTATTCCCATTCAAATCAGGAACAAAACAAGGATGACCCGCCTCCCTTCCATTTATTATTTAACATTCTGAAAGACCTAGTCAGTGTACCTGATCAAGAGAATAAGTATACAGTTTTGAAAGGTGAAAATCGAATCATCTCTGCTCATCAGATGAAGTTACAGCATAAACAACAGCCTCTTAAAAAGCAAAATGGAAGGAAAGATTCCATATACAGCAACAAAAAAGAAATATATAGGACTGATGGGAAGAAAACTTTAAAACTTCTGAGGGGCAAACTATAAGCTTTAATAACTTTACCAAGATGTCATTTCTCTCCAAATTGATCTAAAAATTAAACTAAAATGCCAGTAGATTTTCTTTTTTACAACTAGATAAGCTGGTTCTAAAGTTGATATTGAAAAATAAACATGCAAGAATGTTTTGAAAACTTTGCAAAAAAAAGAGTAGCGAAGGAGGGATTCTGATACTATTAGATATTAAAATGTAAAGCAATTGTAATTAAGACAATTTGGTTCTGGCTTATGGATAAGCAGATAAATCAGTGGAACACAATAGGATCCACAAAGAGATCCATACTTCCAAAGCCATTGACATACAATAAAGTCAGCATTTGAATCAATGCAGGAAAATATTGATCATTTAATATATGGTTTGGGGACAGTTGGCTAGCTATTTGGAACAAAAAGTTACTATTGCTAATTCTTTACCAAAATAAGTTCCAGTTGGGCCAAAAAGTTGTATCTGAAACTACAGAACTAGAAGAAAATGTGGGAGAATTTTTTTCTAATTTTTTTTAAAATTTTTATTGGAGTATAGTTACTTTACAGTGTTGTTAGTTTCTGCTATACAGCTACAGCAAAGTGAATCAGCTATACGTATATTTTTCTAATCTTAAAGTAGAAAAAGACTTAAACAAGGTAGAAGTCATATGGGGAAAGTGATAAATTTTAGTATATGAAATTACAGATATCTACACTGGGAGAAGAAAAGAGTCCATAAATTAAGCAAAACAAACAAAAATTTAGGGGAAAAAAGTTTTAGACAAGGGATAAATATGAGAAAAGGTGAATTTTGTTAATATCTCAAGTGCAACAATAAAAGACCAATAACAGGAGAGAAAAATAGATATAGGACAGTAAAAAATAGTCCACAAAAAAGAAATAAAATTATGTATAAGTATACTAAAAGGTGCTTCATTTATAATAAAGGAAAACAAGATACAGTTTTTCACTTAGTAGGTTGGCAAAGATAAAAATATGAAACAGTATGAGTGAGAGTGAGGGGAGAATCTTTGCTATCAAAAACTACTGGTAGGGCTTCCCTGGTGGCGCAGTGGTTGGGAATCTGCCTGTCAATTCAGGGGACACGGGTTCGAGCCCTGGTCCGGGAAGATCCCACATGTCGCGGAGCAGCTAAGCCCGTGCATCACAACTACTGAGCCTGTGCTCTACAGCCCGTGCTCCGCAACAAGAAAAGCCATCGCAACAAAGAGTGGCCCCCACTCGCCGCAACTAGAGAAAGCCCATGCACAGCAACAAAGATCCAACGCAGCCAAAAATAAATAAATTTAATTAAAAAAAAAAAAAACACTACTGGTAGTGTAAACTGGTACAAGTTCTTTGAAGGGCATTGTGGTGGTACATTATGAAGTAAATGTATGTGCCCTTTGACCAGGCAGTTTCTCTCCTACAGATGTATTTGTGTACATTTACAGTGGAGTATAAACAGCGAGATTTGTAATGGAATACAGTGCAACTGAATGAGGCAGAGCTCAGTGTGCTTACATGGAAAAATTTCCAAGAGTATTAAATGAAAACAACAAAGGTTTAGAACTTTGTGTGTGTGTGTAAGTGCTTAAGAGAGAGATGCTTAATTTCAATAAAAATATTCTGAAAGGATATGCAAGAAGTATAACAGAGGGCTGCCTTTGCGTAGAGGGACTTATTTTTGTGGCATGTCTTTTTATATAGTTTGTATCTTTATTACTGTATGCATATATTACCTCTTCCAAGAAAAACTAGTTTTTTAATAGTAATAATAACCTATGCTTCTATGAGCCCACATTGCCAGAACGTTTACAAGAAATTAAGGGACTTCCCTGGTGGTCCAGTGGTTAAGACTCCGTGCTTCCACTGCAGGGGAGCACGGATTTGATCCCTGGTCAGGGAACTAAGATCCCATATGCTACGCGGCATGGCCAAAAAAAAAAAATTTAAATAAAAGTACTAAAGACAAATAATAATATACAAAATTGTAAAACAATTATAGAAAAATAAAAGAAATTAAGATTCATTAAGGGTTCTTAAATAAATCTATAATCATACATTAATCTCCATAGTATGTCATGTAAAAATATTTTAACATACGATGAAATTTTTGGATTTTTTTTTTTAGTGTTTGATGTGTTTATGAGTGTTATGATTGTAATTTGTGCTATTAAATATTATAATACTATACGTATTTCTTTATCACTAACTTGGATTTTATATTCTTTTTCTAGCAAAAAATGGCCCCATTTATGATGTAGTTTGGAATTCTAGTTCTACTGAGTTTTGTGCTGTTTATGGTTTCATGCCTGCCAAAGCAACAATTTTCAACTTGAAGTGTGATCCTGTGTTTGACTTTGGAACTGGCCCTCGTAATGCAGCCTACTACAGCCCTCATGGACATATATTAGTACTAGCTGGATTTGGAAATCTGAGGGGGCAAATGGAAGTGTGGGATGTTAAAAACTACAAACTTATTTCTAAACCGGTGGCCTCTGATTCTACATATTTTGCTTGGTGCCCAGATGGTGAGCATATTTTAACAGCCACATGTGCTCCCAGGTTACGTGTTAATAATGGGTACAAGATTTGGCATTATACCGGCTCTGTCCTACACAAGTATGATGTACCATCAAATGCAGAATTATGGCAGGTTTCTTGGCAGCCATTCTTAGATGGAATATTTCCAGAAAAAGCGATAACTTACCAAGCAGTTCCAAGTGATGTACCTAGTGAAGAACCTAAAGTTGCAACAGCTTATAGACCCCCAGCTTTAAGAAATAAACCAGTCACCAATTCCAAACTGGTAAGTAAAGTTTTGCTACTTTGGTAGGAAAAGGTTTTTCAGTGTGTAGCGTTCCCTAGATCCTTCTCTTATGCATGTTCTTGTGTTACTTAGTATCTGATTAGAAGATATAAACTCTAGGGTAGAAATTGTGGAGGACCTGCTGCTGAAGATGGTGAATGGTTGTTTTGGGTTTTGTTTTTTTGTTTGTTTGTTTTTTTGGCCGTGCACTGCGGTTTACGGGATTAGTTCCCTGACCAGGGATTGAACCTGGGCCCCCTGTAGTGGAAGCGAGGAGTCCTAACCACTGGACTGACACGGAAGTTCCGGTGAATTATTGTTAAGTTGACAAAGTAATTAATGTAAAATCTCTGGGAAAGATAACTGGGTGTGACTTACTGGGTGTAGATTGTGGGCTCAAATTCAAATGCCTGTCAGGCTAGGCTGCTAGCGTAAGGCAATGGTGAGTGGGAGAGAATGGTGAAAGGGAGAGAGCATGCCCTCTTTCAAGGCCACAGCAACTACACAGCAGTAGCCCATTGTTTCCACAGGAGATTTTAGGCCCAGTTTGCCAAAAGTTTGATTTTTCAAGACAAGTCTGGATGCTTGTATGAAATTTCTCAATTTTTAAAACACTGCTATTCAAACAAAACACACTTGTTGTCCTTAGGCCATCAGTTCCAGACCTCTGTTGTAAAGTTATGACTGGAGTATTGGTCAGATTCTGATCTGCTTTAAAATGTTAGCATTTCAGAGTTCAGGGGAAAGCATTTATTAATATCCTGAGTTTCTGTGATGACGTTAAGGAATAAAGTTGCTCTATAAGAATGAACAATATTATTCATATTAATAGAATGATGACCATACAATAGGTATAAACTGGGACTGTTCCAAGTAAATGGGAATATATAGTCACTTAATTATTAAGGCACTCAGGGAAGTAGACACTTTTTCAAAGGATAAATATTTCTGTGCCTCCATTGTGCTCCTAACCCTCTGAAAAACAAAAGAACAAGCCTTCTTCCTCCACAAAATGTAGCATTTTGACTTCAATGAAATGTTGTTGAAACATTTTTCTTGCATTAAATTATTTAGTAAAAATATATAGAAACATACAACAAATTAAGCCCTGTTTATTATTTTTGTATTTAGATTTTTTTAAAAAGGATATAATAGTCTTAGGATTTGTTTTGTCTCTTTATTGAAATTTTCCTTACCTGAGATTAAAAAAAAAGAAGTGACGTTAACACATCCTGCTTTCTAAATCTGTGTAAGATAGCACAAGAGGAAGAACTTCTGAATTAGTGTATATTTTTATTCTCTGACTCATAAAACTGATTTGGTTGGTGGAGGGAGAAAAATTAATATAGAAAGAATATATTTTGAAAACAGTGGAAAAAAAAAACTAGGTAAGAACTTCTTAAAACCAAACTTTTTGTTTTACTTTTTTTTTTGGTTGTGCCGGGTCTTAGTAGCAGCACGCAGGATCTTTGTTGCAGCATGTGGGGTCTTTCATTGTGTCATGCAGGCTTCTCTCTAATTGTGGCGCTCAGGCTCAGTAGTTGTGGCACGCAGGCTTAGTTGTCCTGCGGCATATGGGATCTTTGTTCCCCGACCAGGGATCGCACGTGCGCCCCCTGCATTGGAAGGAGGTTCTTAACCACTGGACCACCAGGGAAGTCCCCAAACCAAACTTTTTTGACATTTAAGATTTCTACTAAATTCTTGCTTTTGTATATAACCTGGTGATTATGTGATCCTATCACATCATTTTATTTGAAGGAACTATATGCCTATGAATGAGAAATTATTGTTTGTATCTAATTCCAGAAAACTAAATGGCAAAGAAAACGTTGTCAAGAAATTACTAGAAACAAAGGTAGTCTGGTCAATAACTTCACAAAGGAAGAAGGTTACATAGCAGAGGGGAAAAAAGGTGTTTGGATTCTTCCCCCTGAAGGAAAAAATAACTTTTTTTATAAGTAAAAATTCATATATAAATTATACTTAAAGAAGTATTTCTTGGCTTTCAAAAAAACCCTTCACTTTTATAATGTGTTTATCAAGACAGTCTTATAATTGATGTAATTGAAGAAACAAACTTTATCAATGAGGATGAAAGTGTGTACAGTAGACACATATTGCTAAAGCCAGAAAAGCTCATGAGCCATAGTAGCTGTGTGGATTTTTTTCATCTAAAATAAAAGTCTGTCAGGGGACTTCCCTGGTGGTGCAGTAGTTAAGAATCCGCCTGCCGGTGCAGAGGACATGGTTTCGATCCCTGATACGGGAAGATCCCACATGTCGCGGAGCAACTAAGCCCACACACCGCAACTACTGAAGCCCGCGCACCTAGAGCCCGTGCTCCGCAGCAAGAGAAGCCACCCCAGTGAGAAGCCCACGTGCAGCAACAAAGACCCAACACAGCTAAAAATAAATAAATAAAATGAAAGTCTGTCAGTGGCTACATGATGCTCATAGTGTGGAAGAGACTTGTAACTCATCCTTTCTTCTTGCATCATTCTTAATTGCTTTCTCTTTTTTTTTAAAGTTCTCATGAGTAGAAACTTTTTCAGCCAAAGCAAGATACTATAGAAGAACTCACTATTGAAAGAATATAAAACAAATGTTCAAGGATTAGTATATCTTAACTAACATTATGTGCAGTGGGGATCAAAGAAATGCAAGAGGCTTGCCATGCAAATGTGTCTGTTCTCCAAATGTGGGTTCTCATATATTCAGTTGCTTCAAGTAGGGTATGTTCACACACAGAACTTCGATGCCTGCAATAGTTAATGCAGGTGCTAAGATAAAAATCACTTTATGGTTTTCTACTTATTCCTCTATATCTTAAATGTTTGAGCCCTGCACATTTGATTATAGCACTTATAAGTACAATACAGCTCTGAGATCTAGTACTCAAGAAACTTCAAAAGTGTACATCATGGTGATTTAATACACATTGTGAAAGGTTTCCCCTCATGTGGTTAATTAACATATCCATCACCTCACATATTTATCTTCTTTTTTTGTTTTTTGTTTTTTTTTTTTTTGGTGAGAACATTTGAATTCTACCCTCAGGAAATTTCAGTTATACAATTATACAATACAGTGCTATCAAGTATAGTCACTGTGTTTTACATTAGATCCTTCTTGATCCTGTATGTAATTCTGTTGTTGTTGAATGTGGTTGATAGTTATATAAATATCTGATGATGAAAATGATTGCCTGTTTTCACAGTATAGTCTGACAAGTCATTTAGTGTTTTAAAACCTCTTCATTATGTTAATTCTGGATTTATAAGTATGTAGTTACCCCCTTCATATTTGATTTAATTTTTTATTGTCTGTTTTAGTTTTTCCATTTGCTTTTATTTTTAATCTTCTAATCTCTGATTTTGCAAGATCTAGCAAGTGACTGTTTGTGCAGAGAGAACAAATGAGGCAACTGTTTCTGTTGGCAGTAGTCAGATCCAAAAGGACCCCAGAAGAAACTATTGTTAGTATCTAATTTCATAAAAATCATGTGTCAGTGGTAGTACTAAGAAAAATTCCATTGTTTAAACAAAAATAAAGTGAATTTTGCTGACTCTTATATAACTGAAAGATATCGTATATCAACTAGTAGGAAGATCCTTATTAAATCCATCTTGACCGTTGAAGTGTGCCTACAACAAGAGTTTTGAAATATTCTTTGCCAGTGAACTTATGATAAATTTGGTAAAGTAAGTTTGTCCTGTACTAGCCAAATTGTATAATTTGTTGTATATGTTTGTAAATACGTGGACTCCATTTCAAAGTCATTTATTTTACATTTTCTATAGCATGAGGAGGAACCACCTCAGAATATGAAACCACAACCAGGAAATGAGAAGCCGTTATCAAAAACAGCTCTTAAAAATCAAAGGAAGCATGAGGCTAAGAAAGCTGCAAAGCAGGTACTTGGGGCGCTTATCTTTTCAAACAAAACAAACAACTAAAACCAGTTAAATTAGCTATGTGCCTTAAAGTTTAAAGAACTGTAGTCCTAAAAACTTGACAGGTTATAAAATGTAGTTGGAGTTAGACTTAAGTAGCCAGAATGTCTCTTTTGTGTTTGCCTATGAATTTCTCAGTAGTCCTTTATATATAATGTGGGACCTAGGAAACTGGAACTGACCTTAAAACCTGAAACTCTCATGGGATTATGTAGTGTGTTACTTGCAACAGACCCTTTTGGAGGAGCCTGTGTGAAGTGGTATAGTTTGCTTTTTTGAAAGCATATGTTTAAGAGAAACCAGAAATTACATGACTATAAGGCCATTTTGTCACTCAGTATATTACTATAGGAATTGTTCAGCTGGGAATCTAAACACTAGAGTACCCAAACAATGGAATTGTTCTAAAATAATTTTTTATATGATTTGGTAGTTGAAAAACCACACCAGCATAATAATTGACAAGTAAATTGTGATGGTGTGTGGCTTACGGTGATAGTGAGATCTGCTGGGCTGGAAATTTGTGGTTAGTAAAGTCATGGTAACCACATTTTTGAGATTGAGACAATTCCATCTTGCCTATTAATGCTTGAATTTTGACAGTTCTGGGTTACTTGTGTGTTTTGACAGGCAGTTACTATTTTAAGGTATAGAATTTCATTATGCAGCCACATTCTGTTAAAATCTGGGCCTAAAAAAATCGGTGTGCTCTTTTGTAGTTAATATATTTCATCTCCAGAAATGTCTTTAAATAACTCAGGCTTAGGTCCTTCCAAGTAAAATGATCTAGTCCATGTATTAGACTTGTGTAAAAAGGAGGACTTGGCCTTTCATCAGAGTGGGTAGACACCTCTGCTGGCCCCGAATATTACAAACTGGTAGCTAAGATTCCTTTTTTGTTGTTGTTGGTTTTCCAGCTAATAATTACAGGTATAATTGACAAATAAAAATTTTAAAGTGTTCAATGTGATGATATGATATAGGTATACATTGTGAAAGGATTCCTACAATCAAGTTAATTAACACATTCATCACCTTACATATTTACTTCTGGGGGATGAAGCACTTAAATTCTACTTTCTTAGCAAATTTCATTTACTGTATTCAGTACAATATAGTATTATCAGCTACAGTCACCATGTTATACATGAGATCCTCAGACCTTATTCATCTTATAACTGACGATTTGTACCCTTTTACCAACCTCTCGCCATTTCTCCCACTACCCCCCAGCTCCTGGCAACCACCACATTCTACTCTCTGTTTCTATGAGTTTGACTTTTCTTTTTTTTTTAGATTCCACATATAAGTGGTACCATGCAGTATTTCTCTTTCTCTTTCTGGCTTATTTCACATAGCATAATGCCCTCCAGTTTCATGCATGTTGTTGCAGATGGTAGGATTTCCTTTTTTTATGACTGGATAATGTTCTACTCTGTGTAAATATGTAGGTATGTTTATATATCACATTTTCTATATCCATTCTTTCGTTGAAGGGCACATAGATTGTTTCCATACCTTGGCTATTATAAATAATGTTGCAGTGAACATGGGAGTACAGCTGTCTCTTGGGGATAATGAGTTTTGTTTCCTTTGGATATATACCCAGAAGTGAGATTGCTGGATCACATATTTTTAATTTCTTGAGGAACCGCCATACTGTTTTTTATAATGACTGTATAAGATTCCTTCTAACTGAGATTTAAGGGCCTTCAGAAACCCCCTCAACGTAGAATCCCACTTTTATAAGTGATGTTTCTTCCTCTTTATCAGAAGATATTTTTAATATGACCGTTGCTGGTACTGAGCTAAGGTCCCTTTGTAATAAAATATTAGTTTATTTTTTAAAAATATTTATTTACTATTTATTTTGGCTGTGCTGGGTCTTAGTTGAGGCATGCGGACTCTTAGTTGTGGCATGCAGACTTCTTAGTTGTGGCGTGCATGTGAGATCTAGTTCCCGACCAGGGATCGAACCCAGGCCCCATGAATTGGGAGCATGGAGTCTTACCCACTGGACCACCAGGGAAGTCCCATTAGTTGTTTATTTTTGTGTGTTATTCTGGTATTTGAGCACATAAAATTTGGGGAGGAGGGTCATAGAATCAGTATGTCTTGTTTAGAAAAATTAATATTAAAATAGTCTGACTTCTTTTTCTTTTTGCGTACACCGCACGGCATGTGGGATCTTAGTTCCCCAACCAGGGAACCCACACCCTCTGTCATGGAAGCGCGGAGTCCTAACCACTGGATCACCAGAGAAGTCCCAATGTGACTTTCTTAAAGATAACTCTGTGGTTCTTTTGAAAAAACAATCAGTGCTATGAATGTAAAACATAATAATTGCAAAAACAACCCCCCCCACACACCCCACCTCATACAACCATATAATCACCCACACATGTTATTTACTAAAGATGACACTACTAATCCGTCATTTTGGAGTTATTCTGTGTGTTTTCTCAGTGATGACAAAGTTTTCTACTTACAAGGTAATCCTTTCAGTATGTATTTTTGAGACAACTGGCTGGAGTTAGTAAAAGTTATGACTGTGATAGAACAAAGGTAAATGATCTATGACAGGATCTCATCCCTGACTGAGTTAAGGAACCAAAGATAAAGGAGTCAGATGTACATAATCTAACCAAGTACTTTTATAAACTGGTGATGACTTTGTAAGCTTATCAGCTTTACCAAAAATAATTGAAACAAAGAGTTTAATCTTACCATGTACATAACCTTTTTTAGAGAATGACCAGAATTCAGGTATATTAACACAAACATTTTAACTTATTCTTGGTTTTTTAAAATATGGAGGAAAATCGTCATTTCACTTAACTTTACTTATTTATTTTAAATATATTTTTATTTTTATTTTTTTGGCTGCGTTGGGTCTTTGTTGCTGTGCGCAGGCTTTCTCTAGTTTTGGCGAGCAGGGGCTACTCTTCGTTGTGGTGCACAGGCTTCTCATTGCCGTGGCTTCTCTTGTCGCGGAGCACAGGATCTAGGCGCGCAGGCTTCAGTAGTTGTGGCGCATGGGCTTGTTCCACGGCACATGGGATCTTCCCAGACCAGGGATCGAACCTGTGTCCCCTCTATTGGCAGGCGGATTCTTAACCACTGCGCCACCAGGGAAGTCCCTCACTTAACTTTAATAGTTTTTCATATTTGTAACATTTATCTTCCTAGAAAATTAATATTCTCAGCTGATTACAACTAAATTAAAAATTTTTTTATCTGATGTCAAAAATGAATTTTGACAGGCAAAGTGTGTCTCTTCTCCTTTTATCCACTCTTCTTTAATTTTATATTATGAAAAATACCAAACTGTATATTATCAGAACTTATAGGCTCCTTAAGAGTGGAAAGTAAATAATTTCTTTCTGAATACTCTTAAAGTGCTCAGTAATGTTCTCACATAGAAGGTTAGGAATTAATGTTTGTTGATTGTAATGTACAAAATACAACCAACATGACTCTAAAGAGAAAAAAAATACTCCAGTTCTGCACTCTCTAAAAACTCTCAGGCAGACATTTTTAAATTTGGAGATCTAGGAGTGATAGCCTGTCCCATATTCCCCTGGGATGCTTTGGTAGTTCAGAGTATTCCATCCAGAACTCTTAAGAGGTTTTAGAGTCTTGCAGGGTCTGTGCGTTCCACTGGGAACTCTATAAGGAAGAAGTAGAAACCCTACCTTTGGTCCAGTAAAGAAAGACTTTCATAACTTTTCCCTCCTCTTGTCAAAACATATGTCTTGTCATAATTACAAAGGAGAGTCGGTCTTCTACTCTTTCATTTATTTAGCATGTACAGTCGAGCTCACATTATGCTGAGGGCACAAGTGAACAAAGAAACCTCAGGTACAGTCTCATGGGGGATAGTACAGTGCAGTTACAGTAAGGAAACATACCATGTGTTGTGCAACTAATCTGGTCTCTTGGGGGGTGGGGTAATTTTCCAGAGGCCTAAAGGATAAGTAGGGTTAGCGAGGTGACCTGAAGGTGTTCTAGGCACAAGGAACAGTACACATGAAGGCCAGGAAATAAGAATATATGGCACCTTAGGGGAAATAATAATGGTTCAGAATCAGTGGTTACTCGGTGAGAAGGGATGAAGCTAGAAAGGTCATCAGAGATCTGATCACATTGGGAGCAATATACTGTCCCTTTCAGGGAACAAAGTTTTCCATGGCACTTTCTTGCAGAGCTGAATTGATCTGATTATAAATAAATCTCTATGGAACTTATCCTGTAGCATCATCTATTACATGTACTTGATATATGTGTAATAGTTTTTGAGGATATTCCAAGAGTGAAACTTCAAACACCTTAATTAGAAAAGCCCTCTCACATTTCCAACCATCCACATAGTGGCACTTACCAAAATATCCAAAAATTTGGAATGCTTATTTGCTGATACAGAAACCTCCTAGTTTACTCTGCTAAGGTTATTTCATTTATTTCCATTTGTTATTATATTACTAATTATATATTTTATATTACTAACATAATATTTTATCATATTACTAATATAATATTATATTACTAATATACTATTATTTTTTATTTTATTATTATGTTACTTTAATTTTGGGGGGTGGGTGGGCGGCCCACACGTCACAGCATGTGGGATCTTAGTTCCCTGACCAGGGATCAAACCCGTACCCCCTGCATTGGAAGCGCAGAGTCTTAAGCATGGGACTGCCAGGGAATTCCCTAACTTTAAATCCTAGATCTAGCAAAGTGTTCCCTATGACAATTATATAGTGAAAACCTTTTGGGTAGTTTATTATACTGTGACTTTTTTGAACGCTTCATTGTAATTATCTGTTATGAGACAATATAGCATACTTCATGAGACCAGCAATTCAGATGCTTTCTTTATATAAAATGTGCAAAAGATAAAATCATATATTGGTTTGTGAATTTCATGTACCAAGGCTATGTTTGTTGAAATACTTTAATGATTTCATTTTTGAAAATTGAATTTTTGAAACTATTTCCTGTAGGAAGCAAGAAGTGATAAGGGTCCAGATATGGCGCCTACCCCTGCCCCACAGAGCGCACCACGAAACACTATCTCTCAGTCAACTTCTGGAGACCCTGAGATAGACAAAAAAATCAAGAACCTGAAGAAGGTGGGAGGCTTAAGTGAAAAGCACATGTGTTTATTGAAAGAATACATGAGAATTATACAAAGAAAGTAATGCTTAGATGCCTAAAGACAGGCATCCGAGAGGTTTGTACAGTCCTCATTGTTGCTTTTTCACCATGAAATACTGTAACTTAGGAATGGCACCTAGTTTAGTTCTGTTCACAGTTGTCTAAAGGATATTAGTCTTTATTATTGATTTTTGGAGTAATAAGAAATAATGTACATTTGAACACTTTTATACTCACTTTTTCATTAGACACTTGTGAGACAGGTAAGAGCAGATATTTATCCCATTTTTAAAGATGAAGAAAGAGAAACAAAAGGAAGTTTATTAACTTGTCAAATTGCAACCAGTTTGTGATGGCGGCCTTGGAGGTAAAATCCAGGTTTCTAGAGCCCTTCCCAGGCTACATTATGGAGTTTCTCTTAAAGCCAAAGACATCGTCCAGGTACAATGAGGTTCTGAAATAAATGGTGAAAATGGTGATGTATTTAAATACATATACATGTACATGTGTACACATAGATGTACATATATGATAATATTAATTAAAATCTTGAAAAATACTTCGCTAAATTCCATGTTCTTAACATACCCAATTTTACATTTAATTTTAAAAAGTAGTTTACCTTAGCATTTTAGCAGTCTGTTCCTGATACAAATGTAAGATAATTGATTTTCCTTATTCAGGCTTCACATCTATATGATTGAATTGTTAATAAGAAAATTTGCATTCTAAAATTACTTGTTCTTCCTTTTGACTCATAATATATTTGATGTTTGCAGAAACTGAAAGCAATTGAACAACTGAAAGAACAAGCAGCAACTGGAAAACAGCTAGAAAAAAATCAGGTCTTTTCTGCATTTTTCATTTGGGCTCACAGTCACTACCACCCTTCCCTTTTTATTATAAGCAATTATTTAATCAGGTAAAAGAGCGTATAGATTTTAAAACTTCTTTTGAAAACCATGTGCCATTTTTTTTTTTTTTTAACATTTTTAGTCTTAAATAGGCAAGGGTAGGGGAAGACATGATGTGGATCGTGGTGAATGAGGAAGTCCCTATTTCCTCTGAGGCATACTAATGCCATTGCTGCTGAAAATAAAGGCAGTTTATATTATGTTAGACAAATGGAAGATTCTCTTCTTTCCTGTGTCTCAGGTCACACTGTCCCGTTTGCCCCTCTCCCTCCTCCTTCCCTCAACACTTTGAAGCCCAAGTGTAGAATGGAAGATTTATTAGACCTAAAGGTGCATGCAGTAAGACAGCTCCGTTTTTTGCTACCTTAATTCATACCAAATAACAAATTAGAACTTGTTCCTAATCTGTATTTTTAAATCTATGTTTACCAGTAGATCTGGTAAAGTCTCAGAAATATTCTTTCTCTAAATTTTTTCTCTTTTGTTATATGGCTATAGATCCAATAATTATTTTATTTCCTATTTAATAACTTTATTGTTTTAAACTTTTCTAGTTGGAGAAAATTCAGAAAGAGAAAGCCCTTCTCCAGGAGCTGGAAGATTTGGAACTGGGTATTTAAAGATTCAAAGAAAGCAAGTTGGTTACCAGAAATCAATGCAAACATATTTTCTGTTAAACCCATTGGTGTACATGGAATATTCATGTGCCCACATTTAATGTTCACTTATAATTTTAACCATTTATCCAAGATTCTGCATATGTGTGGAATTATTTAATAATGTCTGTTAAATTGATTTTTACCTCCTGCATCCTATATCTTGTCAACACATGATATAGAAAAGAGACATAAGATTTTTCTTTTAAGCTAAGCTTGACAGATTGAAAGACCAATGTCATTGTTTTTTAGTAGGGGACAGTATTTACCATATAAATGAATAAAGACGTTTTAAATTTGATCATTGTTGACTTTCGTCAATTAACGGATTCTTTATTAATTTACAAGGCAAGTTTGGGAAATATTTCCTTTGAATATATAACATGGCTATCTTGATCCTAAACACTGTATTATCAAACGTTAAAGAAACACCTTAAAATCAGGTTGTACTGAATATATTAAATTGTTGGGACTTCCCTGGTGACGCAGTGGTTAAGAATCTGCCTGCCAATGCAGGGGACACAGGTTTGATCCCTGGTCCAGAAGATACCACATGCTGTGGAGCAACTAAGCCCGTGTACCACAACTACTGAGCCTGCACTCTAGAGCCCGAGCGCCGCAACTCCAGAAGCCCACGCTCCTGGAGCCCATGTTGCTCATCAAGAGAAGCGCACCGCAACAAAGAGTAGCCCCTGTTCGCTGCAACTAGAGAAAGCCCACGCATAGCAATGAAGGCCCAATGCAGCCAAAAATAAATAAATAAATAAATTTAAAAAAAATAATAAGATAAATATATTAAATTGTTTATATTATTTGTAGTATTTGAAGTAAAGTTTTTCTGACTGGTTCTAAAAAGTAAGTATAGAATAAAAATAGAAAATAGCAAAACATTTTATTTTGATATTTCAAATAATAAACCTGATCATTTAATGATGAGGTAAATATTTTCTAAACATGAACTGTGATCATTTTGCTATAGTCATCTTGATTGTTTTGATCGTTCACTCATATGAAGAATAAAAGATGTACTGATAATCCAAGATACTCAGCTATCAAAACTAATTTCTATTTGGTTTTAGAATCTATTACTGTTAATTTTTTTCATCTGATTTACATTTGAAGTTATTTTTATTTCATTTGCATTGATACAGGTTTTCATTATCTAGAGCGGGTATTTAAGTAAAGCAAAAGAATCTAGGAATACTTTGAGAGATATACACAAACAGATAACTGAGTTCTCTGATGCCCCAAAGCTGCAAATAAGATTTGGTAAAGACCTAATGCATTAAAATTTGAGTGCTATTTTAAATGTTTTGTGTGTGAAGTGAGTGTGAACATACACACACTCATGTACATATAATTACTTTCAACATTAATTTATTTCTGTTAATAGAAACTTAAGCTTTTTTAAAGTAATATATTGCTTTTATAATATATTTAAAAATTGTTTTTCTAATAAAATGTTAAATAATTCATCCTGAGACAGTGTAATGTTTTTTGGCCTGGCAGCCTAATAATTTTTTTTAATTTTAAATTTTTAAAATGAATTACCAGTTTACACAGTTTACAGCAAATATATTCATCATTTTTAAAATGTTAAGTGAATTCCCTGGCGGCCCAATGGTTAGGACTCCACACTTCCACTACAGGGGCATGGATTGGATCCCTGGTCTGGGAACTAAGATCCCATATGCCACGTGGCCAAAAAAAATTAAGAAAAATAAAATAAAATGTTTATTTTAGAGGTAGTATCATTGAACCTTTTGTTTTAGTCAGATGCTTTTTAATTGCTCCAAGGTGACTGTTCTGACCAAAATTAGATTGCTTGGACTCGTTTTTTTAGAATTGTCTTTATTTGTGTAATTTAATCCATTTAATTTTTTCCAAAGAAATGTTTTATTTCTGAGCACATAGCAATATAAAAATCACTGACGTGTTCTTTGACTACATATTTTGTTTGATTTTTATTTTAAATACATTGTCCTCAGGGAGTAAGAGTAAGGTGATAGAAGAGTGTAAGGTGATAAACGTGTGCTTGAAAATGAAATTTTAAATACACTGCTGTGTATTCATTATAAAGGAAAATCTATAAATCCTGTATTCTCATAAAAATCTCCTTTCCTTAATCATCTCTGAAATGTATTTGGCATTTACCATAAGCATCTGTGAATACCATTGTAAGCTTGAGGGGAGATAACTGCAGTAGACACAAAGGCTCGTGCATGCGTTACACAAGCTTCCCAGTGCAAGAAGAGAAAAAGGGGCAAAACCCAACTTTTGTAGCTGGAAGAAAGGAATTCTCTTAGAAAAGGAATAGAGATACAATTTACGTCAAAACATATATGTTGCCAAATAATACAGAATATTTTTGAAACAATACTATGTTTTTTATGGCTACATTTAAGTATGTAAACTTACAGAAAAAACTTTGGAAAGGGTATGCACTGGACTGATAACATTGACTACTAGGATGGGCGGTAGTCAAAAGGAACTTTAACCTTATTTGTAATGTTTAACTTTTTCTATCTATTTATTTTGGCTGCGTTGGGTCTTCGTCGCTGCGCACGGGCTGTCTGTAGTTGCGGCGAGCAGGAGCTACTCTTCATTGCAGCGCGCGGGCTTCCTCTAGTTGGGGTGCTCGGGCTCCAGCATGTGGGCTCTGTAGTTGCAGCATGCGGGCTCTCTAGTTGTGGCATGCGGGTTTAATTGCCTCACAGCGTGTGGGATCTTAGTTCCCTGACCAGGGATCGAACCCGAGTCCCCTGTGTTGGAAGGCGGATTCTTAACCACTGGACCACCAGGGAAGTCCTTCCTTCTTTAAAGGTTTATACTTCTACCAGTGAAATTTTCCCATATTCTTTTCAAATCTATAAGGCTTTTGAATTTTTACCAAATCGAGGGAAGGGAAATAATACTTTTTGGTTTTGTTATTTCTTTTTATTAGTAATGGGTTATGTACTTTTCCACATTTGATGGTTGTTTATATTTTTTTAGTGAATTGTTTTTATCTTTTCCTTGGCCCATTTCTCTATTTGGCTTTCATCTTACTGATCTGTAAGAATATCGTATATAGTAACACATAAAATCCTCTTTTTTTAAATTTTAAATAGGAAGTACATGAACAGGATTTTTTTTTTTAATTCAAGCAGTACAAAAGGCACACAGTGAAAAATACCTCTGTTCTAGATGCAGCAATTTCCACTTCCTTATGTATCTCTCTAAAGATACATTGCATATTTATATTCAAGTATACATATACTTCCGTTAAAAAAAAAAAGCATATACACTGTTCTTTATTCCTTTTTTCCCTTAACATATTTTGGAAATCATTCCATATCAGTACATAGCTCTTTTAAAATTTATACATATATCTTTATAATGACCACATTGTGTGGAGGTAAGATAGTTTAACCAGCTCATACTGATGTACATTTAGGTTATAAAATGTCAGTTAAACACACATATACACATGCTTTAAAATAACAAGTATAGATGTTTATCTGTATTCTGGGATTAAGCTGGATGTTTTGAGAAATTAAATTTGTTCTGTGGATGCTCTGTTTAACTGGTGGTCATTTTTGCAGTATATTTCTTTGAGTTAGTGAGATGTTAGAAAGGACAGCTAGGACTATTAAAAATCTTTATTCAAGTGAGGTTTCAAAGCAGTTCTTGGATTCATCCACCTATGTAAATATGTTAATGTCCAGAGCAAGGCAAAGTGATATGAATTTATAAGTAGTAAAATGACAGAAATTACAGTGACAGCGTTGCTGTTCCAATCTTGCCAAAGTTAAGTGTTTTCTTTATTCCTGGAAGGAAGGAGGAATAGTGGAATAAGCCACACCAAGTGCCTACTTTTCTGGGTCATCTTTGCCCCCAAGACCATAAAATCAAACCAGATTGAGGAGGAATAAACTTCGTGCTTTTTAGAGAGGTGCATAGGTCAATTCATCAAGTGTTTACTGTGTAAAGTGCAGGTTACAAAGGAAATACAATGTATTTAGAAATGTTAAGATTGACATTGAAATGAAGTGAAAGACACTTGAAGATTCAAGACCTGGTACCAAAAGATGTAGCCAGGTGTCTTAATCCGTCAGGACTGCTGTAACAAAATACCATGGACTGGGTTGCTTATAAATAAGAGACATTTATTTCTGACAAATCTGCTTCCCGGTTCTGTCTTCTTACCATCTCCTCACGTGGTGGAAGGTGTGAGGGAGCTCTTGGGGCCACTTTTATAAAGGCACTAGTCCCATTTATGAGGGCCCTGCCCTCATGACCTAACCACCTCCCAGAGGCCTCACCTCCAAACACCATCATGCTGGGGACTAGGTTCAACGTAGGAATTTTGAAGGGACACACACATTCAGTCTATATAGCACCTAGGCAAAAATACATAAAACAAGCATACATTGTATATCGATATAAAGAGATGGGAGATACTACTGTGGTTTACCGGTATTTCTTGTTCTTATCTTCTGGTCATGTGGGAGAACTACACTTCCCTGTCTAGAGTTTTTACAGTTTCTAGACCACTGCCTTCTTTCCAGCGTTGCCATGGATTTATTGCTGTGCCACTTTACTGTCATTTCTCTAAGATCCTGAGAAAGGAGAGAGGCAAATGCATGTGCTTATTTCGCTATCTTAAAGCGGAAGTCAGAAAAGCATACTTCTAAAGGTTTTTAAAAAAATATTTTGTAATATCTTTATATTTTAAGTGAATTTGAAAATCAAAAGCATTTTTTTCATTTCACCCAAAACACAATTCCTGTTATGTTCACTAGAGGGTTTCAAAGATCAGAGAATTGGGGAATTAAGGAATTAGAATTTATGGAAATATGTTCCGTACTAGAAATATGCAAATGAAAACGTAATAGCATGGGGTGCTGCTCCTTTTTTTTTTTTTTTTTTGGCTGCGCAGCATGTGGTATCTTAGTTCCCCGACCACCAGGGATTGAATCCATGCCTCCTGCAGTAGAGGCATGGAGTCTTAACCACTGGGCCACCAGGGAAGTCCCTGCTCTTTTTATATTGATAAACTCCTTGAATTAACCCTCTTTAGCCCCTTGCCGTCAGACTTAACTCCTACCTTCCCCTGAGTTCTGTCAGTAATCTCCTATTGGCTGCAAATGAATCGTGTCTCAAGAGTTTGTTTGTAGGTCAAATGTTTGCAAATGGAATTTGCGTATGTTTTCCCATAGAGGATAATAATATAAGTGGTTATTGGTGCTGAGGTGAGTCCATGAAAACTTTACATGGAAGAACTGAGTATAGATTCATTAAAACAAAAAAGCTGTTTACAAATTAATTTTTAAAATGTAAGGCCAATAATAGAAAATAGAATGAGAATTTTTTTTTTTAAGAAGATGTTGGGGGTAGGAGTTTATTAATTAATTTATTTTTGCTGCGTTGGGCCTTAGTTTCTGTGCGAGGGCTTCCTCCAGTTGTGGCAAGCGGGGGCCACTCTTCATCACGGTGCGCGGGCCTCTCACTGTTGTGGCCTCTCTCGTTGCGGAGCACAGGCTCCAGACGCGCAGGCTCAGTAGTTGTGGCTCACGGGCCCAGTTGCTCCGCGGCATGTGGGATCCTCCCAGACCAGGGCTCGAACACATGTCCCCTGCACTAGCAGGCAGACTCTCAACCACTGCGCCACCAGGGAAGCCCATTGAGAATTCTTTTGGAAAGTTTGAATGCTAACTTTTTTTTTAAGCAGATTTAAATGAAGGAAAAAGTAGAAGAAAATAATTTTTAGGAGATTCCCGTAGATGCTTTTGGTCATTTTTGTGTGCTTTAGATACTGGTTCTTTGCTACGTACATATAAACTTATGTTCTCTTTTCCTTCATTTAAATTTTCACTATTTCCAAATTCAACCACAATTGAGATTTTTCCTAAGATCACTAAGCAAGAAATGGAAGCAGGAGGGAAAGTGAAAAAGACATTACAGAGAAAAAGATATACATGAGATGGACAGAGAAAGACAGAAAGCAAGGGAGAAGTGAAGCGAAGAGACCCTGGAATTGGGTCAGAGCCATCACACCCAGGACACCATCTCTGGTTCTCTTCTGAGCTGGGAGTGATGGTGAGCACCCTTGGAAGAGGAAATAGGTGCTGTGTAACCCAGGTATAGCTGCAAATCAGGAACTGTGTGACTTGAGAATACCTCCACAAATCTCTTAGGAATTAAGCTCCTTTCAAAAGAAAAGTCAAAAAACAAAAGTCAGCTTTGTTTTTTTTGTGGTTGTTTTTTTTTTTTTTTTCCGGTGGCGGGCCTCTCTGTTGTGGCCTCTCCCGTTGCAGAGCACAGGGTCCGGACGCACAGGTTCTGGATGCGCAGGCTCAGCGGCCATGGCTCACGGGCCCAGCCGCTCCGCGGCATGTGGAATCTTCCCAGACCGGGGCACGAACCCGTGTCCCCTGCATCGGCAGGCGGACTCTCAACCACTGCCCCACCAGGGAAGCCCCCAGCTGTGTTTTTAAAGTCTTAAAAGACATGGCAAAGCAGAGCTGCTTGCATTCACATCCTTGGGCAAAATTACTTCTGAGCACAGTTTTGTTTATTTGTCTATGTTCAGTTGAAGCTAAACAGGTCAAATCCTAGAATTGTGGTATCACCAGAGAGAACCTTTTATTGCGCCCAGCCTGCTTTGCTTTTGTGTTCTCTCCCCCTCTTCTTCCCAGCAAGGACCCATGGTACCCTCTTGAGGAGTCTAAAGTCCTTGGCTTGTGCTTCCTCTCCCAAGCCCCCAGTCATATAATAGAGACAATTCATGCATACTTATTGATTGAAATAATACATCTGGACCACAAAACTCAAGCAGGCATTTGCATTTAAACACTGGCAATGAAAGACTTGGGAATTTAGATAGAGAGTTTGGTAATATTGACCGGAACAGAGAAACGATCAGCCTTGGGCACAGAAGTAGCAGGGGCCCAGTGCAAAATGAAAATGTGGAGTTCCTGTTCAAAAACTAAGAATTTCATGGCAGTGACAGCAAAGCATTAAACCAAGTGCAGGGCGTTTTTAAGTCCTGGGCCCTGTGTAACCACACAGGTCACACAGCCATGAAGCCAACCCCGCACAGAAGCTGTGAGAATCTGAACTCCCTCCAATCTAAATGAAGAGACTTGACTGTTTCCGAACATCCCCCTGTTCCCTGGAGGAGAAAGAGGTAGTGGCTGACCCTAGCAAGACTGCTGCAGGGGAAGGGAAGGTGGGGTTTTTTTTCAGATTTTTTTTTTTAGATGAGTTTTTAGGTTCTCAGCAAAATTGAGGTGAAGGTACAGAGATTACCTGTATACCCCCTTCTTCCACTTATGCACAGCCTCCTGCATTATCAACATCCCCTACCAGAGTGGGACGTTGGTTACAACTGGTGAGCCTATCTTGATGCATCATAATGATCCAAAGTCCATAGTTTACATTAAGTTTCACTCTTGGTGTTGCACATTTGGTCTCAGGTGCAATGACGTGTATCCACCATTATAGTAGCGTCCAGAGTCATTTCACTGATGGGAAAATCCTCTGTTCTCCACCTATTCATCTCCCTACTCTCTCCCTGGCAACCACTGATCTTACTGTCTCTGTAGTTTTGCCTTTTCCAGAATGTCACGTAGTTGGAATCATACAGTATGCAGCCTTTTCAGATTGGCTTGTTACACTTAGTAATAATGCATTTAATGTTTCGCCATGTATTTTCGTGACTTGATAGCTCATTTCTTTTTAGCGCTGAATAGTGTTCCATTGTCTGGATGAACCATAGTTTATTTAACCATTCAACCATTCACCTACTGAAGGACATCTTGGTTGCTTCCAGGTTTTGACAATGTGAATACAACTGCTATAAACATCTATGTGCAGGTGTTTGTGTGAACATAGTTTTTATTGTACGCCTTTAATCTTAGGCCTCTTGCTTCAGCCCCTTCCTGGTACTGAGGTCTGGCCTTGATTCTGAGCTTGCTGGCCTGAACAGCTTGCTGGGCCCGGGTTATCCCATCTGTGTAATGGCCTCCTAGACACTGATGGTCTACTGTCTGAACTTCTAAGTATTGTCTGCCAACAATTCTATGTTTAAGAGTTGGAGATGGGAGTGGCAAGAGTTTAAAACCTGAAACCAGGCTTAAGGAAAGAAAGAGCTTAACATGGCTCTAGGTTAGGGTTCTTAGTTTGCAAGCAACAGAAATGGTCTCTCTCTAACTTAAGAGGAAAAGAGTAGTAACAGAATATGTTATAGCTCACAGATTCAAGTGAAAAGAAAAACAATGAGGCCCAGGAGATGACAGGAACCAGAGTAGTTTGGGGTCTAGAATGCTCCTCAGGGTTCTTCTACCAGAATTAACTGGCTTCAATAGTTTTTGGCTTGGGACATGGTCACAGCTCTGGCTGGGAAAGCTTTGCGAATCTTTTTTTTTTTTTTTTTTTGCGGTACGCAGGCCTCTCACTGTTGCGGTCTCTCCCGTTGCGGAGCACAGGCTCCGGACGCGCAGGCTCAGCGGCCATGGCTCACGGGCCCAGCCGCTCCGCGGCATGTGGGATCTTTCCGGACCGGGGCACGAACCCGTGTCCCCTGCATCGGCAGGCGGACTCTCAGCCGCTGCGCCACCAGGGAAGCCCTGGGCATCTTAATTGACAGTCCCAACAAGATTGTGTGCAATGGGTTCCGGCCAGTCCTCCAAAGAGAAACTGAAGTGCCATTACCAGAAGAGGGGGAGTCAATGCTGGGGAGCCTTCCTACAATATGCACCTTATTAATATTATGAAGAAGTCCCCACAAGGTAACTTGCTGCTCAAATTTTGTACAGCGTTCTTTCTTTCTTTCTTACTTTCGATCTTGAAATGGATACATTCGGTTCAAATAATATTTTTCCATACAGCCTATGTTCTCTAGATACTGTTTTTAAGTTCAATTCCAGATGATTATATTAATTTACTTTGTATCAAATGCTTTTAATTGAGGCCTCAAAACTATTATGTGTTTACTACATATGGATGTTCTTTCATAATTTTAGCTACCACGTGCACTTAAATTATCCCCAAATACATATGTGTACATTCTGTCTCTTTCTAGTACCATATTACTAGTTATCTCCATCATAAGTTTACTTGACTATCTAGTCAAAAGGTGAAATTTAACACGTTGACAAATTATCTTCTTTTACCACTTGCCAAATTTTCCATTACCATTCACTGCAATCAAAGTTCAAGTAACTTCCATGTTCATAGTAATTTGCTGGGTTCTCTGGAGATCTGAAGACAAATAAGACCTGAGTCTATACCCTAAGAGACCTCAAGTCTAGTACACTAAACTTGGCTTCATAGTCCGGGGAAACGTAAATACATCGGTGCCCCGGCCTCATCGTAGACCAATTAAATCAGAAGAACACCTGAGCTAGAGACATGATTATTGCTTCTTCACTGTCTTAACTCAGGCTGTTATAATAAAATACCATAGACTGTGTGGCTTGAACAAGAGACCTTTATTTTGCACAGGTCTGGGGGCTGGGCAGTGCAATATCAAGGTGCTGGCCAGCTTGGTTCTTGGTGAGGGCCCTCTTCCTGGCTAGAAGACGGCTGCCAATGCAGGGGACACAGGTTTGAGCCCTGGTCAGGGAAGATCCCACATGCTGCGGAGCAACTAAGCCCGTGAGCCACAACTACTGAGCCTGCGCTCTAGAGTCCGTGAGCCACAACTACTGAGCCCGCGTGCTACAACTACTGAAGCCACGCACCTAGAGCCCGTGCTCTGCAACAAGAGAAGCCACTGCAGTGAGAAGCCTGCGCACCGCAACGAAGAGCAGCCTCCGCTGGCCGCAAGTAGAGAAAGCCTGCACGCAGCAACGAAGACCCAACGCAGTCAAAAATAAATAAAA
This sequence comes from Aethalodelphis obliquidens, assembly GCF_003676395.1. Taxonomy (NCBI): domain Eukaryota; kingdom Metazoa; phylum Chordata; class Mammalia; order Artiodactyla; family Delphinidae; genus Aethalodelphis; species Aethalodelphis obliquidens. The sequence continues at coordinate 4,310,204 of NW_020838025.1, read as the reverse complement.
TAAATTTATTTTAAAAAATAATAATAATACCAGCTCACATGTCACAGACTCATTGGTCCTACATGCAAATCCATTTAATGCCTGTCACCCCTGCCCCACTTCCAAGTATGTCTGGGAGGCTCCAGGGGATGTCTGATTTATATTCAGTAAATGAATTCACTCTTATCAGGTGTTGCCACTGCCCCTAATTGCACCATACTTCTTTCTGATAACTGCTACATCTGCACTGCTGCATACCCCACCCTCTGCTGGCACCTGAGGTTGCTCCACTGGGCCCTGGGGTCTCTCTCAACATCTGGGCATATTTAGCATATCATAAGCCTGATATGCTAGAGCTTCATCATGCCATAGCTTGTGTCCCTGGATAAGATGGAGAATGTCTCTCTTCCCTTTACATTATATTCTTTTGGGGGAGAGTTGTTAAAAGTTGTGCTTCTGGGGTTCCAATGTTGTGCTGCATTTTTAGGCTTTTAGACTTGTCACTTTTTTTGAATTGAGTTGGGCTGGGATGGGGATACAATCTGAGCAACAGTCCTTATGCTGGATTTGGAATCATCTTTCCCCCAAAGACCTGTGCTCTGTCGCTGCCTGGGCTCTTGTTGTTTGGTTCCTTCTCATAAAATACATTGTTTCCCAGAAGGATTAATTCCATGTGCCCCCACCCTAACCCACATACACATGTGTCTACCTGCCAGCCACACCACACATGTCTGGGCCCCAGCAGTGGAAACCTTCTAGGCTTAATGAGATTTTCCACTTGTCCACTTTTGCACATCTTATTGTTCCCAGTTGAAATACTTTCTTACCCTATAGCGATCTTCTTTAAGAAGTCGTTCCTCAAGAACCCAGCAAGTCTAGTTATTCCTTGTGCCCTGGTTTTGTGCTATGTCAAAGTGGTTTATAATGATTGTTCTGCATTAACTACTCCCTGTTGTATCTGAGTTCCTACCTTGAGACACTTCTTACTTCAATCACTATGCACACAGTTACTACATCAGTCTTCCTAAGACAGTGCTTTGATAATGCTGCCAATCTTCAATAGCTCCCATTTTCTATAGGAAAAAAATTTAAACTGCTTAGCCTGGCATTCAAGGACTTCCACAACCTGCCCCACCTACATTCCCAATCTGGTTTCCCATTCATCCCCTAGTGGAACCCCCCTCTAGCACAGCAGTCCTGCAACGACCCCTCTCCTGGCTTTTGCTTACGTTCTCTTTTCTTCTTCACTGTTTAAAATCTTAACCATCCATGACATGCACACATTCAAACATTATTTGCTCTGTGTCAGTAATTAATAAATAAAAATAATATAGGTAAAGCCCTTAATAGCACCTTGTATATAGTAGGCACTCGATAGATAGTAGCTGATATTGTTTGTTCTCATTTCATTCTCATTGTTATTTCAAGAAGTCCATGGTCACCTGGACTACAAGGAAGAATGACAGTCCTTAACCTTGCCAGTCTCAGCTAAAAGCAGAAGAGTCTGACATAGTAATAACCGATTACAGTGTTATATAATGACTAGGTAGGAGGTCAGTGCTGAGTGCCTCAGGGGCATAGTGCAGGAAGGGCTGAAGATAGACTTCACTGAACAAACAGTGAATTGGCCTTGAAGAGTAAGTAGAAAGGTTTATATTTTTCTTTATAAAAGTTTTGCACCTTTCATTTTAGATTTATTCTAGGAAGTATTGGTAAAGGATACATTTTTTTAAATACATTTTTCAATTGTTGGTGAAAGATAATTATTGATTTTTGTAAAATGAGCTTATATCCAGCAACCTTGCTGTACTCAGAGTTTGTCAGTAGATGGGCATATACTGAGGCTCAAGGTCTAGTGGAAGTCTACTCGTCCACGATCTTGGACCTAGTTGGTTCTAACCAGTTTATGTCATGTCCTCAACAGCTATGTCATTCTTTTAAAGGTTGTGCCCTGCCCCCTTCCTATCTCACTAAGATATATAAGACTTGTTTTAGTCACTTTGAGTTGAAATCAAATATTATGAAATGTTTTCAGACTTTCACTGCATCCTTAAATTAGGAAACAATTTTTGATCGTGTGCTTCATTCAAACTATTGGATATGAGAAACTATGGGCATACACATTTATTGAGAACTTCCTATTCAACTATTTCTTGAATTCATACCTGATGTATTTCATAACTGCAATACCTGGGCTAAATAATCCAAAATGATTGATGTTTATTCATTCTGAGGCTTTATTTAAAAAATATGACCAAATTTTCCATTGGCACTCCCAATACTCTTCCCAAATCATCCAAAGCCCAGATGCTATAATAATCTTCCTAACACCTTCTTACTGAGACTCCCCTTGATTCCCTGTGGTGTGTGTTCCCTTTGCTGTAATGAATAATACATGAAACTTTTTCAATTCCTGGTGTAATCTTGACCTTAAAGGCTTTGTTTGGTGGGATCTAAAAGACGTATCAACCAATGGCAAAGGATTACTTTTTATTTTGGTCCTGATTTTGAAATGGAACTGTGGGGCCCCTGTGGGGCTCTCCTGGGTACAAATCCTTTCTGTGTCTCTGGTTTCTTGTTTGTAGCAAATAGGCTTCATTCAGACTCCTTGACCTTCCCTGAATTCCAAAGGGCAGATTCAAACAGTTGCTAATCAGGGAAGGGACAGAAACAAGGGAGGAGCAGTCAAGAAACAATAGTGCAGCCCTGGGAATATACATAACAATATCCTTGAGTTCTTCTGCAGGAACTAAGGCCCCTACCCTGGTGGAGGATGGTAACTTCAAGCTGAGCACCTCACCACCAACCAACCAGAAGAAAGCTGCACACCCTGCATCCCTCATGCTAAATTTTGCCTATAAAGACTTTTATAGGCAAAACCACCAGGGGTTTCAGGGTTTTAGAGCACAAGCCACCCATCCTCCTTGTATTGGCGCCTTTACAGTAAATGCTGCATTTTCCTTCACTACAGTCCAGTGTCAGTAAATTGGTTTACTGCCCACAGGTGAGCAGACCCAAGCTTGGTTCCGTAACAATTTGAACAAATTAACAATAAAAATAAATAAATATTCTTTAAGATAGGAGAAATTTGAACACTGGATATTTTGGTATTAAGCAATAATTTATTTTTCAAGGTGGGATAATGGTATTGTGGTCAGTTTTCTTCTCCCCAAAGAAAAGTTATGTTTTAGAGATACATGCTTAAAAATCCATAGATGAAGTGATATGTCTGGTATTTGCTTCCTTGGGGAAGAAGTGGTTGGAGCTGTACTATAGACAATTAAGATTGCCAAAATACCAGTAATTGTTAAAGGTCGTTAATGAGTTAGGTAATTATTCTGTTCTTGTATATGTCGAAGTTTTCCAAAGGTCTTTTTAAAAAAGACTCCTTTAGGAGAGCGCAATATTCCAAGTTCAAAGAAAAGGCCATAGCATGCACCCAGAAAGAGTGAAGCATTCCGGTTTGGAAGGCGGGGGCTTTCTCTTTTATCTCCCACACCTGAATCAAGGCTGTCAAACAGGTGTTCCTAAGTGTCTCGGGGAGATAAAAGTCTGAACTACATGAAATTGTATGTAGAACCCAGGTGTGCCAGAAGCTTTAATTAGCAGGCTCCTCTACTATCCCATCAGCTGCTGTTTGTTCTCTGCCTATCTCACTCCATCCCAAGAGTCTCCGCGCACATCCAAGATGGTGGGTCAGGACCGTGAAACAGGTCAGCTCTCCCTCCCAGAGCGCGCGCAGGGGCCGGGATACGCAGGCGCATTCCAGCTTCCCTCACGACCTTGGCGGATCGCGCCTGCGCGGTGGGAAGCAGCTCGCGGCTCCGGCTCTACCTTGGGCCGGCTGCAGTCTGAGTCTGAGGGCGGCCGAAGTGGTTTGCTCGTTTAAGATGAGGCTTCTGCTACTTCTCCTGGTGGCGACGTCAGCGGTGGTCCGGAGCGATGCCTCGGCCAACCTGGGTGGCGTGCCTGGCAAGAGATTAAAGATGCAGTACGCCACGGGGCCGCTGCTCAAGTTCCAGATTTGGTGAGTATGTGCGCCGGCGCCCCGCCGCCCCGCCGCGCCTTCGCTCGGCGCCTCTCACTACGCGAGGCCGCGGATTCGCGGCCTAGAGAGCTGAACCTTCCCTGTCCCGGAAGAACGGTGCCAGCAGCTTTCCGCTGCCTACCTTCTCCGGGGCTCTTCCCGGGGATGGCCAGGCCGCCTTCTTTGCCTCCAGACACAACCGCTCACTTCGTTTTTGGTTCCTGTAATGGAGGGAATGGGGAAGGAGGGCACGAGAAGGTTAAATACTGAAAGGCGAAGACGCGGGGACACTTGTCAGTATGGAGTACGGGTCGGCGGCGTCACGCCATGGCCACCCGGCTGCCTGCGGAGGTGGGCATGAGTCGGCGCAGGGGCGGCGGAGGAGCTCCAGCGTTTGTTTTCCGGTTAACTTCCTCTCGGCTTTCGCGGGGTACGCCAGGCGGCCTCACTGCCCCGCTAGGCGAAGGTCACCTCGGGTCGTTGAAGGAGACCCGCGAGGGACAGACGCCTTTTTCTCCAGGATCCGCCGGGGTGACTGTTGGGTGAGAGCGTAGGGATTCTGACAGCTGATAAGCTTGGACGGGGAGGCTGATTCTCCGTTTGCAATTTCTAGTGTTTTTGTAAAGGAGCACGTTGCTCTTCTGACAACCTTTCGCTCCCAGACAACTGCATCTTCTCCCCCACTCCCCTTACTCCCGTGAGTTCTGCCTTTTAAATCTCTTGGGCATTCAGAGAAATAGAAAAAACCCACCCTTTTCCCCCCACACCCGGCATTTTTCGACAATGTTCTGTAAGTGATTTTGTTGTTACCTAGTTAAGTATTAGAAGCAGAGCAGTAATGCATGTGATAAGGTAAGTGGTGTCGGGGAAGGTTTGAAAGGCTCAGATTAAAAACAAACAAAATTGTAAAGTTGTGGAAATTAGAATCCCGTATCTCAAAAGGTGACGTTTTTTCAGAATAGGATGGTTGGATTAGTAAGTCTTCAGAGTCCTGATACTTTGGAACATTGGTGTTGCCCATAATGCATTTAAAATCAGCTTTTTCAAACTTCGTGTATTAATATAAGTGTACTAAAGTTTAGATTTTCCACTTATCCAACTAGTTTTTTTGCTTTATCTTTAAAGACTAAGCAAATCTTTATTATTAAATCAATTTAAGTGCTGTTTAAAGAGAGTCAGAAAATAAGATGGTAAGTCTTTATTTTTGGAGTGAAAACTAAAAACCTTGCAACTTCCTTCTGATTAAAAAAAGCTCTCTGTAGTGTTTACTGTGTGCTTGGCATATATCATCATATCATTTTTCATATATGATACTGTAAGGGGGAGTTATGGCTTGATTATTCTGACTTTTTTCTCCATATTTATTTTTTTCCATTAGATAGTGGCAGTCGTCTTACTAACATATAAATATTGTTAAGGATTAAGTGTGATACTTTGGATTTAAGTAGTTAAAAAAAAGACTGCATTTTCCAAGTTATGTAATTTTTCTATTTTGTATGTCTTGGTTTCACTTGGGCTTTTCCAAAATACTCTTCTTTTACAGTTGCTTGTATTGGAATACTTGTCACAATAATTTAACAAATGTACCTTATAAAGTTTTGAAAATGTGTAAACAAATGTAGGGGGAAGGGCATTTAGTCCTTCAAATTAAACTTTTAAAAAAGTCTAAGTACTTCAGTTAAACTTTTGATACTTAATTTTTGTTTCCTTTCCTTTTTTTTCTTTAAGTAGAGAATTACAAAAGTCTGTTAAGTATTTTCTTTTGCAGTCATCCTGAGCATGTTACATACAAAAATCCTTTCCTTTTGTTTTTTAATCTGTATATGGGAAATAACTATTAATATGCCCTATGCCATACCCATTACAGGTAAATTTAGCTTGTTTGTTACTTTTTCCCCCAGAGATTAATGTGTATATAGGAAAGTGAATATTTGGTTTCTGATTTTGGTAGAGTTTCTTGGGCATTTATTTGCAAGTTTGCTTGGGAAAGGAGAGGAAGCGAAGACAATTGAGGGTAAATATGTGAAAATTCTTTTAATTCCGTTTGAAATCGGAGTGCTATAAAATGCAACTTTTCATTAATTACCAGTGTTAACAAAGGAGAAAACAGTTTTTTTTTTTTTTTTGAGAAAACAGTTTTTACCGTCCTTTCCATTGCTTTTGTCCCTTATTATTTTATATATATTATGAGTACTCTTTCTTTAACTTTAGCTCAATATATCATCTGTTAATTGTGGCACTTTTGTAATTGCTAATAGAAAAAAATAACCCAACACATAAATGGAGTTGAAGGGAGAGAGATCAAGCATGCAAAATAGCTTAAAACAAACTTTCCTATTTTGTGTTGATGTATTTTCTCAGTAAATCCTCATTCAGTACCTGCTTGTGCCAAGGGCTAAAGATACCTTGGTGAACAAGACAAATGTGGCTCCTCTGGAAGCCTACAGAGAGGCACAGACTTACTTTATGTACCTGAGTGTTTGATTTATTACATCCGTTGATTGAGCAATTGAATTAGATAAGTTTGATGACATTGATTGCATATTTGGGGAAAAAAATTTGTACTGCTTATTTGGACGTTTAAGTATTAAACATAAAAAAAAGGAAGTTCTCTAATCAGAGCTTAAAATAAAGTTCTCTCGTCACATTTTCCTTTCTTGTGATTTTTTTGTGTAAATGTATTCTGACAGGTACTGTTTGGCATGTTTGTATGCATGCTTTTTTCCTCCCATACATGTGAATTAACATGTCATCAGATTTACAGCATTTTATCAGTTGTTGGAGTTTAAAGAGATTACTATCTACAGCTCTTTATGGTTAACACTTATTTGAACATTTGACAGTTGATTTACTAAGAATAGTGGGTTGAAGTTAATATATCAAAACATAAGCAGAATACAGCAGAATTTTCCAGTTTTTGTTAATTTAAGAATCCACTGCTATAATTTTAGGACAACCAACTTCTAAATGGAGTTTTAAGAGGTAAATGAAGCAACTACTAGAAGAACAGATTTTAATTGAAATTTATACCAACTTAGCCTTTGCTTTGATGGTATGGAGGCAAGAAAATAAAGACCTAAGTCTGATTTGGGTGTTGATACTGATCAAGATTAGTAAAATGCTGAACTGAAGAAATCTGAGAAATTGGGAGTTATAGAGATCATGTTAGTTACTTAGACAACATTTGTATATTTAACAAATATTTGTGCACCGACTGTGTGAAGGTGCTTTGCTTGGTGCTGGGAATTCCATTCAGTGCTCTCATAGATGTTAAAGGCAAGCGTAGAAGGCGGTCGTTAATCCATGGACAACACATAAAATTACAGTTGTGTTAATTGCTGTAGGAAAGTAATGATATGAAAGAGACCTAGTCACAGGGTCAGGGAAGGTTTCCATGAGAAAATGAACTTTGAACTGAGGCTTGAAGGATAAAATGTATTTAGAGAGCACTGTTGGGCAATGGAAATAGCACGTTCAGTGACCTTACAGTAGGAGAGAACATAATTTTTTTTTTTCTATTATATCAATTGTACTCATTTTTCTGAATTTTATTTTTTTATACAGCAGGTTCTTATTAGTTATCCATTTTATACATATTAGTGTATACATGTCAATCCCAATCTCCCAATTCATCACACCACCACGCCCACCCCCCCCCACCCCCCCGGCCACTTTCCCCCGTTGGTGTCCATACGTTTGTTCTCTACATCTGTGTCTCTATTTCTGCCCTGCACACTGGTTCATCTGTACTATTTTTCTGGGTTCCACATATATGCATTAATATACGATATTTGTTTTTCTGACTGACTTCACTCTGTATGACAGTCTCTAGATCCATCCATGTCTCTACAAGTGACCCAATTTTGTTCCCTTTTATGGCTGAGTAATATTCCATTGTATATATGTACCACATCTTCTTTATCCATTCATCTGTCGATGGGCATTTAGGTTGCTTCCATGACCTGGCTATTGTAAATAGTGCTGCAGTGAACATTGGGGTGCATGTGTCTTTTTGAATTATGGTTTTCTCTGGGTATATGCCCAGCAGTGGGATTGCTGGGTCATATGGTAATTCTATTTTTAGTTTTTATGGAACCTCCATACTGTTGTCCATAGTGGCTGTATCAATTTACATTCCCACCAACAGTGCAAGAGGGTTCCCTTTTCTCCACACCCTCTCTAGCATTTGTTGTTTGTAAATTTTCTGATGATGCCCATTCTAACTGGTGTGAGGTGATACCTCACTGTAGTTTTGATTTTCATTTCTTTAATAGTTAGTGATGTTGAGCAGCTTTTCATGTGCTTCTTGGCCATCTGTATGTCTTCTTTGGAGACATGTCTATTTAGGTCTTCTGCCCATTTTTGGATTGGGTTGTTTGTTTTTTTAATATTGAACTGCATCAGCTGTTTATGTATTTTGGAGATTAATCCTTTGTCCTGTTGATTCGTTTGCAAATATTTTCTCCCATTCTGAGGGTTGTCTTTTCCTCTTGTTTGTAGTTTCCTTTGCTTGGCAGAAGCTTTTGTTTCATTAGGTCCCATTTGTTTATTTTTGTTTTTATTTCCATTACTCTAGGAGGTGGATCAAAAAAGATCTTGCTGTGATTTATGTTGAAGGGTGTTCTTCATATGTTTTCCTCTAAGAGGTTTATAGTGTCCAGTCTTACATTTAGGTCTCTAATCCATTTTGAGTTTATTTTTGTGTGTGGTGTTAGGGAGTGTTCTAACTTCATTCTTTGACATGTAGCTGTCCAGTTTTCCCAGCACCAAGAGACTGTCTTTTCTCCACTGTATATCCTTACCTCCTTTGTCATAGATTAGTTGACCATGTGGGTTTATCTCTGGGCTTTCTATCCTGTTCCATTGATCTATATTTCTGTTTTTGTGCCAGTACCATATTGTCTTGATTACTGTTCCTTTGTAGTATACTCTGAAGTCAGGGAGCCCGATTCCTACAGCTCCGTATTTTTCCCTCATGACTGCTTTGGCTATTTGGGGTCTTTTGTGTCTCCGTACAAATTTTAAGACTTTTTGTTCTAGTTCTGTAAAAAATTCCGTTGGTAATTTGATAGGGATTGCATTGAATCTGTAGGTTGCTTTGGGTAGTATAGTCATTTTCACAATATTGATTCTTCCAATCCAAGAAGGGAACATAATTTCTTGAGGCCAAGGCTGCTGACCTTAAAGACCAAAGAGAAGGTAGCACAGACCCTGGAAGGTCTGGATGGCTATGTTAAGGAAAAACCAGTAAGTATTGTGGAAAAGACATTGCAAGGAACACAAAAATAGATGTGGGGAGACCATTTTAGGGGACTCTTGGAGTTGCCCAGGCAAGAGACAATGGAGCTTGAAATAGAAGGGTGGTGGTAGGAGTAAAGGGACAGGTTTAAGAGATTTTTTTGCAGATAAATTTAGCAGTTCTTGGTGATTACATTATTTGAGGGGCCGGAGAGTTGGCATGCATTGAGAGGTGTCACAGGTGACTCCTGAGTTCTGGAGCGATGCTGTGCCATTCACTGTAGTGATAAACAAAGAAGACAATTTTTATGGGTTTTTTTGCAGGGCGGGGGGGTTGAGGGGACTGAAGGGGATGAATCCTGAATTTAAAAAAAATTTGCATAGGTTACAATGTTGTGTTAATTTCAAGTGTACAGCAAAGCGATTGTTATAGATATACTATATATATAGTATATATTTTTACTTATAGATATATGTAAGTATATATAGTATATATATATTTTTTCAGATTCGTTTCCATTATAGGTTATTACAAGATGTTAAGTGTAGTTTCCTGTGCTATATAGTAGGTCCCTGTTGTTTACCTGTTTTATGTATAGTAGTGTGTATATGTTAATCCTAAACTCTTAATTTATTCCCCCCACCCCTATCCTGTTTGGTAACCATAAGTTTGTTTTGCTTTGTTGCTGAGTTTTTAAAACTAAAAACACAGTAGCCAGGGGAAAATCCTACAAAGAAATTTTCATCTCCCCAAAATAGTCACAGTAACTGAAACTAAAAATTTAAATAACAGTTATTATATATCTCCAAACCTACAATATGATAGGTTGTAAGATACACCATTATTCTGTATACCACTCAGAAGGAAAAAACTGTGGCCATTTAAACTGTGACACACTAATGGTTATAAGATAAATCTTGGTTTTTAAAAAGATGCTAAATAGGAAGAATGTACTACTTGGAAACAGTGAAGTAAAGGAGTAGTAAGATAAGAAGTTGATTCAGATTGTAGAGTAGTACAGAGTGGTCTAGAGAACAAATAAAATGGTGGCTGCTGCACCTGCCACTATGTTAGATTTTTAAAGTTACATAGAATTTAGTCACCAATTTTGTTTGTTTGTTTTTTGTGGTACGCGGCCTCTCACTGTTGTGGCCTCTCCAGCTGCGGAGCACAGGCTCCGGACGCGCAGGCTCAGCGGCCATGGCTCACGGGCCCAGCCGCTCCATGGCATGGCATGTGGGATCTTCCCGAACCGGGACATGAACCCGTGTCCCCTGCATCGGCAGGCAGACTCTCAACCACTGCGCCACCAGGGAAGCCCTGTTTTGTTTTGTTTTGTTTTGTTTTTTACCATTTTAAGCAATAAATAGCTCAGGAGTTAACTGAATACCGTGCACAAAATAGTTGTTTCTTCTTAATAATGAATGAAGTACGTTAGTTCAAAGCTTTTAGATGTAAGTAAAATATGAATGGTTTAAGGTTTTATCTTCTCTTACAGAAAATGGGAACATTGTTTCCTTACAGTTTGCCATTAACGTAAGTGGTAGAGATCAAATTTAATATATTATTTGGAAATCTCATAAATAACCTCGTAGATTTTGAATGGTATAGGTACTGGGAAGGTGAGCATTTACTGGACTAGCAGTTTGGAGGCCTAGTTCTTAACTCCATCTGCCTTTTATCTTCTGAATGACTTTGGGGAAATATTTAATCTCTAGCTCTCAACTTGTTCATCTGTAAAATAAGGGTGTTGGTTGCATTCCAGTTACCTCTAATATTCTATTATTAGGTACTGTAAAGAAGCTTGAAGGGAAAAAGTAAAAGCATGCATGTATGTTTCATTTCCATCTTTGTCACTTAAGAGTGTAGTTGGAGTCCTCTGGTTCATTTGATTTTTGTCACCGTCCCTGCTTTTCAAAAAGGAAAATCATGTTTTCACATACTTTATCTTGATTGGGGTGTAGCTTGGGAGGGATAAGGAAGAAATCTTGGTCACAGATTTTAGCACGAAGTGCTCATAATCAAGCCCTTGTTTTGTTTTGTTTGTTTTAATTTTTATTGGAGTATAGTTGATTTACAGTGTTGTGTTATCAGGCCCTTGTTTTTTTGTTTTATTTTTGTGGTACGCGGGCCTCTCCTGTTGCGGCTGCGGACGCGCAGGCTCAGCGGCCATGGGTCCCCAGCCGCTCCGCGGCATGTGGGATCTTCCCGGACCGGGCACGGACGCAGGCGGACTCTCAACTACTGCACCACCAGGGAAGCCGAGGCCCTTGTTTTTAATGTCCCCTTTTTCATGCCACTTGTTTTCCTGTTTTGTCCAATTTTTAGGAAGATACGAATTTGTTTTTCACAGTAACATTTGAAGACCAGTTGTCTGGTGGGAGAGACAGACATGTAAACAATATAACAGTAAACCACTCTGTTCTGAGTGTTCTAAAGAAGTCTTAAAAACCCAGAGAGAAGAAGTATTACTTATTCAGGGAGAGTTGGAAGGCTTTGCAGAGGAGGAAATGAAATTTTGCAAGGGTATGGGGAACTCCACCAGGAGATACAGAGAATGAGCTTTACTAGCTAAAAGAAGAACACATGCAAATGAAGCCTGACTCAGCATAGAGGGGGAGGAGGAGACAGGAAATGAGGAGAACTGGAGTAAGCTAATCAGTTAAAAACACCTAGCACAGTGTACCTGCTACTACCATTTATCAAGTGCTCATTATCGTAACTTATTATTTGTATTGTCTTTAATGTTGTAATAAGACCTGCAGTAAATAAACCTTTGAAAGCTTTACTTATTGACTTTCAGCTTAAAAAAGTGAAAATAAGCTCTCTGGCTGTTGATGCCGAAAGCTCAGCTTCTGTGTACACTGGTGCGGAATTGAATCTCAGAGACAAAGTTTTGGGTGAAGTAGAAAAGGATAGCTTTATTGCTTTGCCAGGCAAAGGGGAACACAGCGGGCTCCTGCCTTGAAAAGCTATGTGTCCCAACCCAGGAGGATTTGAGGAGGAGTCTTACAGCAATAATTCAAGGGTGGGGTCGTGGACAAGGTTAGGGTGTGTGCAGGGTCTCTTAATCTTGATGAGCTTCTCTGGTCCCTTTAATCTTCCCTCAGGTGGTTTCTTGGCTGCTCCTCCCTTGATTAGCAACTGTTCATGGAGGCTGGAGTCTTGCCTATAAGAAATGGGGGACAAAAAGTCTTCCATGGCCTGGAGCCCCACAGGATCCTTCTCGGTTTCACTGTGAAAATAACATGTTAACTGTAAAAATAATTTTTAAAAAAGTATATGGAAGAAAGTGAAATATCCTTGTAACTCTTTAATAACATTTTGAAGAACCTCCTTCAATCCGACTCTTCGCGCAGAAACATAATGCTATATAATTTTATATTAGTGAGTTTATAGTTGTATGCTTTTTTTGAAATTTGCCTTCCCCTCATCACTTATCTTTTCATATCGGCAGCTACTGTTCTGTATCAACAGGCACAGTACTCCATAAGATGGGTATTCTTTAATTTATTTAAGCCACTGAATCTGTTTGTTTAATATTTATGTTTATAAGGCCAACTGGCCCGAGGCAGGGGAACACAATCAGTTTCACAGGTTGCATCAGACTGAAATTCTCCGGACCACCCAGTTCCAGAAACTGCCCTGGAGACATTCCGGACCACCCAGTTCCAGGAACTGACCTGGGGACTTTGCACCCGCCCCAGCCTTCCCGCCTTTCGAGGGGCAGGACTAACGGTCCCCCTGGATACCCGAAAAGACCACCAAATAAGGAATACCCTGCGCCCTCCCAGATTCACCACACCCCTTTCCCTTCTTCCCCTATAAAATCTTGCCCAACCCTTGCCCAGGTGCAACTTCTCTGGCCCCTTTCTCTCGGACCAGTGAACCAGTGAACCTTGCCCGGGAGCACTCCCTAATAAAGCTCACTTGAAGCTTTCCTCTGTTTCGCGGTGCCGTTTGTTAAGATCCGACCTTACAGTGTTGGTCCTAATTTTTCATAAAATTACTTTGTTAAGATGACTGTCCTCAGACATCATGTGTGCTTGTCCAATTATTTCCATAAACTAAATCCATAGAAGTAAAATATTATGATTACGTTAATGGGTATCACATTTAAAATTTTGACATAATTAAACTAGTTAATATTCCTACCAGAAGATCTTAAAGTGGGTTGGGTTTTTAAAATTCTCTAGTTTATTGCACTGTAATTAGAGAATGTGACATTTGCTGTTATGTTTTATTCCACGGACATACTGAGGCCTTAGGCCCAGGAGGCAGCCTCTCAACTCTGAGGAACTATTCTGAAGAAGGGAGGAGCCAGAATATATAGAAGTTTAAAAAAAAAAAACCTCCAGGTTATCGGAACAGCAAAAGATTACTGTTCATTAAAGAAAACCAGACATCTCAAGTTAATGAATTTAGTGCTTTTCTGTGTATGGGAAGATGCAAGAGTCTTTTTCCATCCTGAATCTCCTCAGGGTGCACAGCTGGGGGTGTCTGCAGTGGCTTGATGGTTGCAGCATCCTTTGTTTACTGATAGTTGGTGACATTCTTCGTCCACCTACTTATTAGACTTTCTTTGTGACCTAACATAGATGGTCAATTGTTGTAAATATTCTGTGGTCTCTCAGGGTGTTTTCTATAGGAAAAAACTGATGTATCTGTGGATTCCATTTATTGATGATACTATTCAGATCTTCTGTACTTTTTATTATTCATCTTCTAACACTGATTCAGTTTTCCACTGATCAATTTTCTTCTTCAGGGCCTTAAAATATTTTTTTAAATTCTGCTTTTGATTTTGAGGTTTCTTACAGTCCTTCCTTACCTCTTTTATCATCCTTTTCTTCCACTTCTTGCAGAATATTTTTGGGGGTTGGTTCTTGTTTTGAATCTTTTGTTCGATGTTTTTGCTCTTTCAATTTGTGACACTTTTTCCATAGTCCCTCGGGTTTGTTTTTTCGTTCCTGTTTCTCAAGCAAGACAAGGGAAACAACTTCGGATATTATCAATTGGTGAACTGTATCTTCTCCATTAGACTGTTACAGCTTACTCTCTCTTGTTCATTAGAATGTTGCCAGCATCAGAAAGGCATAGATTTTTGTCTGTTTTGCTTGCTGCCGTATATCTTTAGAGCCTAAAACAGTACCTGTCATCAGGCAATATTTATTGAAAAAGTGAGTACAATCTCGTGGTAGTCCACTGTGTTTGGTTCTGACATAACCTATCTTCTTCCTCCTCACTTCCCTTTAAAAATTCTTAACTGGAGTATAGATCAATGTTTTCTGATACTGTTCCTTTCAGGTGGATTTCTACTTGGTTGACCTCTGCTTCAGTTTGGTAGCTTTTAGGCATAGAATGTGATACATGTAAAACTTCAGTTTTGAACATACTCTTCACTCAGTAACCTTCTCGACCTGGCCTCCATCTCTGCGGATGGGGCTAAACTTCCAGAATTCATTGTGTTATTGTCAGTCATCTTCCTGCTGCTCTTATTGGCCAACACACCCTTACTGCTTATCCTGTTGGTGGTTTTCTTTCTTAGATCCCTGGGTTTTTTAATCGAGTTTATTGTAATGTCTGAAGTCAGTCTACAACCAACAGGTAAAAGTATAAGACAAACAGGAAAGCAGTAAAGCAGACAAGAGACATATCCAGTTTTGCCATTGAATTAGCATAGAACACAATATATTTTTTTTATCAGTCTAACAAATGATAAAAATGCACTGAGCATGAATTTTATGGTGTGTGAATTATATCTCAATTTTTAAAAATGTATTGAAAAGAATAAAAGTGTTTTAGGAAGGGGGACCCCTTCCTGAGAGTGGGCTCTTGTCTAACACTTGGAAATGAATTGTCCGAGGAGACACACATGCTGACAAAGCAAGAGACTTTATTTGGAAGGGGCGCCTGGGCGCAGAGCAGGAGGGTAAGGGAATCCAGGAGGACTGCTCTGCCACGTGACTCGCAGTCTCGGGTTTTATGGTGATGGGTTAGTTTCTGGGTTGTCTCTGGCCAGTCATTCTGACTCAGGGTCCTTCTGGTGGCGCGTGCAACTGCTCAGCCAAGATGGATTCCAGCGAGGAGGATTCTGGGAGGTGGACATGTGGCATCTCCTCTCTCTCTTTTTTTTTTTTTGTGGTACGTGGGCCTCTCACTGTTGTGTCCTCTCCTGTTGCAGAGAACAGGCTCTGGACGCGCAGGCTCAGCGGCCATGGCTCACGGGCCCAGCCGCTCCGCGGCATGTGGGATCTTCCCGGACTGGGGCACGAACCCGCGTCCCCTTGCATCGGCAGGCGGACTCTCCACCACTGAGCCACCAAGGAAGCCCCTCCTCTCTCTTTTTGACCTTTCCCGAATTCTTCCCTTTGGTGGTGGCTTGTTAGTTCGTGTTCCTTACCAGGATCTCCTGTCATAAAATAACTCATGCACATTGTTACTGTCTTTGCCTGGCCAGGGCGGGCGGTTTCAGTCAGTGTTTCCTCTAACAGAAGCATCAAATTATGTATGAAATATTTTAAGATGAGACAAAAATGCCTGCAAAATGCGGGTAAGTCACCATTTATTGAATGCTTTTATCAAGTCACTTTTACTGAGTGGCTGCCATACCTTATAAATCTGTTGATGAGAAATGCTTTCCAGAGTAAAGAGATAAAATTCCTTCCCCACAAAGAGCTGAGGAACTTACACAATTTATAAATTCTTTTTTTTTTTTTTTTTTCGGTACACGGACCTCTCACCGTTGTGGCCTCTCCCGTTGCGGAGCACAGGCTCCGGACGCGCAGGCTCAGCGGCCATGGCTCACAGGCCCAGCCGCTCTGCGGCATGTGGGATCTGCCCGGACCGGGGCACGAACCCGTGTCCCCTGCATCGGCAGGCGGACTCTCAACCACTGCGCCACCAGGGAAGCCCACAGTTTATAAATTCTTTGTGGAATAGTCTGCAGCAAAATATTTCCTGAAATGTTATGCCAAAGGTATAGGAAAACTAGAAACTAGTGATCTCAAGAATAAGACACAAAGAAGGAAGAGAATAAAAACAGATCATTAATTGAATTTTAGGTTTATCAAATCTTTGGAAAAAACTCTAAGGAAGCCTGAATTTTTTTTTTTTTTTTTTTAAATTTTGGCCGTACCACTTGGTATGTGGAATCTTAGTTCCCTGACCAGGGATCGAACCGAGCTTCCTGCAGTGGTAACGCAGTCTTAACCACTGGAGCGGCAGGGAAGTCCCAGGAAGCCTGGAATCTTAGAAGCCATGTTAGGCATATTTTGTATTCGTATGCGTTTTTACTGTGGTGGCCACTGCGGTGCTCCTATAGTGAGGCAGCTGGAAGGGAAATCACTTGATTTCATATAATACAGTTCTTAAACCTGATAAGCTCATACCTGTTTAGTGCTGTTTTTCAACTTTTAAAAACGCTAGTGTCTGTGATACAGAGTGAAGTAAGTTAGAAAAACAAATATCGTATGCTAATGCATTTATATGAAACTTTAAAAAGCGGTACAGATGAACCTATTTGCAGGGCAGGAATAGAGACAGATGTAGAGAACAAACGTGTGGACAAGGGGGAGGGGGAGAATGAAGTGGGAGATTGGGATTGACATATATACACTACCATGTGTAAAACATAGATAGTGCCAACCTGCTGTATAAGCGCAGGGAGCTCAGCTTGGTGCTCTGTGATGACCTAGAGGGGTAGAGTGGCAGGTCGGGTGGGGCGGGAGGGAGGTCCAAGAGGGAGGGGACATATGTATACATATAGCTGATTCACTTCTTTGTACAGCAGAAACTAACACAACATCGTAAAACAACTACACTGCAATTAAAACAAAACAAAACAAAACAAAAGGCTGAGCAAGTTCTGATGTACATTTTGATCTTCATTCAAAGGACTTCATTCAAAGTTTTTTTTTTTATTGAAGTGTAGTATAGTTGATTTAGTGTTTCAGGTGTACAGCAAGGTGATTCAGTTAGTTTTTCAGATTCTTTTCCATTATAGGTTATTACAAGATATTGAATATAGTTCCCTGTGCTATACAGTAGGTCCTTGTCTTTTATCTATTTTATATATAGTAGTGGGTATTTGTTAATCCCAGGTTCCTAATTTATCCCTCCCCCCACCCCTGCGGTAACCATAAGTTTGTTTTCTATGTCTGTGGGTCTATTTCTGTTTTGTACATAAGTTCATTTGTATCTTTTTTAGATTCCACATATAAGTGATATATGCTATTTGTCTTTGTCTGGCTTATTCACTTAGTATGATAATCTCTAGGTCCATCCATGTTGCTGCAAATGGAATTATTTCATTCCTTTTTATGGCTGAGTAATATTCCACCGTATATATGTACCACATCTTCTTTATCCATTCATCTGTTGATGAACGTTTACGTTGCTTCCATGCCTTGGCTGTTGTAAATAGTGCTGCTGTGAACATTGTGTGAGCACTCGTTTATAATTTTTAAAAAAAGCATTTATAAGGTTAGTTTGTTCACTCCTGAATATCTTGTTTCTTGTATGGTTTATAGAGCCCCTTGTTCAGATTTCATTGCTTAAAACACTTAGAGCAGGTAACGTACCAGACAAATGTCTATTAGTGCTTCTACTAAACAGAGCAAGGAGAAGTAAAGATTACCTCTAAAAACCCAGTGTTCATTGCATTGGTCAATGCTGTTGACAATTAGAAAGCATGGTAAAAATACCTTCCTGATTTTCTGCATACACCATGGGAGAAATATTAGTTGACATTCTTAGAATGCAAGTAGAGAAACCAGTTTTGAACTGCTTTAAACAACACATTTGGAAATCTGTTTAAAACTACTAAAAGAATAGTATAGAATCCAAAGGCAGGAATGCATCAGTGCCTGAAGATGGCCTGAAATAGAAAACTGAAAGGTTTGAGAGGACTTCATACACTCTTGCTCTGGCTCACATCTGTAGTATTCTCAGTAAAATATATTTCTTTTTTCTTTTTCTCTTTGAAGATTGATTTATCTCCTCAGTTTTTTTTTTTTTTTTTTTTTTTTTTACTATTTAAAATATTTATTTATTTATTTATTTATGGCTGTGCTGGGTCTTCATTGCGGCACATGGGCTCTCTCTAGTTGCGGCACGTGGAGGGCTATTCTTCATTGAGGTTTGTGGGCTTCGCATTGCAGTGGCTTCTCTTGTGGCACACAGGCTGTAGAGCACGTGGGCTCAGTAGTTGCGACTCGTGGGCTCAGTAGTTGTACATGTACTCGTGGGCTCAGTAGTTGTACATGAGCTCAGTTGTACATGCGACTCGTGGGCTCAGTAGTTGTACATGTACTCGTGGGCTCAGTAGTTGTACATGAGCTTAGTTGCTCTGCGCATGTAGGATCTTCCCGGGCCAGGGATAGAACCTGTGTCCCCTGCATTGGCAGGCGGGTTCTCCACCACTGTGCCACCAGGGAAGTCCTCCTCAGTATTTTTGAAAGATTACCACTCTCCTCTACCTACAACAGCTCTGATTAAATGTTTACCTGTCTGGAGATAGTTACTTTTTAAAATTCCAGTTCTTCATTTTTAGGGAGGAAACTCAAGCCTTCATGACAGGTTTGCATTTCTGGAACATTAGATATTGGCAAGGGGTTGGGTGTTATTGTATAAACAGGATCCAATCCTATGGGTGGGTGGGAGGATAATTGGAGGGGAGGTTATCGTAAATAAAAGGCGAAGGTGAGTTCAAGAGATGCGAAAAATAGAAATCACAAGTATTTACTTCATAACAGTAGATATCTGAGATTTTGCCCCCATTTTCCTTTAATAAGGAGATAGGAGAGGTTGGGGTTTGTGACAGACTCAAGTTGATATAAGTAGGCATTTGACTACAATTAGGGGCAGATGTTAGTATAGAAAAGGAAAAGTGGGATGGTTGGCACCATGGATTAGGAGACTGAAACTTGATGGACTTAAAAAAGCACAGAATCTATTTGAAACAGCATGGACAAATTGCCTAAATTTCCTTTCTGTTCATTACAGAAAGACGATCTAATTTGTATGCAAGTTCTTTCTTTTAGAAAATTAATCTTAGCAAAGTATTGTGTAAAATACTTTAAATTAAACAACTGCAGAAGTTGACTCCATATAGTAAGATATTTTTGTATTGCAAGAAGGAGATTTGCAAGGTGATTAGGACTTAAATTAAGATTTCTTTTCACAGTTTAATTTACTTAAGGGCCTTTGGTCCAGGGGCAGAAGAAATAGGCAGCAGCTACAACATATTTTTAGCGTGTTTACATATTTATTCGTTGAAGGTATACTATGAGTTATATAGTTTTACTCACTGCCCCAGAAAGAGTGAAAAGTTGAAAGAACTGGGTGTGGTGGTAGAGGTGGAATGATTACTGGCTCCTTACCATGTGTGCCTTTAACTTAACATTTTGCCCACCTTGATAAACAGTAGGTATGTTTTATTTTGGAAAACATCTGTCAGCAGTAGAGATGGCTATTTCAAAACAATTTGAACATTTGGGGAAAATTATTACATAGGGAAAAAGTTACTTTTTTCTTCACAAGTCTCAAAGCAAATGTAGGGAGGAAAGTTTACTAATGCATAAGTAAACTTGCCTAAAAATAGGTTGTATCAGTCTTGTAAACTACTTCATTTTTCAGAAATAAGAAATGTACAGTTTTTTTGAGGTATAACACATTAGTTTCAGGTGTACAATGTAGTGACTTGATATTTGTATCTATTGCAAAACGATCGCCACGATAAGTCCAGTTAATGTCCATCACCATACAGTTACATTAATTTTTTTCTTGTGATGAGAACTTTCAAGATCTGCTCTCCTAGCTACTTTCAAATATGAAATACAGTATTATTAATTACAGTCAACCATGCTGTACATTATATATCTCCACGACTTTATCATTTTATAACTGGAAATTTGAAGAAACTTACAAGGTTTAAAGTCCTTTTTATATTTCAAGATTATGGATTGATTCTGTTTGAAATTTGATAAAAAGATTTGTGACTTAACTGAGGAGTTGAGACCTGAAGAACCAAGGATAGAGTTAGGCTTCTGAGCATAATAGCCAGAAAACTAGGAGGACTCTGACCTAAAGTGTGGCCTGTATATAGACATACTTTCCTTTACGAAGGGTTGGAAGTCCCAGAGCAAATATGACGACTGTTGGGGTCCACAGGCTTAGTTCACCCAGAGGGAGAATCTATATCTTCATCATGGAAGAACCTCAAGAGATATCTGCTATTTTATGGGTACTTGATTGTGGCTTTGGGGACACAGGGAAGGTTAGCTCTTACATCATCTAACTTTTATTGAGGTTTAATGGAAAGGGCCTAGGATCTCAAATCACAAAGTCTGTGTTCTGGTCTCAGCCCTGACTAAGGGCAGGGACCATATCTGAAGTCACTTGATCTCTCTGGGTTTCAATTTTTTCCCCTTCATCTATAAAAAAGGAAATTTCAACTCAAGGAAATTTCAACTCAAGTAAGTCTCCAGCTCTCAATTAATGCCTTAAAAGTTATCTACTATCATTTTAGATCATCAACTCCATTGTAAACACCAATGCAAACTTAGGCATTGAAATCAGGTGGCATTTCTTGGTTTCAAGGTAGTTAGGCATATAAGTGCTTTACATTTTTTTTGGTAGTATCTTCAAAACAAAAGCAACATTAAAATTTTCTTATGTAGAAAGCAGTTGTGAATCTGACAACAGTAATAATAAAATATTGGATAAGGTGAATGTTTAGGAAAGATAAGGTGTCTGGAGATTAAGTTCTTTTAAGTATTTAGGTAATAGAGACTTGTCTCCCTTTGCAAAAATTTCATACTTTTTAGGGACTTAATTTTGTGTGAAATTTTCATTCTAAATGTAAAAGAAGTATTACTTGCAAAGAAAGAGTGGTGAATTTCTCTTTTTTTTTTTTTGAAAAGTGAGTTTTCTTACATTGAGATCTACTAATATTTGGACTGGTTCTCCCTATCAGATATAAACTTGTTGCTGATCCCTTGAGTTGGTCCTGGTGGTGGTCGATATTTTTTTCCTTGATGATTGTGGTATTTTTTTCCTTGATGATTGTGGTATTTTTTTCCTTGATGATTGTATGATTGACAAAGTTGGCATCTCGGGTTTCACCCTACTATCTCTTACTGATTCTGCTCCCTCCTACCAAGTGGTACCTTCATTGCTTTATATTGTGTTTTTAACGATAGACGTCGTAACAGGTATGAGATGATAATTCATTGTGGTTTTGATTCGCATTTCACTGTTGATTAGGGATGTTGAGCACCTTTTCATCTACCTGTTGGCCATTTGTATGTCATCTTTGTGAAAATGTCTATTCAGCTTTCCTTGCCTTTTTTTTTTTTTTTTTTGGATGCACCCAGCTTGCAGGACCTTAGTTCCCCAACCGGGGATTAAACCCAGGCCCCTGCAGTTGAAAGCACTGAGTCCTAACCATTGCACTGCCAGGGAATTCCCCCCTTTTCCCTTTTTTTTTTTTTTTTTTTTTTTTGCTGGGTCCGTCGCTCCCTATCTTGACCTCTCCCGTTGCAGAGCACAGGCTCTGGATGCGCAGGCTCAACGGCCATGGCTCACGGGCCCAGCCGCTCCGCAGCATGTGGGATCTTCCCGGACTGGGGCACAAACCCGTGTCCCCTGCATCGGCAGGCGGACTCTCAACCACTGCGCCACCAGGGAAGCCCCGCTTTTTCCCATCTTTTAATTAGGTTATTAATTTTTTGGCTATTGAGTTGTATGAGTTTCTTATATGTTTTAGATAGTAACCCCTTATCAGAGGTTATATTTGCAAGTATTTTCTCCCATTGTGTAGGTTGCCCTTCGTTTCATTTTGTTGATGGTTTCCTTTGATGTGCAGAAGCTTTTTAGTTTGTCATAGTCCCACTTGTTTATTTTTTGCTTTTGATGCCTTTGCTTTTGGTGTCAAGGCCAAAAAAAAATCATTGTCAGGACCAGTGTCAAGGAGCTTACTCCCTATGTTTTCTTCTAGGAGTTTTATGGTTTCAGGTCTTCTGTTCAACTGTTTAAACTGTTTTGGGTTGATTTTTGTGTGTGGTGTAAGATAGTGGTCCAGTTTCATTCTTTTCATGTCCACTTTTCCCAACACCATTTATTAAAGAGACTATCCTTTTCCCATTGTATATTCTTGGCTTCTTTGTTAAAAATTAATTGACCATGTATGTGTGGGTTTATTTCTGGTTTCTGTCTAATTGATCTGTGTTTCTGTCTTTATGCAACTACCATACGTACTGTTTTGATTACTGTAACTTTGTAATATAGTTTGAAATAAGCATGGTGCCTCCAGCTTTGTTCTTCTTTCTCAAGATTGCTTTGGCTGTTTGGGGTCTTTTCTGGTTTTATACACATTTTAGGTTGTTTGTTCTATTTCTGTGAATAATGTCATTGCAATTTTGATATGGATTGCATTGAATCTGTAAATTGCTTTGGGTAGTATAGACATTTTAAAAATATAAATTCTTCTGATTCACAAACATGAGATATGTTTTCATTTATTTGTGTCTTCAGTTTCTTTCATCAATGTCTTACTAAAGTTTTCAGTGTACTTTTTTCCCCCTGTATATTCATTCTGGTGGCATATCTCCCTTTTCTTGCTGGGGCAACAAATATCATATATCCATAGCCTAGTTTTTCAGAGAGTTTAATGAAGGTGATGGGATGCTGTTGACTTAATTTCTGGAGTAATGACATACATTACTGTCATATTGCTGAAAAGTATCTTCCCAGTCTTTGCAAAATAGAATCAAATCTTAGAGTCAGAAAGGATCTAAGAATTTTTTTTTCCTAAGAATTTTTCAAGTTTCTTTTATTGTGATTGAGCAGGCATGTTTGCCTAGTTAAGGGTAGAGTGGGAATAAGAAACAGGGTGTCATGTCTCGTGCCTTGGTATTTTTTTAAGCTTCCTGTGCCCAAATGTTGAAAGTCCCTATTTCAGATAAATAAGAGTTGTTTTCATTTCAGTGTTTATACAGTTGTTGATACCAACAACAACAACAGAAAAAAAGGCAAAATGATTTGAGAGCTCAGAATATGGCGGATTCTCTGAATAGGTATTTGTTCCTCTCCAACAGTAACCCAGATCTATAAAGTTTAATGTTCTAATAGAAGGATTTACTTGAAGGGAAGATAACTTAAATATGTGAAATCTATGAAAAAAATTCATGTATCCAGCATCAATCATTATTCGTTTGTGACTGTTCTTGAGAAACATTTTTAATCTTGGTAATAATTTTTAGGCTTTGTATAACTACAAAATAAATCTAGTCATATTCTAAATGACTTAATTGGAAGCACTTTCATTTTTCTGCAGTGTTTCCTGAGGTTATAGGCGGGTGTTTGAGGAGTACATGCGGGTTATTAGCCAGCGGTACCCGGACATCCGCATTGAAGGAGAGAATTACCTCCCTCAACCAATATATAGGTAAGTAAATTTCTGTAGTTTATAAACGAGTTTTTTAAGTGAATTCTTTCACATTTGTAAATAAAATTTTGTGAATTGGTTCAATTAACTTTCCTTGGTTATTATAATTTCTTAGTTGGTTATAATTTACAGAGAACAGTTTTATAAATGGCAAGTTTATTTGATCCAAATATGGAAGAATTTTTCTGTAACAAGGAATAGAGGAAGATCATTTCAGAGATGGCAACCCTTCTAAAGATGTGTTTTCTTATGTAATTTTTATTGTGGCCGTAGATCAAGAACTCCTACAAGTTTTTTTTTTTTTTTTTTTGCGGTACGTGGGCCTCTCACTGCTGTGGCCTCTCCTGTTGCGGAGCACAGGCTCCGGACGCGCAGGTTCAATGGCCATGGCTCACGGGCCCAGCTGCTCCGCGGCATGTGGGATCTTCCCAGACCGGGGCACGAACCTGTGTCCCCTGCATCGGCAGGCAGACTCTCAACCACTGCGCCACCAGGGAAGCCCAAGAACTCCTACATTTTTATAGAAAGTCAGTGGTACAAGATTCTGTACTGTTAAAATAGTATTTTTAAAGGCCAGTGCTCTATAGTTTTATAAATTAATTTTTGATTGATTCAAAAGATGTTAAACATTTTTGTTTTAAAACTGCACAATAAAATTTAGTTACTAGTTTTTTCCTAGTATAGTTGGCAATTTTTAGATTTGGTATTTAGAAAATGTTTATACACATAGACTTGAGTTAAAGAAATTTTGAAGTAGATGAGAAATTGCAGCTTCTGATGAATTTCCTTCTTTTCTTTTAATAGACATATAGCATCTTTCCTGTCAGTCTTCAAGCTAGTGTTAATAGGCTTAATAATTGTTGGCAAGGATCCTTTTGCTTTCTTTGGCATGCAAGCGCCTAGCATCTGGCAGTGGGGCCAAGAAAACAAGGTATGTAATGTAATAGCTTTGGTAGCTGTAGGTTCTTAGTTGTCAGTGAGATATTTTAATGGATTCTTCTTTTTCTTTCTTTTTTTTTTTTCAGTACTTTTTGCTATTTCAACTTAAACCACTTTTTATTTCTGGGCAAAGCACTTAACCTCCTTTAGCCTTAGTCTCCATATTTATACATTAAGAATGATTAGGTCTTACCTTTTTATTATTTGAAGGACAGAGAGGTGTTACTTTAGTAGAACCTGGGCACAAAATAATTTAATACCTGATTTTGATTTTGATTATACAAGTTGGGCCAAATCATACAGCAAAACATAATATATACATAATGTAGGCCTTTTATACCAACTAATATGGGTATTAATAGGTTTATTCATGTTAAAAATGGGATTTCCACCAATTTATTCTTATCAAAATTCTCTGTTTTTATTATTTGTTCTTTGACTTTTCTGTTCATGGGTAACCTAAAGCAGATTACCTGAAACAATCAATGTAAATATACATAAGAATCTTGTGCTGTTTATTTTATTCTTTGGTAGGGTCTTGCTGCATCATATACTCTTTCCAGATCTCTCATCTGTTTTACTTAAAACCATCTTTTCTGGAGGGTGTACCTTTCTGCTGTGAGAAATGGGAATAATTTCTCCCTTGAATGAGATTACTAGGTTTCCTTCTAATAAGTATTCTCTTTTGGAGTCCTCTGGTCTTATCCTTTAGTTCTAGGCTGAGACTACCTTTATCCAACTCCTAACATAGCTGTACTTCTTAGGGAATCACTTATTTCCAGTCACAGGCAAGGCTTCTTAACATAAACATCCTCAGGTGCTACCTCTAATTCAGATGTGTCTCTACTCTGTTATTAACAAAATATTGATTTACATAGGATTAAGAATTAGAAATTAAGTACTTACTGATAATGTTTTGTGCTATATTTGTTCATTCTGTTGATTCTAAATTGTCTTTAGTGCATTTTTACTTCTTTAGGCTTATAACATTGTCAGTCTACTGTGGAAGAGGATACTTGAAGGCTGTAGCTTTCGTGACACTTAACTTGTGTATTGTTCTCATGAAAGTAGACTTTGTGCCCAAATGCTAGGATAACTTCTGTGAAATCAAAGCCCACCTAGCTCAAGTGGGGTTAGGGGAAATCTCCTTCTCATCTGCTATAGGCATTTTGATTTATTTTTCTGAAACAGCTGGCTGTGAATTGACATCCTCACTACATCCTGCTTTTAGGTGATTTTGTTAAATTGAAACTTTTCTGTTCAACAGGAGCCTCTGATCTTTTGGGACAGTATAGATTTGCCTTCAAAAGGTGAATGAATGTAACTTAATATGCTAGTGCTTTCTAACCAACTTTTTTTTAGTTTGACTTAAAATGATTTGTTTGGAACACGGAATACAGGGAGTTGCTGACTAGTTGCATCACTAGTCTCTTGTGAGTTCATACATTATATTATAAAAATTCTAAAATGAACCCTTCTTATGCTGGTATTCTTTTGTTTAACTTATTAAGGCTATTATGAGATTTCTAGAAATTTTATCTTTACATTAGGAATAACGTAATTTCTTCAGAATGTATAGAGCTGTGAATTAATGTTGCAATTTTCTGTGTACACTATCTGAATATATGGAGTAGCAGTAATAATTTGTATAGAAACTTAAAGTAGATTTAAAAAGAGCAATTTCCAAATAAAAATGAGACTATTTAAAAGCTTACTTAATTTGTGATGTTGTTTTGATTTGAAAATGAATTTACCTATTGTACTTAATTGTATTTTCTTTTAGGTCTATGCATGTATGATGGTCTTTTTCTTGAGCAACATGATTGAGAACCAGTGTATGTCAACAGGTGCATTTGAGATAACTTTGAATGGTAGGTTCTGAATAGTTTGCATTCTGTGATAAATGTTAAATGATTTATAATAAGCATCAAGCTTTTCCATTTTTCATAATATGCTAAATTATCTCTTTACATGGTCCTCACCTACTCCCATGGCTTTAGAATAACATCTATATGATGACCCTTAAATGTATAGCTCTGGAGAACTCTACACCTCTCTTCTAGGTGTTATAGCCAGGAATCCTGAACATTACCTACTCCCAAACTGTTGATTACCTCAGCTTCCTGCAATTGTTTTATACTCCAGTTTGCTCCTTCCCTGACATTTCTCACTTATTTAAGGGCACCATTATCATTCTACCCAGTTGCCCATGTCAGAAACCTAGGAAAACATCCTAGATTTCTCTTACTCTCCATATCTAATGGATTACCAATTTTTCTCAATTCTACTTTTTACAGTTTTCAAAAATCTTCTATCTATCTTCATTGCTAACCATCCTAATCCAAGCCACAATTATCTTGCTATCCTCTAACATATTCTCTAAACCAGAGGTCGGCAAATATGGCCTATGAGCTAACAGTGGCTTTACAATTTTAAAATTTCTTTATATTAAAAATTTTTTTATTCAGGTATAGTTTATTTATAATGTCGTGTAGGTTTCAGGTATACAGCACAGTGATTCAGGTTCTTTTCCCTTATAGGTTATTACATAATATTGAGTATAGTTCCCTGTGCTGTATATAGTAGGTCCTTGTTGGTTATTTATTTTATAGAAAGCAGTATGTATATGTTAATCCCA
Organism: Aethalodelphis obliquidens; assembly: GCF_003676395.1. Classification (NCBI taxonomy): domain Eukaryota; kingdom Metazoa; phylum Chordata; class Mammalia; order Artiodactyla; family Delphinidae; genus Aethalodelphis; species Aethalodelphis obliquidens. The sequence goes on along the minus strand of NW_020838025.1, from coordinate 4,282,933 downwards.
GCCTCCTAATTTATTTTTCTTCCTACCCCCCTTTCCCCTTTGGTAACCATAAGTTTGTTTTCGGTGTCTGTGAGTCTCTTTCTGTTTTGGAAATAAGTTCATTTGTGTCTTTATTTTTTAAGATTCCACATATAAGCGATATCATATGATATTTGGCTTTCTCTGTCTGGCTTACTTCACTTAGTACGATAATCTCTAGGTACATCCATCTTGCTTGGTGGCTCTTACTTTTTTTTTTTGGCCAAGCCACGCGGCTTTCTTGATCTTAGTTCCCCGACCAGGGATTGAACCTGGGCTCCAGCAGTGAAAGCACCAAGTCCTAACCACTGGACCGCCAGGGAATTCCCTCTTATATTTTTTAATGGCTAAAAAAATTAAAAATACTTTGTGATGTGGAAATTATATGACATTCAGACTTCAGTATTCATACCTAGAGTTTTGAGTTTCATCATTGAAAAATTGTGGAACTATATCTCCCTGGTTTTATAAGTACCTATATGGTATCCTTGATTTTGCCTCTTGGTATGTAAAGCCTAAAATATATACTATCTGGCTTCTTACAGAAAAATTTGCTGACATCTGCTCCAACACTTGAGTCATTTAAAAGAAAATTTTTTTAATGCACATTTCATCTTGTTGCTTCACTCCCTCAAGTTTATTAAATGGCTTTATTTTGTTCTCAAGATAAAGACCAGAACATTTAACATGGACAAAAGGCCCTGAATGATGTAGCCTGGGCATGGGCAAACCATAGCCCTGTGGACCATGTCCTCTGCTACCTGCTTGGTAAATAAAGTTTTATTGGAACACAGCCATGCCCATTCATTTATCTGCTTTCAGGCTACAATGAATGTTAAGTAGCTGGGACAGACTATACATCTTCTTGAGCTGAAAATGCTTACTTTATAGTTTCTTGATCCCTGATCTAATCCCTGCCAACCTTTCCAGCCTCCCTTGTACCACTCTTCTATATTTCAGCTTTCACGTTTAATAATATCTCCCAATTTTAATAATCTCTCTCTTTTAATGATAGTAAGTACAAAGGCTCCTTCCCAGCCTCTCATATGTCCCTCTCATAGCATCTTCTAGTTTTGATTTTTAGTATACAAATGTGATTTTGTAGCTATTTATATAGTTCTTTTTATATTTCCCCTACTAGAATGTAAACTCCATGAAAGCAAGAAGCTGAATTCTATCTCCAGCTGTGTGCATAGACAATACATGTTTATAGAATGAAAGTCTATTATAGAATCATCTTTAATGTGGAAGGGGTGGTACCATTTATTTTTATAGATGTACCTGTGTGGTCTAAGCTGGAATCTGGTCACCTTCCATCCATGCAACAGCTTGTTCAAATTCTTGACAATGAAATGAAGCTCAATGTGCATATGGATTCAATCCCACACCATCGATCATAGCCCCACCTATCAGCACTGAAAACTCTTCTGTAAGTAGTTTAAAAATACAGTAACTGTGTATAGGTATCAGTTAATTGTAATGAATCAGCAAGATATTTCATATATTAGCATAATAGATATAGATATATATAATAATAGATATTGCATATATTGTCAATTGAGTTTCCAACTTAAGGTTTAACAGATGGTTGTCTTCTTCATTAAAATTTATAAATGACCAAGAGAGTTTGGATCTGCTAAAATAAAGTAAGGTTGTACTATTAATTTTATGTTTAAGGCTTAATAATTGGGCCTATGTTTAAGGCTTAATAATTGGGCCTAAAAGGTTGTACTATTAATTTTATGTTTAAGGTTTAATAATTGGGCCACATCATTTTTTTGACTTGTGAACTTCTAATGGCCAGAATTCATATACTGTACATATATTGTACATATATACCCTCCCCTTACCTTCAAATAACTAGTTCCTAAAACTATGCAAATTCTTTTCACATGCTCAAGATAGAAAATTTATAAGCAAATGTGGGTGAACATAGAGAGGTGAAAGTTAGTTAATTTTGTTTAACAGGGATGTTCTCAGTTCTTTTCTGATCAATGAGTGGATTTTACAAGAGTGAATTTTGAAACAAAATATTTTTTCTGTGTGTCTTTCAGACATTAAGGGATTTTTGCAAGAGCAGCGTGACTGACATTATGAAGGCCTGTACTGAAGACAGCAAGCTGTTAGTACAGACCAGATGCTTTCTTGGCAGGCTCGTTGTACCTCTTGGAAAACCTCAATGCAAGGCAGTTTTTCAGTGCTGGCACATTTTGGAATTCTGCACATTCGTGGAGTGCAATAATACTGTATAGTTTTTTTTTTCTTCCCCAAGTCCACTCGGTTAATAGTTTTTTTAAAAAATGTAGACATTACTACTTGCACTTCTTTTTTTCTCGGTCATATTTGAAAAAGTAGAAAATTGAGTTGCAATTTGATTTTTTTTCAAAGATGTCTGTTAAGTCTGTTGTGATTTTATATGAATTTTCCTTTTTTATAGTTTAAAATTGATCCTTTTGGGACTAGAGCTGTAGTTCCCAAATACTTTATAAGAGTTTATCAGACATCTGTAATTTGGTCATGTCCAATTTATATAGTTTTCAAAATACTGCGGATTGTGAACAGCACATTATATAAGATTAAGGGGGGAAATCCTATATCCAGAGTACTCTACCAATTTGTGTATGTGTGTGTGTGCGTGTGTGATTACCAGAGAACTACTAAAAGACCAACCACTTTTTAAATCCTGTTAATGTAGTTCAAGTGTCCTGCCTTGACCAATTTAATGAGTTGATTAACTGGGCCTTTATACTTAACTCAATAAAAAACTAAGCAGATGTAAGTTAAATAAAAAGCTTGAGTTTATTGCCCAGCGTACCTATTAACATTATATTTAACAGTTGTCTGCAAAGTTTTGTTTTTGACTCACAGAGAATTTCCTATGGGACACACTTCATACACAAATAATAGGTCATTTACCATTTTTAGGATAATTGAAACTTGCCTCACTAAAGAAAAGTTAGTTGAACCTCTTTACAACATTAATATTAGGTAAATGGAGATCACTTGTCTAATTAACTTGTCTAACATCATATCAGAATTTTATTATATTTGAGGGACAAAATTGAAAGGTTTTTTATTCAGTGAATTTAATATCTTTCCAGAGTTCTAAAAGGTAGTTGTTTTTTTTAAAGCTTAAATTGATAAAGACTATAAGAGTAATTTAGCAGAAATAGGACCATAATGTAGAAAAATAGTCATATAGCAACAGTCGTAACATACTTCATCTTCCCTGTAGGAATAAAAGTGGTAGGTCTAGATTTGTTAGTGGAAGTAAAGGGATTTATGGAAAAATAATGAGATAATTCAATATTGAGTCCACCAAACACTTAGCACAATCTTATACTTCATTTGTCAGTGAATATTTGTTGAAATGCATGTCTGGTAATTATCATGATTGTGACAGCCTCAAGGTGGAACATACTGTAGTCTCTAGCTGAAAAGAAGTTAGCCTAATAATTCACTGCAGAAAATTGATTAAATGCCTTATCCTTTTAATTAAGGCTGCAGAACTGTTCACCTAAGATCGTACAGTAGCAAGAGTCTATACAATTTAAGCTAGAGGTTACTTAGAGATTGTTATTCAGGTGTAATAGCATTTTGTTGTCTTTGACTAGGGCTTAAAACTTTGTTAACTTGATTTGTACCAGCCCAAACTTCCTTCTGCAAGTTGAACACACTGCTGAGTGTGTGTAGGGTCTTTCTTCAGTGACAGTTAACCTTTTGACATTTAGACCTTCCAAACTTGTCTTGGATATTCCCATGTATCTGACAGGCCAACCATGAAGAATTTAAGATTTAATTCTAATTTTTTCCATGTTTGCCTTGGGTGAATAACTTATCCTTTGGAGAGTAGCTTTAAGTGGCTAGGTCATTGATAAAACTCAACTATTTTGGTCACACCCATTTCAATATTATTTTATGTTTGGCCATATTTAAATCTAAGATTTAATGTAGTCTAGTGAAAAAATTAGTGGGAAGTGTGAATGTAAAAAAAAACATGAAAAAACGGAAAGTTAGAAAGGTATTTAGAATGTGGCTTTATTATATTCCTAACATTTCAAAATTTATTACATAGTTGCTTACAAATTGGTGTGGTTGTGTAGTTTATAAATGTTTATGTACTCTGTTAATTGCAAGACCATAGAACATGACAGCAGGTTGGCTACTGTTATTGGGGTTTTTACCATAGTTGCTATTGTGGAAGAGATTACATGTTAGATTAATTTAAAAATGTTGGCAAAACATGGCTTTATACCTCAGCATCAAAATGTGCAAGACACATATGCTTTCAGAATATAAATGCGTTATTAACTTAACGGCACTAAGATCAATGGCAGCAGTTGATCACCCTTTACCACTATCAAAACATAACAGGATCCTAATGATGATTCTTATTTTGAATGTTATTAGCTGGGGACCTTGATTGGTTGGCATTTTATTGTCATGATTTTAACTAATTTAGATGAAAAAGAAATAGCCTACAGAATTTTAAAGCATGATTTAATATTTCATACTAAGACTTTAAAAAATCTTTTTTGAGAGAAACAGGAATTGTAGAGTCTGGGGGCTTTAAAGCATTGTGAAAATAAACTTTTATTAAGCTGATATGAAAGGAACCCCTCCTTTCTGGAACTGAATCTGTGCTAGAGCACTTTATATGATAACTGTATTTAGGAAATTTTATGTTGTAAAAATTGTTGTCATCAAGTAATGTTTTCTAATGGTTTCTTAACCCAACCAGTGCTACACCCCCCTCTCCCCCTCCCAGTCTGGCACTCCCAGTATTACCACTCTGGGACCTTAAACTACTTCTTGAGCCTTATGGTCCAGTTTCGTGTGCTTCATTGTTACCTGAAATTTCAACAGTTCTGTGGTGTGTTCTGTGCTGGGGTGGAGCAAAGACGAGCAGTTTACATTATTGATCTTCTTTACCCCCAACCTCCAGAATCCCTGAGAAAAGTCATACTAGCATCCCAAAATCTGGATAGAAATAAGATGAGGACTTCTCTTGACTGATACAGACAGTTGAACAATCTCAGAAGGGAAAGCAAAAGTTCAGATACTTTTCTTAAATCCAGCTGAGCCTTTTCCCTCACAATCCCAGGCTCCTTTTCCCTAGGCTTAAAAAAGCAAATAGAATTAGACCCAGATCTGAACTGTATCTTGAAGAAAAATTGAAATTGGTCTCATGTACAGTGGGAAGAGTGTTAAGTCACCCATTCTTTGTCAAGGCTTGTAGAATGTCTTCTGTTGCCTTTGTTAAGCATGAGCAAAATAAAAAGAAACAACATGATATCTAGGCAAACGTGTAACAGTAGTGGTTTTAAAAGTTTAGTGTGCCTAAGAATCATTAGGATAAATTACTGGATCCCATCCCTAGAGATTCTGATTCATTTGGTCTGAGAGGGGTCCATATAATTTGCACTTTAGCCCAGCTTCCAGATAATGCTGATGCTGTCAGTTTGAGGTCCACACTGAGGAGCACTGCACCATCGCAGGTCAGAGTGCAAAAGACCCAGGACACTCTGGAAGGAAATACAGGTCGTGGAACAGAAGAAAATTTTGCATATTTGCTTCACATTTATGGAATGACTTAACAACAAGAAATTCAGTAAAATGAGAACCCAAAAGAAGAAACAGAATGAGATGAGAGGGAGATTGTTTCCAAGAAAACAAATTGAGGACTTAATTGTCCCAATTAATCTGTTGTATCAGTGCAACATATTTGTTATCCTTTGTTGGGTTAGTATGTTAAACTTTTGGAGTGGGTATTTTAAAAGGAAATGTTAAATCTTTGAGTATAAAATAACTGATTTGAATTGCCAGGTTTTCTCAAAGTGGGCAACATGCCTGCATTAATCTTTATAATGACAACTGATCTTGATTTTCACGTCAAACAAATTATTTAAATTTTTACTGTTCTCAGTAGGGAAAATGCATACTTTTAGTTTTATTTTAGCAACCATAATAGAATTCTTTATATCACTGGGGAAATCCAATCTGAACTTAATTAAGCCCCCCAAAAGTAAAGGATTTACTTTCACTTAACTGAAAAATCCAAGGTAAAGTTGGCCTCATTTCTCTATGAGCCTCCACCATAATTGGGGAGAGGATTGTGGGGGGCTGGGGAGGATGGGAGAGGAATGAGAACATTGATAAAGTCCTAGAGAGCACTTTGGTGTAACTTGGGGTTACATTCGTATCTTTGGATTCTGTTTCTCACTTGATATCCACGAATAATTTTGTCATGTTAGTTCTTCCTTTTCTCTAATTATTATTATTATTATTATTATTATTTTTTTGCGGTACGCGGGCCTCTCACTGCTGCGGCCTCTCCCGTTGCGGAGCACAGGCTCCGGACGCGCAGGCTCAGCAGCCATGGCTCACGGGCCCAGCCGCTCCGCGGCATGTGGGATCCTCCCGGACCGGGGCAGGAACCCGCGTCCCCTGCATCGACAGGCGGACTCTCAACCACTGTGCCACCAGGGAAGCCCCCTTTTCTCTAATTATTGACTTTACTCCCTCCACCCAACCTCCTTCCTATTCAGGATCATAACTGCTTAAGACAAGTTTATGGCTTTGTGGTTATAAGCTGCTGAGACCAAGTGCTTAGCTATCTGGGAATTATCAGGAGCCAGCACTGGGTCGCTTGGCTTGGTTAGTAAAGTGTTAGAACCTGGCAGGCAGGTTGCTAACAGTACTCCCTTCGGCCACTGGCTATACTCATGACTTTGTGTACTAGCAACTCTTACTAGAGGAAAAGACAATTACTGTTCTTGTTTATTCTTGAGTTGCTAAGAGCAGGTCTGTTTGCAGGGAAGTGTACTGATGACATTTCCTTCTAAATATATATTTTTTAATGTATTAGAAAATGCGGTTGCATTTCATCTTTTAATAGTCCATAGGCTTTCATGATGAGACTATTTTAAAGGTATTAAAATATATAATGTATTTAAACAATAGGTAAGTTAATCAGTGTGATTCTGCTAGTAAAATTCTATATTATTCAGAGCCATGGAAATTTGGTGTTACAAAAGATTTTGAGATTTATTTCAGAATTCTGAAGAAAAGACTAGGAGTTAAGTATCTTGCCCTGATTTCTATAGCTTGTGGCAATGCTAAAATGAAAGGAAAACAAAACCCTATACTGTTGGTGGGGCTTGGGGAAGGAGTAGAAAAGCAAAGAGAGCTTCTTCAGAAATTACTCCTGGTGGGAAGAGAAGAGACCAGTAACAAAGCAAACTTAAAAATTTAATCTCAGTTTCACTTCACAACTGTTTATTTACTTTTACTTTAGCTATGGTGTGGAATTTTTCACTTCAACGAAACTGAAAATAAAAGGCGACACAGTGCAGGGTACCCCAGAAGAAGAGAAGGCAAGTTCCACTAAAGTAGGGCTTCTCAGCATTTTTGCTGAAGCACAGGTCTGCCTGGGACTACGGCTTGATGTGATCCTTTGCAAAATACAATTTTGCCAAATACTTATTTTAAAATTCATGCAAGAAATTCGCTCCAAATTGTTCATGTTGCTTTTAACATAAAAATTTTGTTTTATTGTATTAATAACTCCTTAAATCTTCAAGCAAAATTCATATTCCAGGAAACTGTTTCTCCTGAGACTGTGTAATCCCTGCTCCATTGCTTATTTTTCTTGGTGTTGGTGTGTGAGTGTGCTTGTTTGTACACATCATCTTAGGAAACATGGAGTGATCTACATTATAGTCATTTTCTTTAAATGTACATAAAGTTTATATATAATCTGCACTAAAGCTTTGCACTTAGGACTTATTACAATAACTGAAGAGGATGTGTTCCAGGAAATTTGTATCCAGAAGATGCATGTGGGAAGATAATGTGAGAAGCATAACTGTGAGTTTTAAAGTGTTAAAAAAAAACTAAATACTGTCTAGAGTAAAGTAATGACAGACATGCTGATAACATAAGCCTCTGGAAGTCTTGAGGAAGGCTAAAATGGTGGTTTTATAAATGGTGCCTATGAATGAGTGGATGGATGGATGAATGAATGGATTTGGTTAAGGCGGTGGTTCGCAGCTGGGGGTTTCACCCTCTAGACACTGGTGATGAGACTTTTTTTTTAAGCCTCTGTTTTATTTGCTTTATTATTATTTTTTAAACATCTTTATTGGAGTATAATTGCTTTACAATAGTGGGTTAGTTTCTGCTGTATAACAAAGTGATTCAGCTATACGTATACATATATCCCCATATCCCCTCCCTCTTGTGTCTCCCCTCCCACCCTCCCTATCCCACCCTTCTAGGTGGTCGCAAAGCATCGAGCTGATCACCCTGTGCTATGCAGCTGCTTCCCACTAGCTAGCTATTTTACATTTGGTAGTGTATATATGTCAGTGTTACTCTCTCACTTCGTCCCGGTTTACCCTTCTTACTCCCCGTGTCCTCAAGTCCATTCTCTACGTGGTGATGAGACATTTTTGACTGTTACTCCTGGGAGCGTAGGGTGTGTTGCTCCTGGCATGTAGCTGGTAGAGCCAGAGATGTTGTGAAACATCCCACAGTGTCCAAGACAGCTTGCTACAACAAAGGATAATCTGGTCCAAAATGTTAGTAGGGCAGCTGTTGAGAACTCTGGGTTAGGAGAGTTGGAGGAGGGTGGTGGGAAAGGGGAAGAAAAAGACTGAGAGACAGAGACCAGTGGACCAACACATCATGCAGAGAGGGTCCTGGAATGGAGCCTGGGAACCATACATAGCCTTTAGCTGGGACCTGGAGGGGAAGGAGGGTGGAAAAACTGATCAGCCTCCGGGGGTGGGAGAGGGCGGCTCTTTTCTAGCCAGGCTTGAAAGGATTTGCTATTAAGGAGGCCTGATGTGGTTTCAAAGGGTCTCCTTTGCCCCCCTGAGTAGTTTTTCCATATTTAAATTTCAAATTACTTCAACAGAGGAAGCTTTCATTCCAGTAATGAAATAAAAAGCTAAGTTGAAGGTGACATATTTTTGTGGGAAAGAACCGTCAAATGTAACAGGCCAACAAAGAGAAATGGCTCTTATTAAATCCTGTTTTTGATTAGGGAAAGGAGAGAAGAACTTTGAGGGCTTGAGGTTGGTAGTGGGTCAGAGCAGAGCACAGAAGGGTACATAAAGAAGAGACTTCACAGTGTTTCCTAGGGAAGTTCCTATTCTCTTGAAACTTGTGTGGGAAAGTGAAGCTACATGATCAGAAGCAACTTTGAAATAACTTAAAAAAAGTGGCATTGGTGTAGGAATATTTTTTCCCCTTGAGACATTTGTATTAATGAGTTGGATGGTAAAAGATGATTAACATTCCAGACTGGTAGAGTCCAGCAGTGGCTTCCAACGATTAAAATAACCTATGTTTAAATTCTCCAGGCTTCCACCTATCCTTAGGCTGACTGAGGGGGGAAAAATAGCTTTGGAGTCTGTACCGAGGGACAAGCAGATCCACAACTTGAAAGTCAGTCGTGTTCTTGGAATATTCCAACTTCAGAATAATGTTTCCATTTAGCTTCTTACAAGCATGTTTTTATATATATATATATAAATTTATTTATTTATGGCTGCGTTGGGTCTTCGTTGCTGTGTGTGGGCTTTCTCCAGTTGTGGTGAGTGGGGGCTACTCTTCCTTGCAGTGCGTGGGCTTCTCATTGCAGTGGCTTCTTGTGGCAGAGCACAGGCTCAGGGGTGCGGGCTTCAGTAGTTGTGGCACATGGGCTCCAGCAGTTGTGTCTCGTGGGCTCTAGAGTGCAGGCTCAGTTGTTGTGGTGCACGGGCTTAGTTGCTCTGCGGCATGTGGAATCTTCCCGGACCAGGGCTCGAACCCGTGTGCCCTGCATTGGCAGGTGATTCTTAACCACTGCGCCACAAGGGAAGCCCTGCATGTTTTGAGAGGTTTCTTTGTGCCAGGTAATGTGGAGGATAACAGTTGTGAAGACGTCTAATACAATTGCTGCATTCAAGCTTATAGTTTAGTTAAACACAGCACAACATAATAAGACCTCGTAAAACAAGCCTAACAAAGCGGGCTACAGAAGCAGAGGGTGGGGCAGTGGCTCTAAGCCCTTAAATATAGAATTTTTGATAGATGGGGGAGGGGGGTTGGGAAGGCACAGAGGAACAAAGAGCATTTTAGAGATGGAAAAGAGCACAGAGGCACAGGGTCTTTGTGATAATTCCTGTAAGGGAAGGACCATAGAGGAGAAGTGTCTGGGAGGGGGTGGGTGAAAGAGGGGTGGGTGATGTGGTGGGAAATAGGCTGGAAAGGTAGGTTGGGGAAAGATGATTGAGGGCACTGAGAGCTGAGGAATTGGGCTGCATTCTATGGATGATAGCCAAGGAAGGTTTTTGTGCAGATGAGTAGTAGGATCAGATCTGGGTTTTGAGGTGATTTGGCTGTAGAGAGGATACAGAGGGCTGGAGTGGAGGGGAGGCAGAGGCTGTAAGAAAAATATTATTCTGGCATCCTCGCGTGCACGCACACACACACACTGATTTATTCAATTAAAAATCAGTGTCAGCTTCTGTGGTCATAGTCCCTTTATATTCGGGAGTTTTCTTTTACTTCAAGGTTTGGGTTCATGATAAAATTTACATTCCCTTAGAATTACCCTTCTTAAATCTAAAGTCTCATGTTTACAATTTAACTTTTAACCCTTGGGTATCATTTAAATATCTCTTTGTATCTATTTTCTGCTTATTGACTAAGGAGCCTCCCTTTTTGTCCTGAGAGCATGAAATTCACTGTAATTAAAGTGTCTAGTGGATTAGTGTGATTATTGTGGGTTTTTTTTTTAAACATCTTTATTGGAGTATAATTGCTTTACAATGGTGTGTTTCTTTTTTTTTTGGTTTTATTTTATTTTATTTTTTTTAACATCTTTATTGGGGTATAATTGCTTTACAATGGTGTGTTACTTTCTGCTTTATAACAAAGTGAATCAGTTATACATATGTTCCCATATCACTTCCCTCTTGCGTCTCCCTCCCTCCCACCCTCCCTATCCCACCCCTCTAGATGGTCACAAACCACCTAGCTGATCTCCCTGTGCTATGTGGCTGCTTCCCACTAGCTATCTGTTTTACGTTTGGTAGTGTATATATGTCCATGCCACTCTCTCACTTTGTCACAGCTTACCCTGCCCCCTCCCCATATCCTCAAGTCCATGCTCTAGTAGGTCTGTCTTTATTCCCGTATTACCCCTAGGTTCTTCATGACCTTTTTTTTCTTAGATTCCATATATATGAGTTAGCATATGGTATTTGTTCTTCTCCTTCTGACTTACTTCACTTTGTATGACAGACTCTAGGTCTATCTACCTCACTACAAATAAATCAATTTCGTTTCTTTTTATGGCTGAGTAATATTCCATTGTATATATGTACCACATCTTCTTTATCCATTCATCTGTTGATGGACACTTAGGTTGCTTCCATGTCCTGGCTATTGTAAATAGAGCTGCAATGAACATTTTGGTATATGACTCTTTTTTTTTTTTTTTGCGGTAAGCAGGCCTCTCACTGTTGTGGCCTCTCCCGTTACGGAGCACAGGCTCCGGACACGCAGGCTCAGCGGCCATGGCTCACGGGCCCAGCCGCTCCGCGGCATGTGGGATCTTCCCGGACGGGGGCACGAACCCGTGTCCCCTGCATCGGCAGGCGGACTCTCAACCACTGCGCCACCAGGGAAGCCTGACATGACTCTTTGAATTATGGTTTTCTCTGGGTATATGCCCAGTAGTGGGATTGCTGGGTCGTATGGTAGTTCTATTTGTAGTTTTTTAAGGAACCTCCATACTGTTCTCCATAGTGGCTGTATCAAATTATATTCCCACCAACAGTGCAAGAGTGTTCCCTTTTCCCCACACCCTCTCCAGCATTTATTGTTTGTCGATTTTTTGATGATGGCCATTCTGACTGGTGTGAGATGATACCTCATTGTAGTTTTGATTTGCATTTTCCTAATGATTAATGATGTCGAGCATTCGTTCATGTGTTTCTTGGCAATCTGTATATCTTCTTTGGAAAAACGTCTCTTTAGGTCTTTTGTCCATTTTTGGATTGGGTTGTTTGTTTTTTTGTTATGGAGCTGCATGAGCTGCTTGTAAAGTTTGGAGATTAATCCTTTGTCAGTTGCTTCATTTGCAAATAATTTCTCCCATTCTGAGGGTTGTCTTTTGGTCTTGTTTATGGTTTCCTTTGCTGTGCAAAAGCTTTGACGTTTCATTAGGTCCCATTTCTTTATTTTTGACTTTATTTCCATTTCCCTAGGAGGAGGGTCAAAAAGGATCTTGCTGTGATTTATGTCATAGAGTGTTCTGCCTATGTTTTCCTCTAAGAGTTTTATAGTGTCTGGCCTTACATTTAGGTCTTTAATCCATTTTGAGTTTCTTTTCCTGTATGGTGTTAGGGGGTGTTCTAATTTCATACTTTTACATGTACCTGTCCAGTTTTCCCAGCACCACTTATGAAGAGGCTGTCTTTTCTCCACTGTATATTCTTGCCTCCTTTATGAAAGATAAGGTGACCATATGTGTGTGGATTTATCTCTGGGTTTTCTATCCTGTTCCATTGATCTGTATTTCTGTTTTTGTGCCAGTACCATACTGTCTTGATTACTGTAGCTTTGTAGTATAGTCTGAAGTCAGGGAGCCTGATTCCTCCAGCTCCATTTTTTTGTTCTCAAGATTGCTTTGTCTGTTCGGGGTCTTTTGTGTTTCCATACAAATTGTGAAATTTTTTGTTCTAGTTCTGTGAAAAATGCCAGTGGTAGTTTGATAGGGATTGCATTGAATCTGTAGATTGCTTTGGGTAGTAGAGTCATTTTCACAATGTTGATTCTTCCAATCCAAGAACATGGTGTATCTCTCCATCTATTTATATCATCTTTAATTTCTTTCATCAGTGTCTTATAATTTTCTACATACAGGTCTTTTGTCTCCTTAGGTAGATTTATTCCTAGATATTTTATTCTTTTTGTTGCAGTGGTAAATGGGAGTGTTTTCTTAATTTCACTTTAAGATTTTTCATCATTAGTGTATAAGAATGCCGGAGATTTCTGTGCATTAATTTTGTATCCTTTACCAAATTCATTGATTAGCTCTAGTAGTTTTCTGGTAGCATTTTTAGGATTCTCTATGTGTAGTATCATGTCATCTGCAAACAGTGACAGCTTTACTTGTTCTTTTCTGATGTGGATTCCTTTTATTTCTTTTTCTTCTCTGATTGCTGTGGCTAGAACTTCCAAAACTATGTTGAATAAGAGTGGTGAGGGTGGGCAACCTTGTCTTGTTCCTGATCTTAGTAGAAATGGTTTCAGTTTTTCACCATTGAGGACAATGTTGGCTGTGGGTTTGTCATATATGGCCTTTATTATGTTGACGAAAGTTCCCTCTATGCCTACTTTCTGCAGGGTTTTTATCATAAATGGGTGGTGAATTTTGTCAAGCTTTCTCTGATCATATGGTTTTTCTCCTTCAGTTTGTTAATATGGTGTATCACGTTGATTGATTTGCGTATATTGAAGAATCCTTGCATTCCTGGAATAAACTCCACTTGATCGTGGTGTATGATCCGTTTAATGTGCTGTTGGATTCTGTTTGCTAGTATTTTGTTGAGGAGTTTTGCATCTGCGTTCCTCATAGATGGCCTGTAGTTTTCTTTCTTTGTGACATCTTCGTCTGGTTTTGGTATCAGGGTGATGGTGGCCTCGTAGAATGAGATTGGGAGTGTTCCTCCCTCTGCTCTATTTTGGAAGAGTTTGAGAATGATAGGTGTTAGCTCTTCTCTAAATGTTTGATAGAATTCGCCTGTGAAGGCATCTGGTCCTGGGCTTTTATTTGTTGAAAGATTTTTAATCACAGTTTCAATTTCAGTGCTTGTGATTGGTCTGTTCATATTTTCTATTTTTTCCTGGTTCAGTCTCAGCAGGTTGTGCATTTCTAAGAATTTGTCCATTTCTTCCAGATTGTCCATTTTATTGGCATAGAGTTGCTTGTAGTAATCTCTCATGATCTTTTGTATTTCTGCAGTGTCAGTTGTTACTTCTCCTTTTTCATTTCTAATTCTATTGATTTGAGTCTTCCTTTTTTTCTTGATGAGTCTGGCTAATGGTTTATCAATTTTGTTTATCTTCTCAAAGAACCAGCTTTTAGTTTTATTGATCTTTGCTATCGTTTCCTTTTCATTTATTTCTGATCTGATCTTTATGATTTCTTTCCTTCTATTAAATTTGGGGTTTTTTTGTTCTTTCTCTAATTGCTTTAGGTGCAAGGTTAAGTTGTTTATTTGAAATGTTTCCTGTTTCTTAAGGTAGGATTGTATTGCTATAAACTTCCGTCTTAGAACTGCTTTTGCTGCATCCCATAGGTTTCGGGTCGTCGTGTCTCCATTGTCATTTGTTTCTAGGTATTTTTTGATTTCTTCTTTGATTCTTCAGTGATCACTTCGTTACTGAGTAGTGTATTGTTAGCCTCCATGTGTTTGTTTTTCTTACAGATCTTTTCCTGTAATTGATATCTAGTCTCATAGCGTTGTGGTCGGAAAAGATACTTCATACGATTTCAATTTTCTTAAATTTACCAAGTCTAGATTTGTGACCCAAGATATGATCTATCCTGGAAAATGTTCCATGAGCACTAGAGAAAAATGTGTATTCTGTTGTTTTTGGATGGAATGTCCTATAAATATCAATTAAGTCCCTCTTGTTTAATGTATCATTTACAGCTTGTGTTTCCTTATTGATTTTCATTTTGGATGATCTGTCCATTGGTGAAAGTGAGGTGTTAAAGTCCCCTACTATGATTGTGTTACTGTCGATTTCCCCTTTTATGGCTGTTAGTATTTGCCTTATGTATTGAGGTGCTCTTATGTTGGGTGCATAAATATTTACAATTGTTATATCTTCTTCTTGGATCAATCCCTTGATCATTATGTAGTGTCTTTCTTTGTCTCTTGTAATAGTCTTTGTTTTAAAGTCTATTTTGTCTGATATGAGAATTGCTACTCCAGCTTTCTTTTGATGTCCATTTGCATGAAATATCTTTTTCCGTCCCCTCACTTTCAGTCTGTATGTGTCCCTAGGTCTGACGTGGGTCTCTTGTAGACAGCATATATACGGGTCTTGTTTTTTGTTTTTTTTTTTTTTGCGGTACGCAGGCCTCTCACAGTTGTGGCCTCTCCCGTTGCGGAGCACAGGCTCCGGAGGTGCCGGCTCACTGGCCATGGCTCATGGGCCCAGCCGCTCCACGGCATGTTGGGATCTTCCCGGACTGGAGCACGAACCTGTGTCCCCTGCATCGGCAGGCGGACTCTCAACCACTGGGTCACCATGGAAGCCCCGGGTCTTGTTTTTGTATCCATTCAGCCAGTCTTTGTCTTTTGGTGGGAGCATTTAATCCATTTACATTTAAGGTAATTATCGATATGTATGTTCCTATTTCCATTTTCTTAATTGTTTTGGGTTTGTTATTGTAGGTCTTTTCCTTCTCTTGTGTTTCTTGCCTAGCATTTGTTGTAAAGCTGGTTTGGTGGTGCTGAACTCTCTCAGCTTTTGCTTGTCTGTAAAGGTTTAAATTTCTCCATCAAATCTGAATGAGATCTTTGCTGGGTAGAGTAATCTTGGTGGTAGATTTTTCTCCTTCATCACTTTAAATATGTCCTGCCAGTCCCTTCTGGCTTGCAGAGTTTCTGCTGAAAGATCAGCTGTTAACCTTATGGGGATTCCCTTGTGTGTTATTTGTTGTTTTTCCCTTGCTGCTTTTAATATGTTTTCTTTGTATTTAATTTTTGATAGTTTGATTAATACATGTCTTGGCGTGTTTCTCCTTGGATTTATCCTGTATGGGACTCTCTGTGCTTCCTGGACTTGATTAACTATTTCCTTTCCCATATTAGGGAAGTTTTCAACTATAATCTCTTCAAATATTTTCTCAGTCCCTTTCTTTTTCTCTTCTTCTTCTGGGACCCCTATAATTCAAATGCTGGTGCATTTAATGTTGTCCCAGAGGTCTCTGAGACTGTCCTCAGTTCTTTTCATTCTTTTTTCTTTATTCTGCTCTGCAGTAGTTATTTCCACTATTTTATCTTCCAGGTCACGTATCCGTTCTTCTACCTCAGTTATTCTGCTATTGATCCCTTCTAGAGTATTTTTAATTTCATTTATTGTGTTGTTCATCATTGTTTGTTTTCTCTTTAGTTCTTCTAGGTCCTTGTTAAATGTTTCTTGCATTTTGTCTATTCTATTTCCAAGATTTTGGATCATCTTTACTATCATTATTCTGAATTCTTTTTCAGGTAGACTGCCTATTTCCTCTTCATTTGTTAGGTCTGGTGGGTTTTTATCTTGCTCCTTCATCTGCTGTGTGTTTTTCTGTCTTTTCATTTTGCTTATCTTACTGTGTTTGGGGTCTCCTTTTTGCAGGCTGCAGGTTCGTAGTTTCCGTTGTTTTTGGTGTCTGTCCCCAGTGGCTAAGGTTGGTTCGGTGGGTTGTGTAGGTTTCTTGGTGGAGGGGACTAGTGCCTGTGTTCTGGTGGATGAGGCTGGATCTTGTCTTTCTGGTGGGCAGGTCCACGACTGGTGGTGTGTTTTGGGGTGTCTGTAGCCTTGTTATGATTTTAGGCAGCCTCTCTGCTAATGGATGGGGCTGTGTTCCTGTCTTGCTAGTTGTTTGGCATAGGGTGTCCAGCAGTGTAGCTTGGTGGTCGTTGAGTGAAGCTGGGTCTTGGCGTTGAGATGGAGATCTCTGGGAGGTTTTTGCCGTTTGATATTACGTGGAGCTGGGAGGTCTCTTGTGGACCAGTGTCCTGAAATTGGCTCTCCCACCTCAGAGGCACAGCAGTGACTCCTGGCTGGAGCACCAAGAGCCTGTCCTCCACACAGCTCAGAATAAAAGGGAGATAAAATAGAAAGAAAGAAAGAGGATAAAATAAAATTAAGTAAGATAAAATAAAGTTATTACAATAAAAAGTAAGAAATAATTATTAAGAAAAAAAATTTTTTTAAGTAAAAGAAAAAAATCCCGGAGGGTTAGAACCCTAGGACAAATGGTGAAAGCAAAGCTATACAGACAAAATCTCATGGAGAAGCATACACATACACACTCACAAAAAGAGGAAAAGGGGAAAAAATCATAAATCTTGCTCTCAAAGTCCACCTCCTCAATTTGGGATGATTAGTTGTCTATTCATGTATTCCGCAGATGCAGGTACATCAAGTTGATTGTGGGGATTTAATCCGCTGCTTCTGAGGCTGCTGGGAGAGATTTCCCTTTCTCTTCTTTGTTCTCACAGCTCCTAGGGGCTCAGCTTTGGATTTGGCCCTGCCTCTGCGTGTAGGTCGCCGGAGGGCGTCTGTTCTTCGCTCAGACAGGACGGGGTTAATGGAGCCGCTGACTCGGGGGCTCTGGCTCACTCAGGCTGGCGGCGGGGTGGGGGCAGGGAGTGCGGGGCGGGCCTGCGGCGGCAGAGGCCAGCGTAACGTTGCACCAGCCTGAGGCGCGCCGTGCATTCTTCTGGGGAAGTTGTCCCTGGACCACGGGACCCTGGCAGTGGCGGGCTTCACCAGGCTCCCGGAAGGGAGGTGTGGATAGTGGTCTGTGCTCGTCCACAGGCTTCTTGGTGGTGGCAGCAGCCGCCTTATCGTCTCATGCCCGTCTCTGGGGGAAGAGGATTTTTACATGGTCTCAAACTCTCTTTTGAATCAGGAACTCTGGGGCTGGAACCCAGTCATCTGTGTTTTCACATGTCCTCCTGGGGTTTCTGATACACGCTAGACAAAGTTTGAGAACCAGTGATCTGCTAGTGTTGCAGGGCCTCCTGAAGAGGTGGGGATTGGCTGTGCCTCACGGTGAGGACAAGGACACTGGTAGCAGTTCTGGGAAGTACTCCTTGGCATGAGCCCTCCCGGAGTCAGCCATTAGCCACACCAAGGAGCCTGTAGCCTCCAGTGCTGGGTCGCCTCAGGCCAAACAACCCTGTTGTGTGTTTTTGAGAATCCATCTTTGCCCTTTGTGATCCAGTCCAGGACATAATCTTGGCTTCAGTCTCCAGGGGAAGTACTCTGTATGTCCTGTGAGTATTGATTTCAGGAAGGACACAGCTAGATATTTCTGTAGGGGATTAATTTTTCTTACTGTAAGGAAAGTTGTATGATGGATATTAAACTGATTATTTTCTTGGACTGAATGAGAACTCCATGTTACTACAAATATGAGTAGGACCTAAAAGTCTTGTCTTGCTGAAATCTAAAATCTTGATTAGCCTATACTGAGCTGCCAGATATATATAGGATCCTCACTCCCTCAGCAGTCAAGATGGCATAATACACTTGTTTTTCTCTGGAGAATAGTGGGCAGTGACTGAAGATTTCTCAAGGGTCACTCATGATGGGGTTGTACCTTTCCATCTTGAAATTTCTGAAAATAATTGAGTTAAAAGATAAACATGTTGCAAGGGCATTCATGCTTCTGGCCATGATGGAGTAACTGAGACCTAACTAACCTTCCTGAATAGATAACTAGAAGTAGATGAAATTTGTGAAACAACTACTTTCAGAAATTGGACACCAGGCAGTGCAGGACTCTGATCCTCAAGAGAAAGGAAAATAGCAATGAACCACATACAACCACCACTTTCAGGCTTTCGCTTGGGAGGCTATCTTAGCTCGGGCTGCCATAACCAAATCCCACAGACTGGGTGGCTTGAGCAACAGGAATTTATGTTCTCATAGTTCTGGAGACGAGAAAGAAATAAACAAGGTGCTATCAGGGTTGGTTTCTGGTGAGGCTTGTAGGTAGCTGTCTTCTCACTATGTTTTCAAGACATAGTGGAGAGACAGATCTGTTGTCTATTATAAGGACACCAAGCCTATAGGATTGGGGCTCTACATTTATGAATTTGTTTAACTTTACCTCCCTGAAAGCCCTGTCTCTGATGTATAGTCACAGTGAGGGTTAGGGCTTCAACATATGAATTTCGGGGGAAGACAATTCAGTTCATAACAAAGGCACTTTCCAGGCTAAGATGGAGAGAAGGGGGATCCCCATCAAAGCATAGTCATGTTATTAAGTTGAGGCAGATTGGAATTCATGGAGGGGGCTAGAATTTGTAGGGCAGACAGCCATAGAAGAAGGAGCTATGCAAAGAAACGGCCACAAGGGCTTCCCCGGTGGCGCAGTGGTTGAGAGTCCGCCTGCCGATGCAGGGGACACGGGTTGGTGTCCCGGTCCGGGAAGATCCCACATGCTGCGGAGCGGCTGGGCCTGTGAGCCATGGCTGCTGAGTCTGTGCGTCTGGAGCCTGTGGTCCGCAACGGGGGAGGCCACAGCAGTGAGAGGCCTGTGTACCACAAAAAAAAAAAAAAAAAAGGAAACGGCCACAAAAGTCTCCATAGGAGTTTCATTGAGTGTATTGCTGAAACTTCATAAGGCTGGGCAAAGAATGGGTAGTTGGCAAGCTGAACAAATTACCTGAGCTCAAAAAGGCTGGGAAACATTCATGTTCTGAGCTGCTAGAATGGAGAGTTATACATTTAGGCCATTCAGTAGAGACCTCAGAAGGGTCACATCTTGGCAGTAGGGCTGAACTGCCCAGAGTAAAGATTATCTTAAACTCACACTCATGAATTTAATAACAAGCCTTGAAAGGTTCAGCATGATCCAAAAGTAACCAAGCTGCCTCACTGAACAGTCTTACACCTTTTGAAGGAATTCACAAAATTCAACACTCCCCAATGCAGAATTTGCAGTGTTAATCCATTAAAAATTTACTGTACATAGAAGCTGGAAAATGTGAGCTATAGTCAGCAGAAAAACCAATAAATAGAAAGCACCCAGAAATGACTAACGATAGGATTAGCAGACAAAGATTTTAAAATAGTTTTTATGCATATGCTCAGATATTTAAAGAGAAACATGAATACAATGATAAGAGGAATTGGAGATACAGAAATGGAACCAAATGGAACTTCTAGCAATGAAACCATACAATATCTTATATGAATAATTCCCTGGAGGGGCTTAAAAGAAGATTAGACACTGATGAAAAAGATCAATGAACTTGAAGACATAGCAAAAGAAAGTAAACTGAAGAAAGAGAAAAATCCAAAGTGGCTACACCAGTTTACATTCTCACCAGCAGTGTTCCAATTTATCTACATCTTCACCAACACTTGTTATTTTATCTGACTTTTTGATTATAGCCATCCTAGTGTCTGAAGTGGTATTTCATTGTGGTTTTATCTGAAATTTTGATAACTAATGATGTTGAGCATATTTTCATGTGCTTATTGGCCATTGTATATCTTACTTGAAGAAATGTCTATTCATATCTTTTGCCCTTTTTTAATTGGGTTGTTACTCATTAAGTTATAAGAGTTGTTTATATATTCTGCATGCTAGACTTCTGTCAGATATATGATTTGCAGGTTTTCTTTTTTTTGTGGGTTGTCTTTTTTACTTAACGGTGGTGTCCTTCGAAGCACAAAAATTTTTAATATTGGTGAAGTTCAGTTTATCTTTTTTTGTTGTTATTTTTGCTTTTGGCATCATATCTGAAAAACCATTGCCTACTTCAAGGTCATCAAGATTTATGCCTATTTTTTTTTGTAAGAGTTTTATAGTTTTAGTTCTTACAGTTGGGTCTTTGATCCATTTTGCATTATTTTTGTATAGGGTTTAAGGAGGGTTCCAAGGACAGTTTTTGTATGTGGAATACATTTGCTGAAAAGACTATTGTTTCCTCATTGAATTGTGTTGTCACCTTGTCAAAATCCATTGACCATTATCAATTCTATTCCATTGTCTAGCCTTATACCATTAGGGCACTATCTTGATTACTGTAGCTTTATAGTATGTTTTGAAATAGGGTTTGATGAATCTTCCACCTTTGTTCTTCCTTTTCAAGATCGTTTGGGCTATTCTGGGTCCCTTGGCATTTCCATATGAGCTTTAGGATCAACTTGTCAGTTTCTGCAAAGAAACTAGCAAGGATTCTGATAGAGATTGTTAATCTGTAGATTATGTTAAATCAGTTTGAAGAGTATTGTCATCTTAACAATATCAAGTCTTCTGATCTGAGAACATGGGTGTCATTCCATTTATTTAGGTCTTTAATTTTTTTCAACAATGTTTTTGTAGTTTTCAGTGTACAGGTCTTGAATTCTTTTGTTAAAATTGTACCCAGATATTTTATTGATGGTATCATAAATGGAATTGTTTTCTTAATTTCATTCTTAGAATGTTCACTGCTAGTGTGTAGAAATACAATTTATTTTTGTACATTAATCCTGTATTCTGTAACTTTGCTGAACTCGTTTATTGGTTCTAATATTTGCGTGTGTGTGTGGATTACGTAGGGTTTTCTATGTATAAAATCATTCCATCTGCAAATAGAGATAGTTTTACTTCTTTTCTTTCAGATCTGGATGCCTTTTATTTCTTTCTCTTGTCCTGACGAGAACCTCTCGTACAGTGCTAAGCAGGAGTGGCCAGAGCAGACATCTTGCATGTTCTTGATTTTGGTGGAAAGCATCCAGGCTTTTACCATTAAGTATGATGTTACTTAAAGCTGTGAAGTTTTCATAGATGTCCTTTATCAGGGTTAGGAAGTTCCCTGCTTTTTCTGCATTTATTTAATCATGTCTCTCCCTCCCCCCTTATTCTACACTATTATATTAATTGATTTCCAGATGTTAAACCAACCTCATATCCTGGGATAAATTTCATGTGGCCATGGTGTGGTGTATAATCTTATTTATATGTTACTAGATTTGGTTTGCTAGTATTTATTGAGAGTTTTTGCATCAATATTCATAAGCAATATAGATCTTTAGTTTCTTTTCTTGTGCTATCTTTGATTTGGTATCAGGGTAATACTGGCCTCATAGAATGTGTTGGGAGGTGTCTGCTCCTCTTCTGTTTTTCAGAACAATTTGTGAAGAATTTATATCATTTTTTTTCTGGACGTTTGGTAAAATTCACTAGTGAAGCCATCTGGACCTCAGCTTTTCTTTGTGGAAATTTAAAAATTACTAATTTTATATCTTATAGGCCAAGTCATATTTTCCATTTCTTCTTATATCAGTTTCAGTATTTTGTGTATTCCTGGGAATTTGTGCATTTCATTTATCTATTTTGTTAGTATAGTCCATAGTATTCGCTTATAATCCTTTTCATATCTGTAAGTTTCGTGTCTCCTCTTTTGTTCCTGTTTTAGGTAATTTGAGTCTTTTCTCTTTTTTCCCTTGGCCGGTCTAAAGGCTTGTCAATTCTGTTGATATTTTCAAGGAAACAACTTTTGGTTTATTGATTTTTTTTTCTGTTGTTTTTCTATCTGCTGAAAACCAATAATAAAGAGAAAAACCTTATAAAGCAGCCAGAGGAAAACAAGACACATTGCTTATAGAGGAAGAGGAAGCCTTCCAATACAGAAGATAAGGACACTACACTTAAAATGGATGCATTGAATTTCTTGTAAAAATTTGGTTTAAAAAAAAAAAGCACATTTCCTTTGAGTCTGAATACTGTCAGTTTGATCTCTGCATGAGACAGTATGCTTTGCAGGGAAGAACCCTTTCCCTGTCCCCGAATTCCCAGACAATACCATGTCCCAGAGTTCTTCATGGTGGAGGTGATGGTTTTTCCTTCCAGTACAAAAGGAAAAAACAACAAAAAAAAAGCAGGCCCTGCTGAGTGTAGGCAGGAGTCTGTGCTGATTATGATGCTTTTAGGGAATTTTTTTTCTCCCTTCTTTTAGCCCTAATCCAGTCATTATCAGCCTCAGCTGCACTTTAGAATCAGCTGGGGAGCTTTAAAAAACTACTGAAGCCCATCTCCATCCTAGACCAACTTAAATTTAGAATCAGCTGGTGGAGCCAGCCATCTGAGGTGTGTGTGTGTCTAAATATAAAATATATGTATGTGTGTATATAAATATAAAATATGTATATTTTGTGTATATATAAATATAAAATATATATGTATATTTTATATGTATGTATATATATGTATGTTGTGGTTTTTTCACTTAACGTGAAAATTTTTAAATATATACTGAAATGGTGAGAATAGTGATCTTTAAACTGGGGATATGAGGACACCCAGGGGTGAAGGATTCTCCAGGGGATCAGCTTTAGCTGAATATCCAGGGTAAAATTGACACCCCAAATATGCTTTGTCCAGTTTCCCCACCATATGGGGTGCAAAATGGAGATGGTTCTTGGTCATGAAACAGATACTATTACACATAAACGCACAAACACTGTTGGGAGGAAAAATTTTCTTTTGTCACCTTAGGCCCTAGTGCTTGGGGCCTGTGTATTAATTGACAGCCGCCAGTTTGAAGATCACTGTCAAGGGGTTTGCAATTCTTTGCTTTAAATCAAATTTTAAAAGGGTGAGTATAAATTTCCACTAAAATTTTACTTTCAATTAAAATTTGTCATGTTGTTTTGATCAATTATATGTTACTAGTAATGGTAATGTTAACTCAATCAAAATAATTTTTTTGAACACTTACAGCTTTAAGATCATATGAAGTGAAGTTTAAAATTTTTTAAAATAAAATACTTTTGTAGTCAAATACTTTTGTAGTCAAGAAGTATGAGCAGATGATCAGTAGTAGATCTTCAAGCATAAAAATATATCACAGTCCAATAAACTTCTTTGAAGGAAGTAGGGTGAAAGTGTAAGTTCAAAAAGAAAAAAAAAAGAATGATGTTAAGAAGAGTTAGTCAGGGACTTCCCTGGTGGCGCAGTGGTTAAGAATCCGCCTGCCAGTGCAGGGGACATGGGTTTGAGCCCTGGTCCAGGAAGATTCCACATGCTGCGGAGCAGCAGCCCGAGCGCCACAACTACTGAGCCTGTGCTCTAGAGCCCACGTGCCACAACTACTGAAGCCCACGCGCCTAGAGCCTGTGCTGTGCAACAAGAGAGGCCACCTCAATGAGAAGCCCGTGCGTCGCAACAAAGACTAGCCTCTGCTTGCCGCAACTAGAGAAAGCCTGCACGCAGCAACGAAGACCCAATGCAGCCAAAAATAAATAAAATTTTTAAAAAATCATATATTTTTAATGGATAATGACGGGTATCATATTGCTATGGTATTTAGATTCCACTGGATTCATTTCAGAAAGTAACGTTTTATTTCAAAATGTTAAGATTTATAATACATTGGAAATTAGATTCTTTGCAATTGCTTAAACTTGTGATGAATCATTATAGATGTCAACTGAAAAATGTACAAGGGAGAACATGCATTAAAAAAATTTTTTTAAGGGCTTGAGAAGGGAAAAGTGAAGATCACTGCTCTAGATGGATTGCTTCGTTTCTTTCTGGAGGGCCAAGGACCATTCACTAGAAGGTAATTTATTTTAAACCTTTTCTTCATAGTTTAATGAAGCAGAAGTTGATTCATACTTCACAACTTCATCTGTATTAGGACTGATAACTAATAAACTCTGCAAAAAAAAGTGTGCTTATGGAAATTACGTGGATGTGTTTTGTACGTGCACGGCATTTTCTATCCATTCTCTGTCTGTGAAAGACAAATATGTCTGTATAGTACAAAGTTACTTTTGCTGTTGTCAGTACTTATCAATATAGCTTATGTCACAGCAATAATTAAATCATTCACTCTGATACCAGCCTCCAGTTCCTGTTAATTTTTAGTCTATGTGACCTATGTCTATAATCTGTTTTTTTTTATTAATTTTATTTATTATCAGACCTCTCGGCAGTGAAAGCGTGGAGTTGCAACCACTGGACCTCCAGGGAATTCCCTGGTATGACTTTTATTAGCAGGAATAGCTACCAATGAAACTCACTTTGGTGTATGTTGCTCACACACTATTAGAACTGCGCAGAGGCCCATACACTGGATGTGCTCTTACGTTTCAGGTCTCCAAGGCTTTGCTGACATGCTTTGCTGCCAGCTTTACCTGAAGCAGAAAGTTTTCATTTCTTATCAGTTACATTGAAGTGCATATATGTATCTTCTCAAAGGTGATCATTTTATCTGTTCAAAATGGTACACATAAAATGTAAAATATGCATGAACAAAATAAAAAAGTGAAAATCCTGAGATCAGGAATAAATGGAGACAAGGATTTGTAGTCCTGCTTTAAGCTTTAAGTACATCAATAATTCTTCTGAAATTTACATCTGGAAAAACCTACATATTTAGAGTGTTTTCTTCTCCCTCAATTTATGCAATATTACTATATGACAACTTTATGGCTAGAAGAGTTTAATTTTTTTTCTTTTATTGAAATATAGTTGATTTACAATATTGTGTTAATTGCAGGTGTATTGTGTTAGTTTTCAGGTGTATGGCTAGAAGAGTTTAATTTTTCTTTTACTGAAGTATAGTTGATTTACAATATTGTGTTAAGTTTCAGGTACAAAGTGATTCGGTTATACATATCTATATATTTAAGTGTATACTTTTTAAAAATTCTTTTCCATTATAGGTTATTACAAGATATTGAATATAGTTCCTTGTGCTATACAGTAAATCCTTGTTTATTTTATATATGGTAGTGTGTTTCTGTTAATCCCTCCATCCCCTTTCCCTTTGGTAATCATAAGTTTATTTTCTATGTCTGTGAGTTTGTTTCTGTTTTGTAAATAAGTTCATTCCATATATAAGTGATACCATATGATATTTGTCTTTCTCTGTCTGACTTACTTTACTTAATATGATAATCTCTAGGTCCATACACATTGCTGCAAATGGCATTATTTCATTCTTTTTTATGGATGAGTAATATTCTATTGTACATATGTACCACATTCTCTTTATCCATTCACCTGTTGATGGACATTTAGGTTGCTTCCATGTCTTGGGCTATTGTAAATAGTGCTGCTGTGAACACTGAGGTGCATTTATCTTTTCAAGTTAGAGTTTTCGTCTTTTGCAGATATATGCCCAGGAGTGGGATTGTTGGATCATATGGTAACTCTATTTTTAGTTTTTTAAAGAACCTCCATACTGTCCTCCATAGTGGCTGCACCAATTTACATTCCCACCAACAGTGTAAGAGGGTTCCCTTTTCGCCCCACCCTCTTCAGCAGCATTTATTATTTGTGGACTTACTATTAGTGACCGTGTGAGGTGACACCTCGTTGTAGTTTTGATTTGCATTTCTCTAATGATTAATGATGTTGAGCATTCTTTCATGTGTTTGTTGGCAATGTATATCTTCTTTGGAGAAATGTCTCTTTAGATCTTCTGCCCATTTTTTGATTGGGTTGTTTGTTTTTTTGATATTGAACTGCATGAGCTGTTTGTATATTTTGGAAATTAAGCACTTGTTAGGCACATCATTTGCAAATATTTTCTCCCAGTCAGTAGGTTGTCTTTTTGTTTTGTTTATGGTTTCCTAGACGAGATTAATTTTTTTGAAGAGGTTTTTATTGTGAAAAATGAGAAAAAAACCACACCCCATGAATTAACAGAATAGATTATTCAAAACCAAGATTACCTGAAACAGAGAAGTGGAAAAATGGACAATGATAAATAAAATCTGTGGCATATCCCAATGCACTTTTGGTATACATAGATACTCAAAATAAAATTTATCATTATTGTTATTTTTAACAACTCAGTCCCTTCAGTAAATACAGTTGCCTTGAAATATGACCGTAAAAGATAGCTAGAAGTAGATATAAACATGTTCATTTTTAATACATTTTAAAGAAGCAGCATAAATTGCTTTATTACACATAAATTATTTTAAATAAATAACATTTTATTATTAAACATGAAGCAAAATTGTTGAAAGATGTTGTCTCATTATCCTGCCAATCTCCAGTTAATCAAGGCCTTATTCAGTATCCACTAGGGCTCAGCACACCCAAAAATAGTGTTTAATGATGTACAAAAACAGATCCAGTTAAGGCTTTGTTGTGATTGTTACACGTTATACTGTTATATGCTATTTTTCAGAGCTATATTGAAACATATTAGCTCAATTAATATTTCTGTCTCACTTTATAGAAAATAAAATTTCACTTATCAGTGAAAAGGAAGAGGCAAAAGGCAAAAATAAGAAAGAGAAAGAGACATTTAGCATTGATCAAGACGTAAGCCTCGGAACCTCTTTTTCAGAAAGCAGTGGAGATTAGCAAGAATGGAAATGAAAAAATAAGAAAATTGAATTCTCAGTGTTGACACAGTTCCTAAAAAGTAAGATAATTAAAAGCAGCTTTTTAAAAAAAATTATTTTATTTTTGGCTGCACTGGGTCTTCATTGCTGTGCACGGGATTTCTCTGGTTGGGGTGAGCGTGGGCCACTCTTCACCGTGGCGCATGGGCCTCTCATTGCGGTGACCTCTCCTGTTGCGGAGCACGGGCTCCAGGCGCACAGGCTTCAATAGTTGTGGCACGCAGGCTTAGTTGCTCCGCGGCATGTGGGATCCTCCTGGACCAGGGCTCCAACCCGTGTCCCCTGCATTGGCAGGTGGACTCCCAACCACTGCACCACCAGGGAAGCCCAAAGGCAGCTTTAAAAAATTTTTTTTTCTATTTTAATTTTTAAATTTTGGTTGCCCCTGGTCTTAGTTGCAGCAGGTGGGCTCCTTAGTTGTGGCTCTCTGGCTCCTTTAGTTGGTGGCACGTGCTCCTTAGTTGTGGCCTGTGGGCCCCTTAGTTGTGGCATGAGAACTGTTAGTTGTAGCATGCATGTGGAATCTAGTTCCTGACCAGGGATCGAACCCGTGTCCCCTGCATTGGAAGGCAGATTCTTAACCCTGTGACACCAGACAAGTCCCCTAAAGGCAGCTTTAAAAAAAATTTTTTTTTAATTGAAGTATAGTTGATTCACAATGTTGTGTTAGTTTCTGGTGTATAGCAAAGTGATTCGGTTATACATATTTTCTTTTTCATATTTTCCATTATGGTTTATTACAGGATATTGAATATAGTTCCCTGTGCTATACAGTGGGGCCCTGTTGTTTATCTGTTTTGTACATAGTAGTTTGTATCTACTAATTCCAAACTCCTAATTCATCCCTCCCCCACCCACTTCCCCCTTTGGTAACCGTAAATTTGTTAAAGGCAGCTTTAAACAAAATGGTGGTGAATGGATTAATACCAAGACCAGCCCCTAGTCTCCCAGTAGCTCACCTGTTTCATGCTGCCCAGCACTCGGCCCTCCCTGGGACACAGCATCCTTCCACTCTTCCTGTCCCTTCCTTCTCCTCCCCATGCTTCCTCAGCGGGCTCTTAGTAGGAAAACAGTATGATTTAGTACCTCACGCTAACTGATCAATCACCGGTGGATAGGCTTAATCTCTCTTGCTACACCTTAGCACCAAATGCGTTATTCACTAGAAGGAATGGCCCCTCCAACTACATTCCTCCCTCTCCCAAAGAACAGGGAACTGAGAAGTCAGAGAAGTTCAGGAGAGGGCAGGGTTGGGCGGTCCAGTCTTTAGGGTTCTCCACATCCGACTCTCAACTCTGCTTTCTGCTCTGAAGCATCTTCATCACTGAGCAGAGGATGCTGTGCTGGGCCATCATTGCAGATCCAGCAACATCCCTCCTCCCTCCCCTCAGAAGGGGAGATACATATTGTTCCATAACCCTTTGCCGGCGGGAACCATTATGTTTCCCCAGGGGGAGGCAGCTGCCTGAGGTGTGGGAGGCGGGAGAGGAGCAGCAGCCATCCTTCACCTCTGGCAGGAGGGTGGACTTGGGGAGGGGGTAGCTGTTGGTCTTGCACCGGCCGGGATGTGAGGCTGCAGCTCTTCCTCGGTGCTGTTGGCTTCTTGGCTTCCTGAGATTCCCTCATTTCCCCAGCGACCTCAGGGCAGTTCCTTGACCTTCACTTTCCCAGCCTTTAGGAAGGGGAAGGTTGTGGAAGCACCTGCTCCCTCCCTGCTTTCGGTTTTCCTGATGGAGCTCTGGCTGATAGGGGCACTTTGGCTGACTTGCTTGTTCTCTGCTGTCCTCAGAGTGAGTTGTTAGTTTTCCCACCAAGAATGCAAACCAGTGATGACTCTGGATGTGCTCTAAATTTGTAATAAAGCACATTCCTTGGTATTTCCTAGTCGTTTTATACACTTTTCTTGAAATCTCCGACACCCCCTCCCGGAAAGACTCAAGAAAACAAAGGAAAGCACCATCACTGTCGTTAAATCTTTTCATTTATCAAAGCTGTTATTGTTGTTATTGTATCTTGCTTCATACCAGAATTGTGACAAAGGGCAATTAGTTTTAGAGAAAGTGAAGAAAGGTAGGAAGGTTGCTTTAATTTTTCCCGGACCTGGCTGGAGGGGAAATTCACACATCCTTCCAGTTTATGAAACAGGCGTCGGATCTTTATTAAACTGGCTAGCAGAAGAAGGTCGTCCCCGTTCAGGTGTCGGAGTGCTGGAATCTCTTCAGGGTTTGGTAGCTTTTCAGGAAAGAGAGAAGGGAAGTTCAGGGTCCAGGGTGGAAATGGTGACTGCAGAAGCAGGGGGTGGGAGGAGGCGAGAGGCGACACTAATCTGGGGCTGGATTCCCTCTTGAGTCTAATTATCTATAAATAGGGGCAGTGGTGTTAATTCTAGTCTGAACAGGAATGAGTTGAGATGCTCTGGAGATTTGAGAGACTACAGCAGGCCAGACCACATAGAAATCGGATACTTTCTTTCAAATGCTTACAATGTATTCAAGTCATTTACCGGCATCTGCTGGGGGAAGCACAGAGATGCTGCAGGCACCCCGTCCCTGGGACACGCCCAGTGCGGAG
Organism: Aethalodelphis obliquidens; assembly: GCF_003676395.1. Lineage (NCBI taxonomy): Eukaryota > Metazoa > Chordata > Mammalia > Artiodactyla > Delphinidae > Aethalodelphis > Aethalodelphis obliquidens. Next base: position 4,253,188 of record NW_020838025.1, on the reverse strand, counting down.
AGCGTGGTGGGTGCGGGCCTAGAGGCTGGGAAGGCCCTGAGCTGGGCTTTCCAGAAGGAGCCGGGATGACTAAGGCACCTTTCCTTCTAAAGCGCGCCCCAATCTCCAGGAGGCCCTTCCACACGACCCTCCTTGCCCTCCACCCTCCCCACTTCCTTACGGCCTTGAGTGATTCAGGCTGATGCTGTCTCCTCGCAGCTGCGGGAAGGTCAAGGGTCTGTTAGGGCAGCCTCGCCTGAGGTGTTTCCCAGCTGCGGCTTCTGAGGCAGCGCAGGAGGGCTGTATAGCCTCGGCGGGGCGGGGCGGGGCTAAATGCAAGCCCACCTACTACCTCCTGCAAAGCTGAGTGACCTCTTACCTGCCAGAGATGTGAGAACTCGCAGCATCTTCCTGCATTTTTATCCCTCCCCTCTTTCGAAGGGAGGAGGGAGGGAGGGAGGGGGGAAGGAGGATGAGATGCCTGAGTAATGAGGATGGATCTCCATTTTTAGTTTTCCTTCGATCCCAAATCCCATAAAATGGCAGAAAACATTTTCAGAGAGTAAATCAATAGGAAATAGGAAAGATTTTTTTTATCTGCAGGAATAATCTTAAGGAATTCCTGAAAATCAAGAAGCAGCTGGGACCACATCCGTACAGAGATAAATGACCAGATGGAACCACTAATCCCAAACACACACATTCTGAGATCAAAGTCAACAGCAATGGGAGGAGGAGAGGCCTTGAGGTAAATATTGCCATGGTCCCCTGGCCTCCCCTTTGTGTTGAGCCGCGGTGCCCCCAGGCTGAGGCTGGAAGCCTGGCGCTGGAGCTCGCCTTCCACCCCTCAGCAGCACATGCCACTCCTCCACAGTTAGCAGAAGGACACTTCGGTAAGGAGAACATGCAGGAAAACAGGGCTTCTCAATGAGAGGCACCAGATTTACCTGTCAGAGATGCTAATATTCAGGGAAACAGACCTTAGAATATATATATACATACATATATATGTGTGTGTGTGTGTGTGTATAGTTAATATTTTCTGAGGGATTTGGGAGAATTATTGTCAAGGAAAATAGAGGATTTGGAACTTAGTTCTATGCACATAGAAAAAAAGATACGTTACTTTTAGAATAACCATTAAAATATAACGTATTAAAAGATCAAATCTGTTAAGTTGAGGAAAGCAACAAAAGTTAGATGTGTTTGCAGGGACACATCTAACTCAAAACTACATAAAAAGGTTGCAAATCAAAGGATGAAAAAAAGATGTATGAAGCCAGTGCAAACTAGAAGAAAGCAGGTGTAGCAATTTAACATCATATGAAGTAGCATTTAAGTCAAAGACCATTAAGAGGGAAACTGGGAATAATACATATTGATGACATTAAATTTTTTTGTCAAAATAGAAACAAAAACCCTCAGTGATATGCTGAGTCATGTAATGGGCACAGCTGAAAGGCAAATAAATGAGGTGGCCCAGGGGTGAAAAGTATAACTCACCATGAAGACAGTCGACACCTTTAATTTCCTAACCATAGAGCTTTAGGACAGATAAAGCAAAACCTGATAGAAATTGTAGGAAAAATGTACTAATTCAGTCATATTGGGAGACATTCATACATCTCTCAGAAATAAACCAACCATAATAAAAAGAAAAGGATATAGAGAGAAGTGTAAATAGAACATTTAGACATATACAGTTTTGTGCTAGTAAACCTTTTGGGGGGGGTCAAATATACATGGAACAGTCATAAGTTATGTCATCAACCACCAAGAAAATATCAGTACATTTTGAACAGCAGGGAAAAAATACAAGCCATATTCCTTGGCCATTTAGAAGTTAACAAGAAAAAGAGAAAATTTAAGAACTCTATTTGAAAATTCAATAACTACTGAGTTGAAGAAATCAGAATACAAATCATAAACCCTTTATAGGTGAAAGAAAATGGGAGCCCTACATATTAGAACCTGTGGCATATATATGTGGCCAAAGGGGCACTCAGAGTGCCAGGGTAGGGGTGGGGGTCGTGCGAGTTTACACGGGGTGGTCAGGAAAGGACTCCAGAGCAGAAACCTGAGGGAAGTGCAGCAGCTATGTGCTAAATGGGGGAGGAATATTTTAAGTTGAGTGAATAGCGAGTGCAAAAGCCCTGTGGCAGCGACATGCCTGGTATTGTCTAGCAACAGCAAAAAGGCCAGGGTGGCTGAAACAGAGTGGGTAGGAAAAGAGGACTACAGAGGGAATGTTAATAGAAGGAAGTCCAGATCACATACAATATTGCAGTTATAGGATCTTGGCTTTTACTGTGAGTAAGGTTAGAAGTCTCCAGTTTTGACCAGACTTTTGTTTTCAAAATATCACCTCCACTATCATGGCAGAATTGACTTTGGGAAGACCGGAAGCAGGGAGACTTAGGAGGAGGCTACTGTAATAATTTAAACAAGAGATGGATTAGGTACATGAGGCAGATAAGGGTGGTAGTCTTGAAGGATGCCAGGAGTGATAGAGTCTGGAGATATGTTGGCGGTAGAGTTTATAGGACTTGCAGATGAAAGATGTGGGGTTGTGAAACAGAGAGGAGGGTAGCAACCCCCAAGTTTTGGGTCTGAGCAACTGAAAGAAAGCAGTTGCTATTTCCTAAGATGGAGAAGACCCAAGGTAGAGCACGCTTTCAAATGTCATTTTGCTCTGTGAAGTTTCTAAAGCCCTTTAGACACCAGATGGAGATGGAGGGTTGGAATCAGATCTGCAAGTTTAGAGTTCCTGGGAGATCCACCTGGAGATAAATGGAGGGGTCATCAGCAAGCAGATGGTATCTAAGGACAGAAAACTAATGAGATCACCTAGGGAGTGAGTATAGCTAGAGAAAAGATGAGCCCAACGACAAGCCCTGGAGCCCCTCAATATTTAGAAAAAGGCAGGGGTGAAGAAAATAGACAAAGAAAAATGAGAAGGAGTAACCCTTGAGGTAGAAGTAAAATCAAGGGAGAGTAGGTCCTGGAAGCAAGGGAGGAAATTCTTTTGGGAGGAGGAAGTGAGCAACTGTGCCCAATGCCACTGAGAAGGCATTAGAGTCAACATAAATTAACTATAGTACATATGAAATATTACGTAGCAACAGAATAGACAAATGTGCTTGGATATGTAGACATGAAAGGATCTTTAACACATGTTAAATGGAAAACAAAAATAGAACAAGCCTAATAATACAATCAGTGTAGTCTGATCCAATTTTTATTTTAAAAAGATGTATGTGAATAATTTATAAGTACATAGAAAAGAGAAGTACCCACCAAATTTTCAGTGGTGATTACCTTTGGGAAGAGAATTAGAATAGAAGAAAGGATGAAGGGGGGTATCTCATTTTTTTACTCTCTATATTTCTATCTTTAATCTTCAAATATGAGAATGTATCCACATATCACTTTTGGAATTTTAAAAAAATGAAAGATCATGAGGATGATGAGAAAAGCAATCACTTTTAACATCAAATTCTTTCTTTTGCACCAACTCTCTTTTCTGATTAAAATTCATTTCGAAGGAGGGAGGTGAGGAGAAAGAGCATTTTAGACATTTTTGGTAAAAATGTATATTTACCATGAATGTAATGAACCAAAAAAAGGCTATCTTGTAAATTTCTAACCAAGGAAGAAGGTTGTTTGGAGCATGGCAGCTGACTGCAGTAGCTAGACTGACTGGAAGTAGCTCAAATAGTGCTTAGCACATTGTAGACCCTTGCTCTGTGTTGGCTGAATCTGGAGTCTCCTTTTTGTTTGGTGTTTATGAAATATCCCTGCCTGTGTGGAATCCTGAAGTCATATTTCCACTCGATTAAATGTATAGACTTTTTAGAAACTGAAGATGTCTTTGAAGTTTGGAACAATCTCTTCCTTGAATAATTGATGAAACAAGGTCCTCAAAGTTTAGAGGACTTATTCAAAGTCACATACTATATATGCTCTATATGTGACATAGATCTCTATCTATATCTTTCTCTACATGCCTATATATATTTCAGCTTTACTGAGGTATACCTGACAAACTCTGTATCTCTACTGAGCTATCATTTGCTAAGTACTTAGTTCCAAGCACCATGCTAAGTACTTTGCATTCTCATTGAATCTTCACAGCAATCTGTAAGAGAGGAATCATTATCCCCATTTTGTAGAGGAGGGAACTGAAGTTCAAGTTCAGCTACTTAGCTAAGTGGCAGAGCTGAGGTTTGAAACTACGTCTCTGTAACCTGAAGTCTGTGTTCTTAACCGTTGTGCAGCATTTCTGGTCACTGAGAGTGTACTCTGGGCCATGCCCCGGGCAGGATAAAGGAATCAGTAAGACAGATTCTGTCCTGCAGGAGCTCACCATCCAGTAGGAAAGACAGCCATGAAGGCGAGTAAGGCACATGGTTCAGCAAGTGCATGGACAGAGGTGAGTACACGGACAACCCAGAGAAGGACATTTTCGACCCTGATTGGACAAAGGGCTAGGAGCTCTGGGAAGTGTTTCCAAGGAGATGGGGCTTGTGCTGGGTCTTGAACATGGTCAGAACCCAGGTCTCCTGACTCAGCCAGGCGCTTTCTGCTAGAGCACAGAGAAAAGCAAACCCAATACAAAATCCCAAAACCAAACCCCCAAAGCTGCACTACCTCAGTCAGAGAGTAAACACTCAGTAAATGTTATTTGGAATCAAGTCTGAACTAAAAGGAATTTCTGAGGAAGAAAAAACAGTAAGGTTGCCTCAATCCATATGAAACTTTCACTATATGTTTTTTCATTGAACTCCAAAATTCACAGTAGTGCACAGTGGATTACACACAAGTATAATCTATCAGTAATAACACTAACAAACATTGCTTTGCTCTTATTATTCTAAATGCTTTTAACTGTTTATAAAAATGTACCTACCTTCACTTTGGTTCCGACACTGATTCTTGCCTGTTGGCCCATTGCTAGAAAAGTGATTGAAATCTTGTCTTGTTCTAAGATGCGGATTCCAACATAACGGTTCAAAGCCAGAAAGACAGGTTTAAATGAAACGAAGGGTGAGGAAGTGACGGAACTTGACCAATTCCAAGCCCTTACTCTGTTGCCAGCTTGATCTGAACATTGACCGCCCAAGATATTGATGTATACCCTGGGCAGAAAGGAAATTAAAAATCATAAACAGTTACATTATAATTCAACCTTGAATTAGCCTGCTCACTTGCTAACCAAAGGGAATAGCAGTTTATACTAGCCAATAGCATATGAATAGTGGAAAACCTCAGGTAATCTTAGGAGCAATAATACTGTGACCGACTTCTATACTAATTTGAAGTACTGGGTATGGTTTAAGATGTAGTAAACCAAAATGGGTCCAAAGGCTGGAACCGGGATGGTAAAGGGATCTGGAAAATGATGTGCTGGGGAGGATGAAGAGGGAGCACAGAAGGTTTAGTTTGGATAAGAAGAAATACAGGAGAGCAGGCTCTACATGGAAGAGGGGAGAAGACTCGTACTTAGATTTTCCCTGTGTCAAAATGAAGATCAGTGAGTGTAAGTTCTGGGAAAGGCCAAATTGGCCTCAGTACAGAGACCTGTTTCCTAACAGTGCCCAGCAACTGGGGGCCAGGAGTCCTTCTAGGAGGCCTCTCATCAGGGCCAGTGTGGGCAGGAGAGGCTCAGGGATCATCTCTGAGATCACTGTGGTTTAGAAGAGTTTGGTAATGGAGCAGAAGGGGGAACTGAGGCCAGCAGGGCCTCCCCAATCTCTTAGAGTTGTTAATGCCACATTTTACCACATTACCTACAGATGTGGCCCTGCACAATCTGAGATCTAGTGGCTAGTGACTGCCATCCTACTCTATGAGCTCCTTTGCATACCCTCTCACTTTCTTCCATCTGGGGTCACTATCTCTTTCTCGAGGAGAGAGGATAGGTAGAGTTCTGGGTACTTAGCTGGCTTAATTTGATAATAAATTATTTTTTTTTTAAACCAGATGAATTGGCCAGGAGGGCTCCCTAGAGTAAGATAACTCACATAGTATTTTCCCAGCTTTGATGAGTGGCAGTAATCTGATAACAAAAGTACAACTGAGAAATTGAGGTGATTATCTTTGTATCTGGGAGGAGGGAGGTTTAGTTTTATCTTGGTACGTGGGTGAAAATAACATTTGGCTAAAATTATCTAGATAATTTTAATTGTTTATTTGTTTAATTGTTTAATTGTTTATTTAATAAACTTTCTTTGAGTCTATGCCATGTACAGATAAATGTGATGTAGTGGCAAAGGTGCAGGGTGTGCCTTCAAGGGACTTCAGTCCCACAGGGGAGGTGGGCTTGCTACACAAGAAGCAGCGAGAGGGGCTATGAGAGTGTCAAGGAGTCATGTCAGTGGGCCCAGGAGTTCAGTCGGTGGCTGGGAGGTCTTTACTGGTAAAGGGAGAAGTCCTAGAAGCCAGTGAATATCTGGTGACAGTTGATATAGTGCCCCACCAGATGTGATGCAGAGCTGCTACTGAACCCTGAAGGATAAGGAGAAAGTCTCCAATAGACTTGGAGGTAATGGATTGACTACTGCTTTGAACTAAAAGTACAAATATCTCCCTGTGTCCTAACTTTCTCAAGTACTGGCAGAGTGTTCAAATTTCTGTCAATTATTGGCAGAGTGTCTCAAGATAAGATTGTTATACCTGTAAATAAGTTAAAGGGAGAGAATATCTCTTTCTGAAAAGCTTCAAAAGATTAAATTGTATTTGAAGTTAGAACCCAAATTTCACTTTCTCAGACTAAATGAAATAATATGAAATCACAGAGTGTGTAAGTTAGTAGATCGAAGGCATTAGGACCTTCATTTCTCTAGAGATTTTGTTTGTATATTATTGTTAGTTGTGGCTATGGGAAGCCTACTTGTTAGGGATATATCTCAAACAGTAACAACACAGTATGGCAGCTGTCCATTGCGAATTATTTCCATAGATGAAGCCAGGATAACATTATCAGGGCATAGCATCTAGAGAGACTGCCTGGGTTCATATCTCAGATCCCTAGGATGGCCATACAATTTATTTAGAGATGTTTTTCTAATATTAAAATTGTATAGTTTATATTTTCTTTCTGTTTATAGAAAAAATATGATGAGCTTTGTTTTATGTAGTTGCCTGGGATTTTTCCACTAAGCAGCATATGGAATGACATAAATCAAAAATTTATCTGAGTTGAACATTACTATCTAAAGACCACTAATATAAATAAATCTTCTTAAAGCTATTTTTGTCCTTCTAGTTATAAGATGAATAAGATCTGGGGATCTAATGTATAGCATAGTGATTATAGTTAACACTGTATTATAAACTTGAAAGTTGCTAAGAGAGTATATCTTAAATGTTCTCAACACAAAAAAGAAATGGTAATTATGTGACATGTTGCCTGTGTTAGCTAATGCTATAGAGGTAATCATTTTGCACCATATAAGTGTATCAAATCGACACGCTGTACACTTTTAACTTAACACAGTATATGTCAATTATATCTCAATAAAGTCGAAAAAATAAAAGGAAAAATAAAATTTCACAAAACCTGAGAAACAAAATGACAGCAGGAGGAACCTAGAAGCCTACCAGACATTTCCGTTGGGATGATAGCAGGAACTTCGACCCGAAGAATCTAGCACTGCCAGGATTGCAGGGTTAGTGGGCATGTCTTCTTGGACTATGCAAGTGAAGCCATTTATCTCATTGGGCACTCGGATGATGGCTAGGTTTCCAGATGGGTAGCTGAGATCAGATAAGGTCATTTGAGTTATGCTAATGGTCTTTATACTGGGAATAAATTCAATTTATAAGAGAGCCCTTTGAAACTATAAAGCATTCTGAAAATGGGAGGGTTATTACAAAATAATTTCATGCTTTTTATGTGGATCAAAATATATTTATGAGACACAAAAATCCTCAACAAAAATACCAGCAAATGGAATCTAGCAACATATTAAAAGGATTGTGTACCACGACAAAGTGGAGTTTATCCCAGGGATGCAAGGTTGGTTTACCATCTAAAAATAAATTAATGAAACATACTATATTGATAGAATAAAGAGCAAAAAAAGATGATCATCTCAATAGATGCAGAAAAAGCATCTGACAAAATCCAATACCTTTCATGATAAATGATTCAATGAACTAGGAATAGAAGGGAGCCTCCTCAACCTGATAAAGAATGTCTAACAAAACCCCAGAGCTAACATCATACTTAATGATGAAAGACTAGGTGTTTTCCCCCTAAGATCAGGAACTAAACAAAAATGTTCACTCTTTCCACTGCTGTTCAACCTCACGCTGGAGGTTCCAGTCAGGAAAATTTTGTGAAAGAAAAAGAAATGAAGACATTCAGACTGGAAATGGAAGAAGTAAAACTATCTCTATTTGCAGATAACATGCTCTTGTATATAGAAAATCCTAAGGAATCCACAAAATAATGTTAGAACTAACAAAAGAGTTCAGTAGGGTTGTAGGCTAAAAGATCAATGTATAAAAATAAGTTGTATTTCTATACACTAGCAGTGAACATTTTGAAAATGAAATTAAAATAATTCCACTTAACAATAGCATCAAAAAGTATAAAATATACTGAGGATAATTCACTAACTGTTAATATTCAGTCCTATCTCAGCTGATCGGAAGTCCAGAGATGAAGTAAACACAAAATTGATTCTGAATCATTTTGAAAATCAGCCATAGCCTTCAAAGGAGTGAAAACGAATTAAAGCCAGGGCAGGAAATGATAACTAATGATACAAGCTGGGGAAGTTATTTAAAATTTTTTGATATAATTAAAACAAAAAACCTACACTCTTTCTCAAAGGGCCTAGGGAACTAAAACTTCATTACACTTCTATGCCATGAAAGCCATTTTTATGGTTTCTTACTGGGGTTTGACTAAACATTTAGGCAACTGTGACTAAAAATGACTTTCTCCTACAAAATGAGGCCCTTAGTTCGCCAAAAAGTCCTTCTCGTTTCATAGTTTTGTTTTACTTTCCTTGAGATATTAAATGGCCTTTGCGTCAAAATAGCAAATGGTCTGATCATCAGGCAGAAGTTCAAGTGATCAATAACTTGAACACTCAATAACTGAGTGTTGCATAAAATGGATACTGAATTTTTGTATTAAAAATAACATGCTGCTCATGGATGTGTAAACTGGTACACATTTTCTGGGGGGCAAAATCTATTAAACCTTTAAAATGTCCATGATTTCTTACCCAGAATTTCTATCCCTAGGTATTTAATTCAAGGAAGTAAGTGATAAGTGTGCAGCGAAGGATGCACAAAGCTGTTCATGTAGCTGTTGTATAAAACAGCCAAAAATTGTGAAACCACCTTTGATTAGTGATAGGGGATAGATGAAAGGAATTACAGTACATCACTGTGATGGAATGCCATGTGCTTATAAAGATGGTGTTGTTATCTCTATATTTATTGCATATTATATACTCATAACATTTATGAGTATTGTATAATATTATGTAAAGGGCGCAAGTTACAAAATATGAATAACTAGTTGAATTAATTTTTAAAGAATCATATAATTACTCATAGGAAAAAAGTAAGGCAAGATGTATAAAAAGATGTTAACAGCTTTGCTCTGGGTGGTAGGATTTGGTAATAACTATTTTTTTCTTCATATTTTTCAATCTATTTTTTCTTTATCTTTCTTTTTGTGAAGAAATAAAGCTAACGAAAATAAGTTGTTGAAAGAAAGGATACAATATTTGTGTTGTCCCGTCTGGAAATGAAGTCAGAAATTTGCTCCCATGTTTGTAGTGCTTTTCAAAGAGCTCATTTGTCATGATCTATACACCGTAGAAAACAAAAGCACAGTTACATGATGACAACAGACATCCTTTGCTTGCTAGACACTCACACAAACCATTTCTTAACTTAAATTTTTGATCCTAAATCAGCAACAGGGAACAATCCTTAGGAATCATTAAAGATTGTCCCTAACCCCTGCAGATAACCTGATTAAACCTTTCTGGCAGGAATCTGACATTACTTATCTGTTTGAAGAGTGTTTTTTGTTTTTTGTCTTTTTTAAAAAATTAAAAACAATTTTTATTCAATAGAACAAGATAGAAGAGAGTGCTCAGGCTTCAGTCAGAATTATATTTTAAGTAATCGTCATCATCATAACAGCAAACACTTAAAAATAACTTATATGGTAGGTATTTTTTTTAATTGAAGTATCGTTGATGTGCAATGTTATATAAGTTTCAGGCGAACAACATAGTGATTCACAATTTTTAAAGGTTATACTTCATTTATAGTTATTATAAAATATTGGCTATATTCTCTGTGCTGTACAATATATACTTGTAGCTTATCTATTTTTTTTTTTTTTTTTTTTTGCTTATCTATTTTATACATAGCAGTTTGTACCTCTTAAACCCCTACCCCTATCTTGCCCCTCCCCACTTCCCTCTCCCCACTAGAAAATACTAGTTTGTTCTCCATGTCTGTGGGTCTGTTTTCTTTTTTGTTATATTCATTAGTTTGTTTTCTTTTAGATTCTACATATAAATGATATAATGCAGTATTTGTCTTTCTCTGACTTATTTCACTTAGCCAAATACCCTCCATCCATGTTGTTGCAAATGGCAAAATTTCATTCTTTTTTATGGCTGAGTAGTATTCCCATATATATATGTGTGTATGTGTTTTTTATATATATATATATATATATATATATATATATATAAAACACACCCCCCCCCCCACATCTTCTTTATCTATCTGTTGATGGACACTTAGGTTGCTTCCATATCTTGGCTACTGTAAAAAATGCTGCTATGAACATTGGAGTGTGTGTATCTTTTCGAATTAGTGCTTTCATTTTTTTTCAGTTATACACCCAAGAGTGGAATTGCTGGTTCATACAGTAGTTCTATTTTTAGTTTTTTAGGAACCTCCATACTGTTTTCTACAGTGGCTACACCAATGTACATTCCCACTAACGGTGCACAAGTGTTCCCTTTTCTCCACATCCTTGTCAACATTTGTTATTTGTGTTCTTTTGGATGACAGCCATTCTGACAGGTGTGAGGTGATATCTCATTGTGGTTTTAATTTGCATTTCCCTGATGATTAATGATGTTGGCCATCTGTATGTCTTCTTTAAAAGAATGCCTATTCAGGTCTTATGCCAATTTTTCAATCAGGTTTATTTTTTATTTATCTGCTTTTACTTTATATGCATATTGTTATAAAAACAAAAGAAGATTAAAAAAAAAAAACACCCAGCCCTAGCACAGTGGAGATATTCTGTGTCCTGGTTGTAGTGGTGATTACATAACTGTCAAAATTAATGGAGCTGTACATATAAGAAGGTGAGTTTTACAATAAATTATACTTCAATAAACTGACTTTACACTCCAGTGTAAGCTGCAGCATCTGGTGTCTTTTCAAGGTTGCTCTTGAAGTTCATTTGAGAAAAACACTAGTGGAATATGGGAAGATGAAGAAAGAAATACAAAAGATATTGCTTGTTGTACCTGTAAGCTTAACTATTTTACTTTCTATGTAATACTCAATAGGGGAATGAATTTGTAGCCAACAATATTTTATTTTTTATAGACATGTCTTTTTAAAAAAATTAACTTATTTTGGCTGCATTGGGTCTTCATTGCTGCGGGTGGGCTTTCTCTAGTTGCGGCGAGCGGGGGTTACTCTTTGTTGCAGTGCGCGGGCTTCTCATTGCAGTGGCTTCTCTTGTTGCGGAGCACGGGCTCTAGGCACGTGGGCTTCAGTAGTTGTGGCTCGCGGACTCTAGAGCGCAGGTTTAGTAGTTGTGGCGCACAGGCTTAGTTGCTCCGTGGCATGTGGGATCTTCCCGGACCAGGGCTTGAACCCGTGTCCCCAGCATTGGCAGGCGGATTCTTAACCAGTGTGCCACCAGGGAAGCCCCCAACAATGTTTTAAAATGAACTAAAGCTTCAGTTGAATTCTGTTTCTTCCTAATCTTGAATTGTAATAAAATGCATACAAGAATTCCTAGGGCTAAACAATGAAACAATCTAAATTTTCATGTAAATGTTGCCATTTATTTTGAAAGATAATACACTTTTCACTTTTATGAAATATAAAATAGATTCAGATAAGCACTAAAATATGCTATTTTGTTAATGAGCAATTATAATGTGAACACCCATGTTATCACCATCTGGGTCAAGATATAGAACAATGCTGATACTCTGGAAGTTCCCTCTGTGCTACCCCAAAGTCAGTGTTCTGTAATCTCTAAACAATATAGTTTAACTTTTCCCGTTTTGAATTTTACATAAATGGAATCGAACATTATGAATTTTTAATACTTTGTTTCTTTTAGTCAACATTATGTTTGTAAGATTCATACACGTCCCAGTGTGTAGTTGTAGTCCAATTACTTCCATTTGTGTGTAGGATTGTATCGTATGACTTCATCATTATTTACTTATCCATTCTATTGTTAATGGATATCTCAGTTGTTCCCAGTTTTTGGCTTATAAACAATGATACTCTGAACCGTCTTTTGCATGTATGCTGGTACCCAGTTACTCTCAGATCTTATACCCAGAGGTAGAATTGCTGAACCCCAAGATATGCCTGTCTCCCACTTTACAAGGTACTGCCAAAATGATTTTCAAGTTGTACCAATTTGCATTCACACTAGAGGCAAATAATAGGGACTGTTACTCTATATCCTTTCCAACACTCAGTAGTATCAGACTTCACAATTTTTCTTTTTTGCCAATATTATACGTATGTACTGATCTCTAATTGTGGTTTCAATTTTCCTCTCCCAGGTTACTAATGAGGTTGAACACCTTTTCATATGTTTATTGATTATTTGAATTTTCTCCTTGGAGAAGTGGTCAAGTTTTTTAAGTTCATTTTTCTATTAGGTAGACTTTTTTTTTCATGTGGATTTATAGAAGTTCTTTATACATTTAGGATAAAAGCCCTTTGTATATCCTATGTGCTGCAAAATATCTCCCTTGGCTTGTCTTCCAAATTTTAATTTTTTAAAATATTTTATTTATTTATTTGGTTGCACCAGGTCTTAGTTGCAGCAGGTGGGCTCCTTAGTTCTGGCTCACCTGCTCCTTAGTTGCAGCTCACTGGCTCCTTAGTTGTGGCATGCAAACTCTTAGTTGTGGTGTGCATGTGGGATCTAGTTCCCTGACCTGGGATCGAATCCAGGCCCCGTGCATTGGAAGCGCAGAGTCTTAACCACTGCGCCACCAGGGAAGTCCCCCAAATTTTAAGTTTAATTTATCAACTACTTTATGGATACTGCTTTTTTTAAATTGGTTAGTAAATCTTTCCCTAACCTTAAGTAATAAAGCTAGTCTCCTATTAAAAAAAAAAATCATTGTAGTTTTGCATTTCACATTTAGGTCTTTAATCCACTGGAACTGATTTTTATATGATGTGAGGTATGATTCCAATTTCATTAAAAAATATGGATATCCAATTGTCCCAGCAGTATGTATTGGAAAGATTTTCCTTTCTCCATTACTGTGCAGTGCCACTGCTGGCATAGATCAGAAGTCTGTGTGTGCATAAATCCGATTCTGAACTATTCTGTATCATAGATTTATTTGTTTATCCTGCCCCAACACTACACTGTCTTAATTACTATATTTTGTAATAGATCTCAGTATCTGATAGAGCGTGTTCCCCTCCCTCCCAGGCTTCTTCTTCAAGAAAGTCTTGGCTCTTCTAGGTTCTTTATATTTCCATGTAAATCTTAGCATCAACTTGTCAAGACCTTCCTTCCCCCTGCACACGCAAATATACAACCTTGTTAGAATTTGAATTACAGTTGCATTGGATCTATAGATCAATTTGGGAAGAATGTCATATTAAAATACTCTTCCAATCCATGAATATTAGGTCAAATTTGTTAAACGGGTTGTTCAAATATTCTATCGTACTACTGCTTTTTTTTTTTTTTTTTGGTCTAATAGTCCTCTCAATTATTGAGAGAAGCAGGCTAAAGTATCCCATTATGATTATGGATTAAAATTTTTTCCCTTTTACTTCCGTGAAATTTTGCTTTATATTTTTTGAGGCTATGTTAATAGGGGAAACATATTTTGTAACATTATACCTTCCTGGTGGATTAAAACTTCTGTCACTGTGAAGTGGTCCTCTATCTCACTGATGCTCTTTAATATTTTCATGATACGTCATTTTTGTTTATTTATATTTAATCTTTTTGTATCCTTTTATTTTATTTTTTATTTATTTTATTTTACTTTTGGCTGTGCTGGGTCTTTGTTGCTGCTCACAGGCTTTCTCTAGTTGCAGCGAGCGGGGGCTACTCTTCGTTGCGGTGTGTGGGCTTCTCATTGCAGCGGCTTCTCTTGTGGAGCACGGGCTTTAGGCGCACAGGCTTCAGTAGTTGCAGCACACGGGCTCAGTAGTTGTGCCTCGTGGGCTCTAGAGTGCAGGCTCAGTAATTGTGGTGCATGGGCTTAGTTGCTCCACGGCATGTGGGATCTTCCCAGACCAGGGATCAAACCTGTGTTCCCTGTGCTGGCAGGTGGATTCTCAACCACTGCGCCACCAGGGAAGCCCCTATCCTTATATTTTAGATATAGTCTCTTGTAGTAATCAGTTTATGGTTGGAATTTTTCCTTAAAAAAGTTGTCAGGCAGTCTTTGTTTATTAACTGAAGCATTTACTCTATTCACATATAACTACTGACATTCCTTGACGTGTTCTATTTGTCCTCTGTTATGTGTTTTTCTTTTCCCTTATCCTTTCTTATCTTTTGGGGGGCATTTAAAGTGAATTATTCTAATTTTTTTGCTCTGCCTCTGATAGCTTGGAAGTTATACTCTCTACTTGTTATTTTTCTGGCTACCCCAGAAATTTCAGCAAGCAAAGTTAATTTATCAAAGTCTGAGTTTAGACTATGTTTGCCCTTCTCCCAAACCAAGGACTTTTATAACACTATAATTGCGTTTAGCTTTCTTGCCAAATCATGTACTATTTTTTCAAGTATTTTTACTCTATACCGTTTCTTGAAAGTCCTTGAGCCATTATTATTATTATTGTTTTATCAGTCAACTTTTAGTTTTATACATATATCCCATGAACAGTTTTCTTTGCTCTTCATCTTTCTTGAATCTCATACTATCCAACTACACAAAGTACATTCTTTAGAATTCCTTTTAGTCAGAGGCTACTAGTGACAAACTCTGTTTTGCCAGACCATGTCTTTTGGGGGCATATTTTAATGAAAGATAGTTTAACTGGGTATAGGCTGCTAGACTGTTATTTTCTTTCAGCACACAGAAGACATTATACTGGCTTCCATTGTTGCTGTTGGGAGGTTATCTGATTTCTAACTGTTCTCTTTTAAAGGTAAACAGACTTCTTTTTCTCTGCTAATCTTTAGATTTTCTTTTTGTCTTTGTGCAGTTTCACTGTACTGTGTCTAGGATTTATTTTTATTTTACTTTATTTTATTTTTTTAATTCATCCTGCTTGGGATTCTTAAATCTGTGAATAGGTCTCTTTTATCAGTTTTGGAAAATTATCATCCATTCTCTCTTCAAATACTGCCTCTGCCTGATTATCTTTTTCCTCTCCTTCTGGGATTCTGAACAAATACATTTTAGACCCTTCATTCTATTTTCATATTATACACACTTTTGTGTATTCCTTACCTTTTTTTGCCCCCATGTAAATTTTGATAGTTTTCTTTTAACCTTTCTTTCAGGTCATTAGTTCTTTCTTTAGTTGGGTCTAACCTGCATTTAACTCTCATCTTTTAAGTTTTTAATTTCAGTTTTTGTATTTTTCATTTCTAAAGTTCATTTTTTTCTTTTCAATTGTATGTCCCTTTATAGTTTTCTGTTCCCTCCATATATCTTCAAGCTGATCTTTTGTTTTCATAAACATAGTTAGATTACTTCAGTTTTCGAAGTCTTTGTAGATCTTCTCTTATTGATACTAATTCTCTGAGTTTTCATTTGTGGTGTTGAGTTTCCTTGTGTTCTTAATTATTTTTCACTGTGTGCTGGTAATTGAACTTGAAAGATAATTTGTAGGAGTGATTTCAGGGCTAGATAAGCGACCTTCCTTCAGACAGGATTTGGATTTGATTCTGTCAGAACCTCAGTTCACTGCCATGCCTTAAATTCTATATCACCCAGGAGAAACAAAACTGGTCTCAGGAGTTTAATTTCTAGGGATCTATTCTGGGGAACTATATTTAGTATAGTGTAAATTTATACACAAAGATATTGAAAGCAATGGTTAAACTATATGAAAAGGCACATAGATATTAAAATGATGTTAATGTAAGCTATGTAATATCATGGAAAAATTGTTGATAATTAAGTTAAAAGGATAAAAATTACATGTGTAATATAATTAGAAGTGTTTTAACAGAAACCTATGCTTAAAAACTGTAGAACAGTGCTGTCTAATAGAACTTGTAGTGACCATAAAAATTTTCTATATCTGCCCTGCAATATGGTTGCCTTTAGTCACACACAGCTATTTAACACTTGAAATGTGGCTAGCATGACTGAAGAATTACATTTTATTTACTTATTTAATTTAAATTATTTTAAATGAGTTATTTAATTTTAATTATTTTAAATTTGGATAGCCATGTGGAGAATTTGTTACCATATTGGGCAGTGCAGATCTAGATAATATTGAAATATTAATAATGATTTGGGGGATGTGGGTGAGACTTCTGATGATTTTCTCCCATTCTTTTTAGTTTTCTAAAGGGTTCCAAATGTTCCTTACTATACACTGATCACATTTTAAAGTAAAAAAGCTTTAACCAAAATACCCCCTCATAAAACATATGTAAAGCATTGTTATAAAGTCTAGTATAAGTTAAAAGGCCAAGTCCATACCAATTCTTTTTGACAAATAGTTAAATGTGTCATGTAGCCACGCTGCCATATTCATCATGACAGCTTTTATAATTTTAGGTAAAACTGATTTTTAAAGAGTAGCAAATAAAAAAAAATTACAAGCTAATTACCTTTCCACATGCTATCCTAGAATCACAACAAACAATGGATATATTTCTTTCGTCTAGTTGATAATCAGTTAGTTCTTCCTTAGCTGACTCTACTTCTGGAATATCCATGGAAAGTTGATAAGAAATTGTTTTAAACTGCTTTGCATCTAATGGGAAAAGAATCACATGAAATACATATACGATGTTTAAAACTTTCCAAAACCTCTCTTCTAAAATGAAATTGCAAACTCTGTTACGGATGCATTGATTCATTGGACATTTTTTTAATGGAAGAAAAATGAGGACCTCCTTCTTTTGTTTAAAAAAATGAGAAATTCTCATTTGGTTGAAAGAAAAATAATGATGATTTTCATTACGTGGAATTTTCTGGCCTTAGGTTTAGTAGAAAACAGTTGAATACCAAGGAATTTTATACTGGGGGTTTCGTTGAAAAAAAAAAATCTTCTCTAAGTATCTTTTCAATGGCTCTGAGTCACAGAGGAGGAGCCTGATGCTCAGAAATATTAAATAATTTATCCCCAATTGGGCAGCCTATGAGGAGAAAAGCAAGGACATAAATCCAGAACTTCTGATTCTAAAATCGGTGCCCCTTCAGTCGTACCAGTACTACAGCTATACTGGCCAGCTGACCGATGGGGCCTGCCTATAAGAAAGGAATCTGATTTGTTTTTGACAGATTTTCCATATCCTAGCTTGAAACAAAATGGAATGTATGTTTGATAAAATGAGAGACAATGAACTCAAAAGCTCTTTCTAGCTATCTATAAAGTGCTCTATAGATGTTGCTAATTTATTTCAATCAATAACAACAGTGAGCTGAAGACTAAAAGCTTCAAAAGCCAGATGACGGAAAAGCGGGATTTTCTGAGCCATTTTGACTGATGTATTGACCAAAATGAAAAATTTAAATGTTATTTTTAGAATATGTCAATTTTTGCTCTTGGTCAAACATGTGAGCTTTCTGATCTATAACATCAGTGTTAAGGAACTTACCTTCTTCAGAGAAAGTAGTCTGTTCTTTTGTAAACATTGCATAGTGTTGGGCCATTCGTCGCTCCAGTTTTCTACAAAATCAAAAGATGATGCATAAGTCTGAAATATGTTGGAAGTTTAAAACAGTATACTATAAATTTTTACTGTTTAAACGCTATTCCTTGTTATTTTTATCTGTTACTACTTGTGAATCAAGTCATTTAATCAGTGTGCGTGTGTTTCTACTATATTTAGTGGACAGATTTCTCCAATATAGGAATTCCGAATTGCCCTGAGAATTTGGGATTGGCAAATTTCTACTCTAAGTCAGTGAGTTCACTGAGTTTCTGAAATCTTCTGACTCTTACAGTGTCCACCAGGAATTGCAATAGGTTTGCTTTGGCCAATTTTTGTTTCTTCACTGGGAATGCATCTTCAAAATTATCTATTTTGAGAAAATGAGGTTCATTTTACAAAAAACTAACTAAGTGGGCCTATCTGAGTTTCAATATCAAAGGCTCACTGTTACCTCCGCAAAGCTTTTTCCTTTGCTTTGAGTCTGTCGACTTCACTGCCGTGGGCGGCATGAGGGTCAATACAGATTAATTCAGCTTTAGAGCTTTGGATTTTTTGTTTTCCCTCATAGATGTAGTCAATCAGGTTTTGGAAATAACTACAACAGGAGGTCTGAAAAACAGAGTTCATTTTCATCTCATCAGTCCTAGATGATAATTACAGGAGGGAAAAAAACCCAAAAAATGTTAATGGGGTTTTGGATAACAATCTATCATAACATTTTTTTGGTAACAGTTTTATTGAGATATAATTCACATATCATACAGTTCACCCATTTAAAGTGTACAAGTCAATGGTTTTTAGTGTTGGGTTGGCCAAAACATTCGCTCAGGTTTTTCCATAACATTGTAGGAAAAACCCGAACGAACTTTTTGGCCAATCCAATATAGTCACAGAATTTTGCAACCATCACAACAATCAATTTTAGAAACTGAAACCTGTACCCATTAACAGTTACTCCTTATTCTCCTCTCGTCTCAGCCCCTGGCAGCCACTAATCTATTTGCTGTCTTTATAGATTTGCATACAACATGTGGTACTTTGTGACTTGCTTCTTTCACATAGCAAATATTTTCATTTATGTCATAGCATGTATAAGTACTTCATTCCTTTTTATGGCTGCATAATATTTCATTGTATGGATACCCCACATTTATTTACCCTTTCATCTGTTGCTAAATGTCTGGGTTATTTTCACTTTTTGGCTGTTATGAATCATGCTGCTGTGAACATTTGTATACACGTTTCTGGGTGGACATATGGTGTTAATTTTCTTGGGTATATACTTAGGAATGGAATTGTGTGTTGGGTTATATGGCATCTGTATGTTTTAACTTTTTGAGGGATTGCCCGACTGTTTTCCAAAGCGGCTGCATCGTTTTATATTCCCCTTCAGCAGTGTATGAGGGTTCCAGTGTCTCTACATCCTTGTTATTATCTGTCTTTTGGATTATAGCCATCCTAGTGGGTGTGAAATTGTATCCCATTGTGATTATGATTTGCGTTGCCCTGACGGCTAACATGTAACTCTCTTAAGAATGGCAATGCAGGGAATCCTCTGGCAGTGCAGTGGTTAGGATTCTGGGCTTTCACTGCCAGGGTCCCAGGTTCGATCCCTGGTGAGGGAACTACGATCCCACAAGCCACGCAGTGCAGCCAAAAAAAAAAAAAGAAAGAAAAAGAAAGGCAATGCATTGGAAAGATGCAGAAGAAAATACTACTTATGCTTAAATTAGTGTCTAAAAGTAACACTATTTCCTCTGTGAACCTGCTTTAGAACTTACCTGTTCTACTAGTTCAGAGCTATTGTAGTCACA
Source organism: Aethalodelphis obliquidens (assembly GCF_003676395.1). Taxonomy (NCBI): domain Eukaryota; kingdom Metazoa; phylum Chordata; class Mammalia; order Artiodactyla; family Delphinidae; genus Aethalodelphis; species Aethalodelphis obliquidens. The sequence goes on along the minus strand of NW_020838025.1, from coordinate 4,233,307 downwards.
GGAAAGATCCACATTGGAGAGAAATGGTCTTAGATCGCTCCCACAGAACTCACACGTGGGCGATACCTCCTCCTCTTCTCTCTTCAGAGAGGAGAAAAAAAAATGAAGACATGCCCACAAGGAGGCCCAGAGCCTCTCAGAGCAGGCGGAGCCAGAGCCCTGGACAGGGCCAGCGAATGTCCAGTCAGACAACAGGTTGATGAGGGATGTACAAACCTGCTTGAGAACTCCTGTCAGACAACATGAGGGCTCCCAGCGATGGTTCGTAGGGAACTTTCAGGGGTCTGAGATCCTATATCAGAAGGCACGAAGCCAGCAGGATCTGTGTATTCCAGAAATGAGACATCATTTCTATTCAAGGGCTCTTAAGGGCTGGGGAGGCTGAAGTGGTGTTTTGGAGGCCTCTGTCTGGTGCAGTTCGTTGGGGTGCAGCTGAGCCCATCGGGAACTCTGTGGGTCCTTGGGATGCCTCCTCAGTGTAAGAAGAAAGTTGCAGAAATGATTTTACTGTTGACATCAGTGTCCCTTGTCGAGCAGGGGGAGGTACAGTGTGTGACTAGATGCGGGACACAAAGGATAACACATATTTGATTTTGTGTAAATGGTCTAAGGTGTTTAAATACCATAAACTCTTTCAAGACGTGTCGGCTAAGGGCTTCCCTGGTGGCGCAGTGGTTGAGAGTCCGCCTGCCGATGCAGGGGACACGGGTTTGTGCCCCGGTCCGGGAAGATCCCACATGCCGCGGAGAGGCTGGGCCCGTGAGCCATGGCCACTGGGCCTGCGCGTCCGGAGCCTGTGCTCCGCAACGGGAGAGGCCACAGCAGTGAGAGGCCCGCGTACCGCAAAGATAAATAAATAAATAAAAATTAAAAAAGAAGTGTCAGCTAAGAAAAAGTCTTGACATTACTATGTGGGCCACTGTTTACAATGGTCAACTTTCTAAAATAAATTAGAGTCCTTTCTCAAGGGAAGCCCCAGTTGGGGCACCACATTCTCCTGTCTGTGCTGTGAAGGTAATCCAGGAGGGGAGGGGAGGCTAGGGAACGCAAGAGGAGGCTGGGAGTTACGGGCGCAGGTGACTCAGTGAGGGGTGGATGCACTATGGCCCTCTTAGTGATCTGAGGTCATGGCTGTGACTACAGAGCCTCCTGGCAGGTGAGCAGCCAAGCCTCAGCACAGGCCTCCAGGAAAAGACCCAGATCATGACTTGCATGTCATGAAACCACCAGGGCACCTGTAGTTGCCATGGAAACCATTCTCCGAGCCTGGCAAAATGACCGCCATGGGGCCAAAGGGTGACTGAGATGGCCGGTGCAGCCAGGGACCGTAGAGTACAGTCCAGTATAATTAGGACATGGAAAGTACCCGATAATAAGCACTGCACATCGCTGAAAGCAGAACACTCAGGGAGGAAAGCCTTGTAAGAGAGAGATGGTGGTGACGAATCCAGGACAGCTACCAAATGATGGAATGGGCAGGAAGAGCTTGGCAACGCCAGGCCAGCTACAGACTGTGCTGCCAGCATCTCGGTAGTGAACTCCTCTGCCCATGGCCCCTTCACCCCTTCACTCCTTCACCTGGGGGCAAAGTAAGTAAAGATGCTTCAAAAGACATGAGTGGGGTTGGAATTTCCACCTCAAGAGGGTGTGGCTGAAGAGGAGAGCTGGCCAACCAGCTGCTGCTGCCCCTGAACTAGACCAGTGTCCAGGCCCATCTCAGAAGACCTGAAAGGTTGGCCCAGGGATGCAGGGGGAGCCAGCCCTGTCCAGGGGCCGGTGTAGGGACAGCTCTGTGGAAGGAAGTCCCCAAGGCCTTCCTCATGTTCAGGTGCATCTCTGGGTGTCAGGGGAAGAGAGCTCAAGAAACTTCCTGGATACAAGCCTTTGTGCTTCAGAAAAAGGAAGGTGCTATGTTTGAAGAAAGAATTTCAGCCTGAAGAGTCTATAAGGTGACCATAAAATTTAGAAACCTGGGCAAATATAAACAGTAAATGTTGACTCATATTACGTTACGTGATGTATTTAATGTATTACCATGCATTAGAATCGCATAGTTCAACGTGCTGCACAGAATGACAGTGAACACCAACCACATTGGTGCATCCACACGGCATTCCCGTCAACTCCTGCACACACATCTGTGCCGTCCTGCCTCACATGATTGGTATCTCTGATTTCAGTGAATAAGCCTGTACCTTTAGTGTACCCCAAAAGAAGTAATCAAGGAGGTTCCAGTCTGGGGAGTGTGCAGCTCTCTCTACATGGCCATGCCCTGCAAGTTCGGAAATAATCATACCACCGGTCAGTCCCTTACCTCTGTGGCAAGGCAGGGTGGTTTGTATCCTGTTGGAATTACTAAGGTGACCTCTCCCTTGCCCATTGAATGCAGACATTAATTGGTCATTTAATGTGATCAAATACAGCTAACGTTCACCTGTGCTGCCTGGCTTTATGACCACTGTTACAGGTTGAGTTGTGCTCCCCCAAAGGCTCTGTTGAATTTCTAACCCCTGGTACCTGTGAATGTGGCCTGACTTAGAAACGGGGTCTCTGTAGATATAATCAAGTTAAGATGAGGTCATTAGCGTGGGCGCTAATCCAATATGACTGGTGTCCTTGGAGAAGAGGGACATTTGGACAGAGACACACAGAGTGTGCTGGGACAACCAAGGCAGAGATTGGAGTGATGCAGCCGAAAGCCAAGGATTGATGGCCACCACCAGAAGCTCAGAAGAGGCAAGGAGGGACTCTCCCCTCCAGGTTAGACTTGCTGACACCTTGATTTTGGACTTCCAGCCTTCAGAACTGTGAAACAATACTTTTCTGTCGCTGTAAGCCACCTAGTTTCTGGTATTTTGTTCCAGCAGCCCTAGGAAACGAATAGAGCCACCCTAAGTGCTAGTCCAAGTAAATGAGCTCCTTGCCTTTTTTTTGTAAAAGTATGTTCACTGTCTTTTGTGCAGATCATCATGGGGCTTTTTATACCATTTATTACAGTAAAAGCAAAAAGAAATATAAATGAAAATTACCTTGAACTTAATGCCTAAATTGGAACTCTCTTGTTTGAATTTGAGAATAGATGGTGGTCCGATGCTGGGTATTGTTCTCAGAGAGGGCTCAAAAAGTGTTATGAAGTCTTCCTTAAACTAAATTTTAAAAAGAGGGAGAAAGAAAAAAATTGAAGATTGAATAAGTGATTTTTACCATGAGCTCAGTGTACTAGTTGGACTGATAAACATTTCTTACCTCCAGCTCACATAAAATATTTAGTTTTGGCTCTTCTGGGTTAATTACCCATTTTGCTGAAGACAAAAAGACAGATTTAGAAGGAATGTTTGAAAACTTTGTGCAGTGTATTCCATTTTCTCTAGTTTGAAGATCCTAGCCCATGACACACACTCACTCACA